>NC_080800.1:93657014-93969514 GCF_028018385.1 Neofelis nebulosa
GCTTTGTCAAAGATTAGTTGGCCATACATTTGTGGGTCCGTTTCAGGATTCTCTATTCTGTTCCATTGATTTCTGTTTCTGTTCTTGTGCCAGTAACATACTGTCTTCAGCAGTTTTTCTTTAATGCTCCTTGCATTTCTTGTATTTGGTTAGTTTCCAGAGTTTAGAAAAAGTTCATTTTGACCATTTTCCACTGTTTTTGTTACTTTTGTGGAAGGGTTTTTGTTACTTTTGTGGAGGGGTGTATTAACTAAGGTCTTCTCTACCTTTCTCCAAAAGATGCATTTTTCACCACTTCCTTATACTTTTCTTTCTTTGGCTAACCCAGGGCTGTTCTTTAAGTTTTCTCTTAGAAACCACTTCTTCCAGGATGCCTAGAGGGAGCTTGGTCCCCTGTGCCCTGTAGTAACATCCTATATCCAATTGTTCTTTAACAATAAGTAAACAGTCAGTTATAATACGATGTGATATTCCTCCCATGAGACTGTGACCTACCTTCTTGGGAATAGAACAGTATTTCTCTTGAACTCAAACATATAGAACATAAGGATAATGTGCAGTAAATGTAGGGGCACGGGATTTATTCTGAATTTTTTATTTATTTATTTATTTATTTATTTATTTATATATATTTTTTAATTTTTTTAACGTTTATTTATTTATTTATTTATTTATTTTTTTTAACGTTTATTTATTTTTGAGACAGAGAGAGACAGAGCATGAACGGGGGAGGGTCAGAGAGAGGGAGACACAGAATCTGAAACAGGCTCCAGGCTCCAAGCTGTCAGCACAGAGCCCGACGCGGGGCTCGAACTCACGGACTGTGAGATCATGACCTGAGCCGAAGCTGGCCACTCTGGCCACTCAACCGACTGAGCCACCCAGGCGCCCCTTATTCTGAATTTTTTAAAGTCAACAGGTAAAAGATGCAAAAGGAAACTTGAAAGTGGGAACAAATTGAATACACTTTCTAAAAACAGTTCCCTCAAGAAAAACTCCCATTTTCACTTATCCTTGTTACTAAATTAATTGCTGCTCTTAATCCTTTTCTAATCTATGCATAAGGTTCTCAACTGGCCCTAAGGCATTTGCTTCATTAGCATATGAGTCATTTTGGAGCATAATAAACATCCCCGAAGTCTTTTCTCTCATCTCTTGACGATTGTCACTTCTACACAGGCGTGTTTTTCCATAGACAAACACAATAAATTCGTCTCTAATTCACTTTGTTGAACCAAGACAGGCAAAGCAGAAAAGGAGGAGAAATCTGAAAGATGCAGCAGGACGGTTTCATTCTACAGCCTTCTCTATGACAACATAAAAAAGGTTAAAGAGAAATTCAAGTAAAATACTCCTACAACAATGTTTCAGAAACTCAACTTTGGGATGACAGCCCATCTCCGAGCTCATCTCTGGACCAGACAGCGAAGTAAAATGTAGTAATTGGTCTGCCCCATATCAGCATAGAAAGCAACCTCCCAGTTTTGTGTTCTCTGCCTTAAGATGCCGGTGCTGTTGGTCGTTACTGAGAATGAGACTTGGAACAACTACTTGACAAAAGGAAATTGAACAAATGTGCAGAGGAAAGGAGGAGGGATGACAAGGACTAGCCAAGGAAGATGGGAAATGATGATTCGAGAAGGCAAGTGGGGAGTGATAATTGGTCTATAAAGGTTATGAGGAAAGGCAGAAACACCAGCTACGTGTTGAATTAGAACAACAAAAATTTCTCGTCCGTGTTTTGGCACAGACTGCGAGGTTCGGCAGAGTCTTTGAGCTGGGATGTGTGACTTATAAATCAAAGTAAATCCAACTGCTTTGGATTGTTTAGATTTTTTTTTTTTTTTGTCGTTGTTATTCTGGACTCCACTCTGCTTTTCTACTTTTATTTTCTTTTTATACGATTGTCTAAAACACCTGCGATTGAGAACATAGTTTTATATAGCATTTAGTTAAAAGTGAGACCAGTGGAGGCATCAAATACATAGAAAATAGTTTTCAAAATTTTTTTAGAGTGTATTTCTTTATTTTGAGAGAGGGAGAGAGAGCGGAGAGAATGTGAGCAGGGAAGGGGCAGGCTGAGAGGGAGAGAGAGCATGAGGGGGCGGGGGGGGGGAGGCACAAAGAGAGAGGAAGAGAGAGAGAGTCCCAAGCAGGCTCCACATTCTCAGCGCAGAGCATGATGCCGGGCTCAAACTCACGCACTGCAAGATCACGATCTGAAGCCCAAATCAAGAGTCGGACACCTGACCGACTGAGCCACCCAGGCACCCCAGTTTGCGTAATTTAAGAAAACTGTGACCTACTGCAGCCAAAAGCGTTTCATTGGGGACCATCAAGGTTAGGTTCCCAGTCGGGATGCCGTGTAAATAGCCAGGTGGTACTGACTTAGCCAACAGGCCATGCCATGGCTCGGTGCTTATGCTTCTCTCTTTTTCTAGAATACCTTTCTCCAACCTTGAATACCTGACTGATTCCTAACACATTCCTTAATAGCGAGCCCAATACCTCATAGTCTGTTTTCTTCCTCTGAAGCGTGGAGGGTACGCTTACGTCTTCTGGAGCCAGACTGCCTGCCCGCTCTACCAGTTCAAATCTTTGAGCTCTTGGGCAAATCACTAAAGCTCTCCGGGCCTCAGTCTCCTCATCTGGAAGGTGAACATGATATTGGCCTCTCCCACCTAACGTACTTGTGGAGATTTAATAAACAATTATGCAAAGCCTTTAGACATTGCTAATGCCGTATCAGTTGTTCGAAGAGTGTATGATTTTATGACCTTTCCCCCCACAGTTCATTGATGCTTTGTGTCCACGCTGTGCCTTCTTTGCAGTAGTTGCCGGAACATCTGTTCTCTGGGACGCAAACTGGGAGCTTAAGGGCAGAGACCGTATTTGGGGGATCGTTGTATCCCCAGCGTTTAGCACAGGACCAGGCACAGCGTGTGTATTTAAAATGCCATTTGAGGGGGCGCCTGGGTGGCGCCGTCGGTTGGGCGTCCGACTTCGGCTCAGGTCACGATCTCGCGGTCCGGGAGTTCGAGCCCCGCGTCGGGCTCCGGGCCGACGGCTCGGAGCCTGGAGCCTGTTTCCGATTCCGTGTCTCCCTCTCTCTCTGCCCCTCCCCCGTTCATGCTCTGTCTCTCTCTGTCCCAAAAATAAAAAAAATAAAATAAAATAAAATAAAATAAAATAAAATAAAATAAAAAATAAAAAAAAAAATAAAATGCCATTTGATTGCTCTCTGTCTCCCTCCCTCTCTCTCTCTGATGACTCTGCTGCTTTCTCCTCCGGGCCTGTATTTCCCAGAATTCCTACAGGATGTGTTTTTATCTGCATTCACTTCCTACGTTTTGATTGTCCAGTCTCTGCTGCTGACGCTCTAATTTACTCACCAGCCACACATCCCCACCCGCGCTCTATCCACATGCTGGCCTTCTGCTGTTGCCAGGATTAGCTGCCTTTGGAAACGCTGTCACCACCTCGAATACACCCTGTTCCCAAATTCAACTATGCATCTTCCCTCTCAAACTATCTCTCTTCCTGCCAACACTGTGATTGAATTGCCTGGGCAAAATCGCTTTCATCATAGTACATGATCTTGTGGTGGTTTTTCTTTTTTCTTTTTATGCCGTTGGAGTTCAAAATGCGAGAGATCAGAGCTTTATCTTTCTGAATAACAAATGGGAACACAAATGAGCACAGGAAATTATAGATGATTATCCTACAGAATCCAAGAAAGAAAGGGAGTAGTATTGATTGAAAATATAATCACTCTCTGTGCCTACCTACGTTTGTTGCAGTCCACCTACAATGTTCCATTTCCGCATGTTCCGGCTCCTTTTCTCTTTGGTTGTTTTTGCCCTTTTCCTCTCATATTCTGTCACAGTCTTCGTCTCATCTCCTCAGTCTATCCTCTTCATGTATATATTTATTTATTCTGTATAGCGAAGATAGTTGGGGTGCAGGTGTAGGGGTGCACTTTCAAAGAATACAGAGTAGGCAAAGGCCATCGCACAGTGCCTTCGCGGGGGTGCAGAATGTTCTGCCTCGAGGAAATAAGAAAGCTGGTGGAGGTCGCGTGTTGAAAATACTCTGACGCGATTTCTCACGCCCAGCTTCTTCCCCGACCATCACCTGTAGCCTATTCAGAGGGAGCAAAACTGATTTGCCAGATTCCTTTCCTGCAACACAATTCAGTAAGCTAAATAACATGGATGTAGTTACTGGTAAGAATGGTGTGGAGAGTAGTTATTCCATTGGATTCTGAAGGTTAGCAACAACACAGCACTATTTAACTGTAAATAGAATCCCGGAAAGTCTTAGGTATTTCCTATTTCTGTATTTATTTATTTACTTACTTATGTATTTATGTATTTAGCCGCGAGAGAGGGAGACACAGAATCCGAAGCAGGCTCCAGGCTCCGAGCTGTCAGCACAGAACCCGTTGCAGGGCTCAAACCCATGAACAATGAGATCATGACCTGAGCCGAAGTTGGAGGCTTAACCCGACGGGGCCACCCAGGCACCCCAAGAGGAGGCAGTATTCAGTGTATCCGCCTTTCAGGAGACAGATGAAGACAGGGGAGAAGAGTTCCAGAAAAGTAAGATCAGGTATAGAAAGTCAGCTGAGGCAAAACTCAAATGAAAGAGAGAAGCCTTTAACAAACCAATCAAGTAGCGTGGAAAATACGCGAAAATGGTTGATTTTTAACGGCTTGCAAGCATAAAAATCTAGTACTGACGTAAAATAATCTAGATACTTCACGTGTCTAGAAATGTATGCTGAGGGTGTTAATGAACCTCATTAAATATACCCTGTTTCTTAGCATCGAAGAGAGTCTGATGTGCCTGGAGAAAGCGTCAGAGAGCAGTGGGGTCCGATCGCCCCTATATAGTGTCTCTTTCCCCACCACTCCTCTTAATTTTTTTCTGCTTCCCCATCGCTCCACACTAAACTGACAAACCTTTCTCTTTTCTCTTGTACACATTCAGCTAATCTCACTAGGTAACTTGCAGGGGGCTTTTGAGAGAGGCTTTTGCTCTGGATGGAAGGGGCCTGTGGCAGAGCACCGACTGTGAGTTGGAGAGAGGTCGGAAAACAACACCTGCCCACATCCTGTGGCCTTTACAACGTCACGGAACCTGGTGCAAATGTACACGTGCATTGGCTCGCATTTAAGAGCCAAAATACTTATAGAGCATGTACCCTCATTCTCCAATCATCTGACATCCTTCTTTTTCAGAAACAGTACGAAAACACAATTCATCAGAAGAAAAAAAATCTCTCTCTGTGAATAATGTTCAGCCCATGCAGGCATAGCACCTGTTGATGTAGTATTACGTGCTTTCTACTGATAGAGTTTTCCTAACTGTTGTGACGCCCTTGGGCACCCCAGATGCTTTCTTCTCTTTTTGGTGGTATGGGGGCCAGTTCAGAAACATGCTCAGCTGTGGGCACCATTTGATGTCCCTTTACACGTATCCTGTTGTGTATTTAGTGTGTGTTTCACATATGCACACGTGAATATATTTCCATGTTGACTAGGAGTTAGTAGGTGTTTTAGAGGTCAAGGTTATTTGACATTTAGACATTTTCCTAGCAATTCGAACAAAGTAACTTCCAGAGCATGTTCGTTATTTGAGATTACTTTGGTGTTACAGAAATACTATTGAGACCTTAGGGGGGTTTTCTTCCCCAAAGGTTATTAATTTATTTCATAGGATGAGAAGCAACCACCAGACAGATTAAAATCATAACCCAAGACTGCATTTTTGACAGATGCTCTAATAAGAGGGACAGAACTGATAATGCAGGTGGTAAGGAATCATCCCCCTGAATGCTGGTAAGGTTATGAAGGCTGCAGTTTTCAAACAGCTAGTCTGGGGGATAGATGTCAATTGTGTCTGCAATACAGAGCCCTTCTACATTGGAGATTAAAGACTCCTTTATCAGCGGTGACGTGGAGATCTGAAATGAAATATAGATCCAATTAATTTCATATTCCTGTGTCAGTGATGTTCTTTTCTCCTTTCATGAGGAAACTCGCCATTTGGGTTCTATAGAGTTTGATGTGAAGTTTCCGTGGCGATACCCTTATCTTGGTAAAACAAAGGCCTTGGCTGGGCCTTTAGTTGGATCAGCTGTGAAGGAGGATTTGAGGATTTGAAGCGTCTTGTGTCAGGCTGAAAATAGCGCTCTTTTTCCACTTGTAAAGTGATCCCTGGACCAGCCTTTTTTTCAGCCAGAATTTTTCAGCCTTCTCTAATTCCGTTAGCCCATCCTGATAGGTGTGTTTCCACAGACTGAGAGGAATCTATTATGCGCCGGAAGTTTTCAGAGGAAAATTTCCTTTGTTTTCCTTTCTTATCCCTTAAACGTTCTTTCAGTTCTGTTTCAGAGTTCAGCATGATCTTTTAAAATGAGGAACTATAGGTTCAGTCTCTCGCTTTGCCATTAACTTGTGCGATTTTGAGCAAGTCAGTTAACCTCCCAGATTAAAACTGTCCGTGTTGCTACCTTAGGTTAATATTTCCTGTTGCTATTGAAAATGATGAGATGATGATGATGTTGATGATGATGCTTTGTTTTTGTGAGGGTGAACTATCAACAACAATTTTCCGAACGTCATTCCCTTGAGCACAGAAGGGGTAGCACCTTCCATGAGATCAAGAGGAAGGAGGAATGGCGTGTAACCTGAGCCAGAAAAGAATCGATCATTCCTTGAGCTTGTGTTAATCATTTCTGCTTTGTACCTCTGCCAAGAGTAAAGGGGGTCCCTTCAGAAACCAGTATACAGTGGAAGGTGTAATGGGTGATAATTTGGGTAAGGACGATGTAGAGATCTTCAGTGTGGCTATGGAGCACAGATGCTCCCCAGGAGTTTAGGGTCAGATACTTAGGACCCAGAATATTGCAATCAGTTGTGCCCTATGCTCACATTATTACTAACTATGCTTAATCCAAAGTTTCTAAAAGCTTTACATTTAGAGGTAAGGTAAATTAGACAGAAGATGATCCCAGGGCACCTGGGTGGCTCAGTCGGTTAAGCATCCATCCGACTCTTGATTTCAGCTCAGGTCATAATCTCACGGTTCATGGGATTGAATCCCACATTGGGTTCTGCACTGCATCAGCACAGAGCCTGCTTGGGATTCTCTCTCTCTCCCTCTCTCTCTCTCTGCCCCTATCCCACTCAGCTCGCTTGCTCTCTCTCTCTCTCTCTCTCTCTCAAAAATAAATAAATAAAAATTTTAAAAAAGACTATAATCCCAACAGCAACGTCACTCAAGCCTGCACTATGATGTGTTCTTGTGATGGGAGAAAAAGATGTGTTATCTACCCAACATCACATGTATTTTCTGTTTATTTATATTCTGTCTCTCCAACCCAAAGGTAAAATCCATGAACTCTAGTGAGATCCAGAATATGACACTCAAGATATGAGACTTTGGCATAAGGATTATTTTGAGTTGAAGGTAACTGCGGGGGAAAAAAAAAAGACACATGAAGAACTTTCTGGCCTCCCCTATCTATCTAAAAGCAGGGCATAAATTTCCTTTGTGAAGACGTTGCCCTCTCCCATGCCAGGGAGAAGAGAGCAACTCTTAATACAGCGATAGAGATAGCACTGAGATGAGCCTGAACAAATCTTACTAAATACCCCTCCCCTACCATTCATTTCCCCCCATATATTTACCTTCCCACGCTGACTGCTCCTAGAAGCCCAGACTCGCTTTTCTTTGTCTACTCACTTCTTCACGTTTTATTGCCCTTTGCTCAAATGGTATGTCAACCCTGAAGTCTAACCACTTCTTTTGATCTTTTTACTTTTGGGTGTATGTAAAGCCCCGGTGCAGGTGAAATAAAATTTTGCCTTTTTCCCTATTCATCTGTATTTTATAAGCTTAATTTGCAAGTCCCGACCATGAACCTAAGAGGGCAGAAAAAAAGTTTTCCATCCCCTAGGGTTCAAGGAGTAATTACCCAGATCCTGAAGGTTATCTTTTTCTATGCCACAGCCTATGTAAACTACCATTTCTCATGTAAGTCAATGGGGAATTACAAATAATGGGGGTACTTTATTCCTTGCCATTTGGAAAGAAGAAGGCATTATCAAAACCTGATTACCTCCTGGGGGTATAGCTTCCATATGGGTGCTGGTTGTCTCATATGAGTAAAGTTAGTATAGAATGATAAGTATAGAAAAATATGGTATTAGCTATCATGTAAGTACTTTATAGATACTTTTTGAATCTGTGGTGTTTCATCCTCAGTGGGGTAGATAAGATTACTAGATCCTATTTTACAAATGAGGGAACAGGCACAAAAGGTCACGTAACTCACCCTAGAGCCAAGATTAGCCTCTGAACTTGAACCTAAGAAGCCTGGCTACAGTATATATGTACTTTCCCACCACACTGCTACATACCGTGTGCGGACACTTAGCTATAGTAACATGATTGAGGCAAAAATTGGTTCAAAAAGGGAGTCAGGGAGGGGCACCTGGGTGGCTCAGTCAGCTAAGGACCGACTCTTGATTTTGGCTCAGGTCATGATCTCACAGTTATGGGATCAATCCCCTGTTGGGGATTCTCCCCCCCCCCCCCGCCCCTCACCCCTGCTTGTAATCTCTCTCTCTCAAAATAAATAAATAAAAACTTAAAAACAAAGGGAGTCATTGAAGATGTCAGTTTCTGAGATCATAAGCAAGTTAAGAGTCCTTAAGGGCACTGTTAGAGAGTCGATCTTATCCCCCTGCTCTTCAGTAAACAACGGGGGCCAGATGGTAGGAAAAAGAAAACAAAACCAGTAAGAACTCACTACTCTCTAAATATTTTTAGAACAATTCTTTTATGTCATCTGTATTTTCAGCAATGGCTAGATATGGGGTAAAGATGCATTATGTTTTATGGGCAGCTGGGGGAGAAGGATCTTCATGACAAGATAAATGGCGAACAACATAGAGGAAAAAAAGAGATGAATGAAAACCTGTAAGTGAAGAAAAATAAGTGAATAGGCCCATGATGAGTAATTGGCCTATAGAAGTTTCCAGAGGAAACCGAATAGCAACGGAGAGGAAGCCCCCAGAGCTGCCCCAGTGGGCACTTACGGACTTTTAGTGTTGGTGGACATGAACGAATTTTCAACAGAACAAACTCACATTCAGCTTAACTTAATATCTTATAGCAATTTGATATGAAGGAATAGAACTGTCAGGTGGAACAGGACTCTGCTTCTCTCTCCCTTTTGTCTTCTCCCCTATATGGAATACCTAAATATTATCTAAATTTTAATTGATGAATCTGAATTTAGGATAAGAAGAGTTTATTAGGTTTTCTATTTAATTGCACTCCTATGATAAGGAGGTACTTGCCAGAGGGACAAAATATTTTATCTTTGGACCAGGGCACTCCAAATACTGTTCGCTTGAGATTATCTTTGCTTGTCTTAGTGACGTTTTTGTTACGTTTTACAGGTCAACTCTCCTAATGTTTTTTTTTTTTTTTCTGAAATTCCATTATATTTTAAATTTTTTTTTTCAACATTTTTTTATTTATTTTTGGGACAGAGAGAGACAGAGCATGAACGGGGGAGGGGCAGAGAGAGAGGGAGACACAGAATCGGAAACAGGCTCCAGGCTCCGAGCCATCAGCCCAGAGCCCGATGCGGGGCTCGAACTCACGGACCGCGAGATCGTGACCTGGCTGAAGTCGGACGCTTAACCGACTGCGCCACCCAGGCGCCCCTGAAATTCCATTATATTTTAAAAGACATTTAAATAATAAGAAAATAATGGTATATATTTACCCAACATGGTTACCATTTCCAATGCTCTTTATTCTTTTTGTGTAAATGCATATATCCACCTGGTAAGTTTGTTTCTGGCCTAAGACCTTCTTTTAACATTTCTTGTAGGAATGGCCTGATGGCAATTAATTATTTCGTTGTTTTCCTTCTCAAAATGTCTTTATTTTGCCTTTCCTATTAAAAGATATTTCCATTGGGTTATAAAAGTCCAGGCCAACTTTTTTTTTTAGCACCTTAAAAAAGCTGCCCTACTGTCTTCTCGTTGTCTTGTTTCTAATGAGAGACCTGGTATCCTCCTTTTCTCTGCTGCTCTGTATATATGTTGCTTGTAAGAGTTTCTCTTGGCCACTACTCTTAAGCAATTCGATTTGATATGATTTAGTGTGGCTTCCTCTATTTCTTTGCATTTTCATTGTTTCAAGTTTATTTACTTTGAGAGAGAGAGAGAGAAAGTGTGCATGCACAAGAGGGGCAGAGAGAAGGAGAGAGAGAATCCCAACAGGCTCTGCACCGTCAGCAGGGCTCAAACTCACAACATGTGAGATCATGACCTGAGCCGAAATCAAGAGCCGGACGCTGAACCAACCGAGCCACCCAGGCGCCGCACTGTCATCTTTTATTGTGATAAGAACATGTCACACACAATCTGCTCTCTTGACAAATTTTGAAGTGCACAGTGTGGCAATCTTGACCAATTCCTTTCTTTAGGTGTAATACTAATTGCCCTCGAGCCCCTGTCCAGGCTTACAAATCCTGGCGCCATTTTCTTTTTTTCAGTGGCGCGAACGACTTTCTACTCTCCTTGTTTTAAAACTCCAATCTCAGGGCTCCTGGGTGGCTCAGTCGGTTGAGCGGCCGACTTCGGCTCAGGTCGTGATCTCGCCAGCCTTGAGTTCAAGCCCCGCGTCGGGCACTCTGCTGACAGCTCAGAGCCTGGAGCCTGTTTCAGATTCTGTGTCTCCCTCTCTCTGACCCTCCCCCGTTCATGCTCTGTCTCTCTCTGTCTCAAAAATAAATAAACATTAAAAAAATTTTTTTTTAAATAAAAAATAAAACTTCAATCTCAGAGGACAGTCATGTTTCCCTTGTTTCCACATATCCGGCGGTTAAGAGATGCTGTAACTCTACCCACTTATGCAATCCTCATGTCAGTTGCTGTCTAGTTCATTTCGCTCTAGCAATAGCCTTCCTTTAGATACTCGAGGACAGTGAGCACTCTCCCATCTCAGAACTTTCACACACGTTGTGGCCTTTTCCTGGAACAATTTTCCTCCTATTCACCAAGAAACTAATTCCCGCTTCAGGCGCAGGATGCATCTTTTTTTGAAAAAAATGTTTTATCCATTTTTCAGAGAGAGTGTCTGTGCATGTGAGTGGGGGAGGGGCAGAGAGAAACGGGGACAGAGGAGGATCCGAAGCGCGCTCTGGGTTGGCAGCAGAGAGACCTACCGGGGGCTCGAACCCAAGAACCATGAGATCATGACCTGGGCCGAAGTGAGACACTCAACCGACTGAGCCACCCAGGCGCCCCAGCTCAGGATGCATCATAAAAATAACTTTCTTTGGGGAGTGATTCCTATACTACGTTTAGCCTCAGTGCTTCCTATTTCTCCTTATAAAATACTGGTTTCATAGACTTTGCCAGAATATGTAACTCTCTATTCAAGTTTTTACTTAGTGTTATCTTTCCCCACTTAATGGTGTAAGAGCAAATGCAAACATAAATGACTTAAACTTCTCCGTATTGAAAAGAAGGGAAGAGATTCTCCTTTGCCTTTTTCTTTCAGAATTTCTTTCCCAGTCCTCTTCAACTATATGTGAATCTTTTTAATGACTAAACAAAACTTTTGCCAATGTCATCCCTTAGGAATATTTCCTTGAGGACCCGAGGGTCATCTTGTTGAAATGTAATCATCAAATAATATAAGGCCCTATCTCCCAGCGTCCTAGGATGATGTAGACCTAAGTTTAGCTGTCACCTGACTCCAAAGGGCAAAACCTACCTTCAATCCTAAAGAGAGGAGAAAATTAGCAATGTGGTCATGAGAACATGAAATTCTTTTCAAGTTTATTTATTTTGAGAGAGAGAAAGAGAGCACCAGTGGTGCAGGGGCAGAGAAAGAGAGAGAGAGAGAGAGGGAATCCCAAGCAGGCTCTGTGCTGTCAGAGACGTGGGGCTTGAACCCACAAACTGTGAGATCATGACCTGAGCTGAGATCAAGGGTCATCCGCTTAAGGCGTACCTGGGCGGCTCAACGGGTTAAGCATCAGGCTTGGGCTCGGGTCACGATCTCACAGTTCGTGGGTTCGGGCCCCACGTCGGGCTCTGTGCCGACAGCTCTGACCCTGAAGCCTGCTTCAGATTCTGTGTCTCCCTGTCCCTCTGCCCCTCACCTTATCATGCTCTGTGTCTCTGTCTCTCAAAAATAAACATTAAAACAATTTTTAAAAAAAGAATCAGACGCTTAACTGACAGAGCCACCCAGGTGCCCTGATATCATGAATCTAGTGTGTTGTATCTACTTAGCTATATAAAAGAGCGGTATTTCTTCTTGTCTTAACGACGTCTTTAGCGCATTACCTATAATGTGCACTGCATTCTTATTGTGCATTACTCTTATTCAATAATGAAGTCTTTTTCTTTGCTACTTTTGTAGAGAGGTTTTCCGGGCTGGGAAGAGATTTTGTTTATAATGATATTTCCCCAATAATGGTGAGCTCCACGAGAACAGTAACCAGGTCTGTTTTGTTTATCACTGTATTATTCTCCGTGCACACGCAGTGACCTGGATATAGGTCAAATAATTGTTTAATGAAAGAATGAATGAAGAACCTAGCAGGAGACTCCATTTTTCTACTCACTTTCCCTACAGGGCTATTATGTGGCCCAAATGGAGTCAGACCAACCTAACCGGGAGCTTTAATCCCATCAGTATTTTGTAGTGTGATAAAACACATGTTGCTTAAGCTCCCTGAACTTGAATTTTCTTACCTGTAGGATAGGGATAATAATAGCACCTATCTCAGAAGACCATCGTGAGCATAAACTGGCAGAAATATGCAACATGGTGCCTACCTGTAATAAGGAATGACAAATTCAGCCGGTAACCGTTCATTACGATCGTTTACCCCAAATATATAAACATTTTTGTTGGGACCCAAGCATCACAATGATAAGGACAACTGTGGTTCGGAAGAGGTATGAACAATTGCCTTTAACATCTTGTCAGAAAATTTGGTAATTCTACCACCCCGTCCTCAGATTTATGTGGGCTTTTTTGTTAGGTTGACATTATGGGACTGCACCTGTTACCCCAACCATTCTCCCTACCTTTCCTCGCTGATGCATAACTGATTCTTCACTCAGCCAGCAATTCAGAGTATATGTGTGAGATATGTCAGGGTGCCTGTAAGCCAGAGGTAAGCAAATTATAAACGTAACATTCTAAGACTCTGGCATTTTTCCATTTTCTCTCCTGATCAGTTGGTATCTTCTCTCTGTGGATCATTTGTTCAAACAGGTGAGCCCAATCAGGTTACTTGTGGATTTGCAGTGTTTTTAAATTTTCTTTAAGAGACGTATCCTAATTCATGCTATGATTTCATTCTCTCTCCCTACATCTCACATCCCCATACTTCACTCTGAACCCCCTTAAAGAGATACAACGTGGTCAGCACAAAGACCATTAGCTGTCACGATTTTAAATATTTTAGAAAAGAGGGTTACAAACGATGTGTGTGCGTGCGTGTGTGCATGTGAGTGAGCACACACAGGAACGGCCACACACATTTAGAGTGAGAAAGAGAAAAAAAGAGTTATTCATGAAAGATCACTGGGTCAAGATTAAGAAAGCTGGCTTTCTCTGCTGGGGCTGCCAAGGTGTCATTATGTGAAGTCAGGCTAATGATTTAATTTCTTAGTTCATCTGCCCTTCATTATTAAAACTGGAATGGATGGTGCCTTTCTGCACTTGACCACAGTACTAGGCACAAATAGATCACTCGATTGTTACAGATTCATGGATTCGTCCCTAGGAAAGTTATATGTGAAAATGAGGAGGGTATTTTCAATCCCTAGGATCAATGTTTTCAATGCATTTAATGTAATATGCTAATGTGATAATGTAATCCTAGACCTCATTATACTCCTGTTCTCAGAATTCAACCTTTTCAAACACTTTAGTAAGGAAACCACTAAGAATGGGAATCATGCTCTTTTTTTACATTTAAGCACGTCAGTTTATTATGGAAACGCTGTACTCAGAAGTCAGCTTAGGAAACCTGTGCAGAGAAAATGGGATGCTGAGATGCTTTTATGCTCGGCTGTAGGAACATATCTCACAGTGAGATAAAGTAATAACAGTGATTTCCTTGTGTGACTCATAAGCTCATTCTGGTGGCAGTTGCCAGAAGAATTCCACACGTTGCTAGAATAACGACATCTTTTCTGTAACTATATTTGCCGAACTCCAAATCACAACACATGATTCAGCTGAGTATTTTTCTGATTTCTAAATATCTGTAAAACGTCTTAAAAATTATTCCGATTAAGTACTGTCACATTCTACCTTGAGTGAATCACCTTTATTGAGAAAAATCAAATTATGGGTCATCTGGATTACCTGCCCTGGACAGTTTGGAGCCCATAGTTATCAAGTATAAAGCCAAGATGATTACTTTGAAGAAGACAAAATTCACTGAAATGTAATAAGGCCGTGTGCCTATCTAAACACTAGTCGTACTCTTTTACACTCATACCTTGTCTTAATATACGTAAGATGCCCTAAAATGAGAATAATCACAAAATGACTGAATCTGTTGTTTTTCTTCTTTCTTGGCAGAGTTAATTGATTGCCACAGCAGGTAATAATTCCTTGTTCCTCTGTATTTAAAAAAAAAAAAAGGTAGTTATCAATAGACTACGGTACAGTTGTTATTCAACCACACCTCTGTACTTGGGATAAAATGGCTTGGTGTACATCTATTATTGGGCATAATAGTGTTCTTTGTACTAAACTTGCACAAAGGATCAATCCAATATTTTCAGGAAATAGGTATACTGACTTCCCCTTGACATTTACGTAGCAATAGGAGACCGTTATCCCTGTGCCAATACTTTTTTTTAAAACTATCATTATCTTTAAAGAAAATAAAAACGTCTGCAGCCCTTTTAACTATCTTGTTGTAGAAATAACAGTTCAGCTTTTCTCTTGGTCCTATCAGCATATATAAGATAGTTTCCTTCTAAGTTCTAGCTTCTCCATATGTCCTTGAGGCCCCCCATGTGAACTCCTATAGATTTGTCATTTTCAACAAGTTAGAAGTCACCATTGCCGATTGTGTTTGTTCCTTTCTCTAACTATATACTAGCCTCAAGCCTGAGGAAGGGAGAGCGGGGATGGCCGACAACATTTTTTAAATGTTTATTATTTATTTTTGAGAGAGCAAAAGAGAGAGAGAGAGGGAAGGAGAGCAGGGGAGGGGCCAAGAGAGAGGAAGACACAGAATCAGAAGCAGGTTCCAGGCTCCGAGCTGTCAACGCAGTGCCCGATGCAGGGCTCGAACTCGCTTAGTGTGAGATCATGACCTTGGGCCCAAGTCGGATACCCAACTGACTGAGCCACCCAAGCATGCCAGATATTATCTTCTAGAGTCTTAAGGTTAAAGAAACTTAATATCCAAAGAAACTTTTATATCCAAAAGGGAAGTGCCTAAGAAAACAGTTGGCTATGGATAGTGGAGGGGGCAAAATCACATTAGCATTTAATTCTCTGTTATTACTTTCAGCCAAAATAGAATTGAGGCCTTGGAAGTATTACCGGAAGAATGAAATAGGAAACATCTCTTATTAGCATACAAACTTAATTTTATTCTGATATCACAACATTGTCAATCAAATTGGAAACTCAATTCTCACCTAGTGAGTAGAAATGAACATTAATATTTTTTTTCTCAAAACACTTTCTTCTGTAACATTGGAAAACACCAAGTGGAACTCTTTTCAGTGCTTTTTGCTAAGTCATTCTGTCCTCTTCCAATGCTGTCCGTCGAAGAGCATTGCCGAGAACCTCTCCAAAGACAAGGATGCATTGAGACAGGGTTGCCATTTTATTTTTTATTTTTATTTTTTTTTCAACGTTTTTTATTTATTTTTGGGACAGAGAGAGACAGAGCATGAACGGGGGAGGGGCAGAGAGAGAGGGAGACACAGAATCGGAAACAGGCTCCAGGCTCTGAGCCATCAGCCCAGAGCCCGACGCGGGGTTCGAACTCACGGACCGCGAGATCGTGACCTGGCTGAAGTCGGACGCTTAACCGACTGTGCCACCCAGGTGCCCCAGGGTTGCCATTTTAACCCAAGACCATTTGAAAATGCAAACCAAACAAAAGATGGGCTTGATGTGTTTGGTGGTCATTGGGGGCTTTCAGTGCAGTTCCTACCTGCACAACATCCACTAGCTCCATCAGCTTTTTTGGTCCAAAGTATTGTTCTAGTATATTTATGTTTATTTTTGAGAGAGAGAGCATGAATGGGGGAGAGGGAGAGACACAGAATCTGAAGCAGGCTCCAGGCTCTGAGCTGTCAGCACAGAACCCGACGTGGGGCTCGAACTCACAAACCTCGAGATCATGACCTGAGCTGAAGTTGGCCTCTCGACTGAGCCACCCAGGGGCCCCATATTGTTCCAGCGTATTTAAACAATCACATGTATATGATAGTTTGTCTCCACCCCCCTGGAGCCTAATCTTCTGTGGTTGCTTCCCGGTTTGCAAGAAGCCAGAAATGGTTGATAGGTAACACTGAATAGAATAAGACTATTTGTAAATAGAATTGATTGCTATATAAATATCGTACTTACACTAAATACTGTACTTAAACACTAAGTCCTTGATAGAAAAGATCCTCACTTGGCTTAGCGTTTTTACCCCCGAGGCTGCGTACCTCGGGGTACTCGGCTGAGTATAAAAATGTTTTTGTAAAGTCAAATAATTTTATAATCCTCCCTAGACACATCCAGAGAGTTCCAAATTAATGGGCAGATGACACTGTAGTGTCATCAAAAGAACATGGGCTTTTCACTCAGACAGATGGCCTTTGGGAAGTTTTTTTAACTTGCCCGGGCATCAGTTTCTTTAAGTGGAAAATGCACATCGCTGCTAATTCAACGGGTTGCAGAGAAGATTAAAATAAGAAGTGTTTGCAAAACATCCAACACGGTGCATGGAGTATACTAATTCAAGAAAGATGTTCATCGTATGAAAACCTAACTTCCAGAACATTTGAAAATGCACTTTAAAAAATTACATTCTTGGGGCGTCTGGGTGGCTCAGTCAGTTAAGTGTCCGACCTCAGCCCAGGTCATGATCTCGCAGTTCGTGAGTTTGAGCTTTGGGCTCTGTGCTGACAGTTTGGAGCCTGGAGCCCGCTTCGGATTCTGTGTCTGCCTCTCTCTCTGCCCCTCCCCAACTTGTGCTATGTCTCTCTCTCTCTCTCTCTCTCTCTCTCTCTCTCTCTCTCAAAGGTAAATAAACATTGAATTTTTTTTGAATCACAATCTTTATTTTCTACATGTTTTCAAGCTAGAAACTGCACTTGATATTAATAATAACCTTGTTAGAAAAGACGTGTGCTTATTATATTCTCATCGTACAAAAGAAAAGTCACAGAACGCAAGAGGTATGCAACTCACCCTACGTTACCCAGTTAGCAGGTGGCAGACACGGGGTAAAATGTGGTTCTTTTTTTTTTTTCTCTAAGTCTACTGCTGTCTCAATGATGCAGAATAGTCATGACTTTGGAGGAATTAAAATACAAGCGTAAAAGGGGGAAACATGTGACTGGGAAACATGTAAATAAGTTGTTATTTATAATCACCGTGTAATTTCTACAGCGAGTTGATCCTAAGGTCGGCCCTTTGTTACTGGAGTTACATTATAAGCTAAAAGAATAAGAAAGAGTGGAATTTCTCTACATAGGAAAAGGAGGGATCGTTGGAGGTGTGGAGTGCTTGATTTGGGAAGCCAAAGCCAGCAAAGTAGACGGGCTAAAAGCCAGGCCTGGGGGAAACGGGGGCACTGATGGTTGAAGGAGAACTTTAGAGGAACAACAGAGGTACTTCACCGATATTTTCTTATAATTTTCCTTCAGGGTGTGACGTAAACCTAACCCCCATTCCCAGAACAAAATCATCACCAAAATCTCAGTGTTTTATTTTTTTTTTAATTTTTTTAAACGTTTATTTATTTTTGAGACAGAGAGAGACAGAGCATGAACAGGGGAGGGGCAGAGAGAGAGGGAGACACAGAATCCGAAACGGGCTCCAGGCTCCAAGCGGTCAGCACAGAGCCCGACGCGGGGCTCGAACTCACGGACCGTGAGATCATGACCTGAGCCGAAGTCGGACGCTTAACCGACTGAGCCACCCAGGCACCCCAGTCTCAGTGTTTTGTTTTTTTTTTTTAAATTTTTTTTTTCAACATTTTTTATTTATTTTTGGGACAGAGAGAGACAGAGCATGAATGGGGGAGGGGCAGAGAGAGAGGGAGACACAGAATCAGAAACAGGCTCCAGGCTCCGAGCCATCAGCCCAGAGCCTGACGCGGGGCTCGAACTCACGGACCGCGAGATCGTGACCTGGCTGAAGTCGGACGCTTAACCGACTGCGCCACCCAGGCGCCCCATCAGTGTTTTAATACTGCTAGTAGAGGGGCGCCTGGGTGGCTCAGTTGGTTAAGCATCTGACTCTTGATTTCAGGTCGGGCCATGATCTCATGGCCAGGAGATCGAGCCCCGCATCAGACTGAACACTGGGCGTGGAGCCTGCTTAAGATTCCCTCTCTCCCTCTCCCTCCGCCCCTTTCCTGCTCTCCCAGGTGTGCACTCTCTCCCTCTCTGAGAAAAACAAACAAACAAACAAACAAACAAACAACACTGCTGGTAGAGTGGATTTTCTTTGTCAGGGAATAGAAAATGACAGGATGTATTACCAGTTAGCTTGAATCGTTTCTGTCTTCACCCAATGACAGTCATATCTGGGTTACAAAAGAGTAAATTGTCGTCTTTTAATCTTTACAGACAATTAAGGGCCCTTCTTAATGGTCTTTGTGTGTGTTACAGCAGACGCCATAAATTCCAATATGGCCGTGCAGATGGTATAAGGGAGGAAGGCAAGCTCAGTGGTGAGTGCGTGCCTCAGCTCGGACCCGACAGATGGCTGCAGTGCAGGAATGAGTATTGCCAGAACTTCTGATTTTGAAAAGAAAAAAAAAATACAAAACAACTGCTGGTCTGAAATATTATGTGGACTTTTGTGACTTTAAAACATCTACCATATTTTAAAAACTAAATGAAATAAACAAGCAAACGGCAAACACTGTGTTGGCCAAACAAAGCGATCGACAAGCTGGATATGCCTCGGAACCACCTGTTTACAACTTCTGCCAATATTCTTATTCTTCCACATGCTACGAGTTAAATTTGACAAGCACTCTCACATATGCATCCCAAACACCTCAGGCTGGGGTTTTAATAAGTAATCGCATGACCCTGAACGAGTGTGTTTTCTCTGTACTTCAGTTTCTTCATCTACAAAGTAGGAAAAATCATTGTCCTTACCTCAGAGGACCGTGGTAAGGGCTAAATGTATTAATGCAGTGTTCTCTTCATTCACTTCCCATCATCTTTTTTAAATTTTTTTATGTTTATTTATTTCTTTTGAGAGAGAGAGACAGAAAGGGAGAGAGAGAGAGAGAGAGAGAGTGTGAGCTAGGGAAGGGCAGAGAGGGAGAGAGAGAATCCCAAGCAGGCTCCACGCTGACATTGCAAAGCCTGACGCAGGGCTCTGTCTCAAGAACTATGAGATCATGACCTAAGCCGAAATCGAGAGTCGGATACTTAACTGACTGAGTCACCCAGGCGCCCCTCAATCATCTTCTTTTACAATCACTCAAAGTCTGTATTTAGGTCCAGTTAATCTCTAACCGATAGTGCCATGGCTCACCAATGGCGACATTGCTCAAGAAGGAAGTCTTCTCCTCCTTGAGAAGGAACATATATATATGTTTTTTGGTTTTTTGTTTTTTTGTTTTTATTGTTGTTGTTTTTTTTTTTTTTAATTTTAGTCCCTAGCCCTAGTCAATAAGTTACATTTGGGGCCTATGTCACGTTTCTCCAAGTTGCCCTAAGACCACAGGTGGCTTTCTAACTGAACTCTCGTAGGATGTTCCTTGCGAGCAGTCCTACTACATAATGCTGGCAAAGCAGGCTCTTTCTGAGCACTGTTTTAATCTCACTGCTTTTGTCCTAAAAATTTCTATATTCGTTCTTCATCTACTACTTAAGACCGTGCCACTTTTGTTGTTTTCAAATTTTTTTTAGCTTCCAAAAATATTTATGAAAATTCAAGTAATATGAAAACTAGAAGATGATTTGTTTATATCAGTGAAATCCTGCCAACTAGATAAAACTAAAACATTTTTACATGCTGTTCCACAATCTGCTTTTTTCATGCATCATTGTGTTGTGGACATTTTCTCTAGTCAATGAATTTTATTCACTAAATAAAGTAGCATCATATGTAAACAGCTTTCTAACATTCTCTTATGTGGAAATATCATGATTTATTTAACCAAACCTCTATGGATGGGCATTTGCATTTGTATTTTTTTTTTCATTTATAAGCAATTCAAAGACTACTATTTTTATACATATTTTTCCTTTTTCCAATAATTTTATGAAGATATATTCCTAGTAGGGGTATTTCTTTAGTATATATACACATATAAAAATTTCTATACTCATTGACAGATAACTTTCTGGAAAATTGTACTATTTTGAAACTTTAAGAGGCCAAGAATGAGTGTTCATTTTCCTACATGTTTACCAACATTGGGTATTTTAGTTTTCTTTTATTCTTTCATCTTTTCCAGGCTCAGAAAGATAAATGATGTCTCATTGTTGGTTCTTATATTTTTGTTTGTTTGTTTGTTTGTTTGTTTGCATTTCTTCTTTGGTCAAATTGCATTCATACATTTATTGACAGATTTTTGTTTTTGTTATGAATTGTCTGTTGCTGCTTTTTACAAACATTTCTATCAGAACATTCATTCCTATTAACTTACGATGACTCGTTTTAAAAATTTTTTAATGTCTATTTTTGAGAGACAGAGACAGAGAGAGCATGAGCAGGGGAGGGGCAGAGAGCAAGGGAGACACAGAATCTGAAGCAGGCTCCGGGCTGTGAGCTGTCAGCACAGAGCCCGATGCAGGGCTCGAACTCACAAGCCATGAGATCGTGACCTGAACCAAAGTCAGACACTTAACCGACTGAACCACCCAGGCGCCCCATGAGGACATTTTTTAAAAGTCACTCTTTGACAGAAACATTACAAATATTTATGCAGATATTTCCCTCTATGTCAATTTTCCACCAATTTCTACAAAGCACGTTGCTGAGGAACAGTGATAGTAATTAGTAAAACCATCATGTAGCCTTTACTATGTGCCAGGCTCTCTTCTAAGTTAATTACGTGGATTAGCTCACGTGATCCTGTCTACAAACCTATTATTATTATTCCTATTTTCAGATGTGGAAACTGAGATACATAGAAGTTATGTACTTGACCAAGCTGGTGGTTCTGCTGGGATTTGAAACACTGTAGCCTGGCTATGCTCTATGTCCTTAATTGCTGTGAAAGATAAATAAAGCCAGATAACTACTTAAAGTGGTAAGGGTAGGTTTTATTGAGTAATACTACCACAATAGGGGAAAGAGTTCAGCATGAACCAAATTCAACTTCAATTTGTGCAAAAGTGACTGAATAAAAGCCAAACACAACAGAGTACACATATTGTATTCTTCAATTTATAAAAAAAAAAAAATTATTTGATTTTTATAGAAAATTTTAAGACAGGCAAAATTAATAAGAGATGTTGGAAGTTGAGATAATGCTTACATCTGCAGAGCTGATCGGTAAAAGAGGGGATTCTGGGATGCTAGTAATAGTCTATTTCTTAATCCGGGTGACTTTATAACTATGTTCATTGTGTATAAAATTCAATAAATTATATAGACTTATGATTTGTGTACTTATATGTACATATACATGTGTAAACACATATATACATGTGTATGTATACCCGTGTGTGTATATATATATATATGATTTACAAAATTTTTCTGATATTATTTTTATTTTTAGCCTCTGTATTATTGAAAATCTAAGAATAGCCCAATCATTTTTTCCCTTAGTAGATGACCATAGCACTTTTATTTATTTTTTCTTTTTTACATTTTAAATTTATTTACCTAAATTCAGATTAGTTAATGTGAGAAGTAAGGGAGATGATTCACTTTCAGCAATGCTAAATAAAACTGTGCTGTCCAGTTAACTGCATGTTTACAACATACTAGAAATATGTACACCCCCCCACACACACACACACACGGTGGAGTCCCAAACCTTTAGACACTTCACTTCCTGGTTCTTCTTCCCCTCTCCATTTCACGGGCTTATTATGGAGGGGCTTTGCAATGAGCATGTGCTATAGAGTAAAGAGAGGAGGGACTGGAAGTCTCTGCATCACCTCAGGAAGGTACATTTGTTCCTATCAGACTACTTTTTGCCTTACATGGGTATAGGCGACATCCGGGTAAGGCTGTAACCTCTGTGGTACTCAGCCAATGAGGAATATCAGGGGAGGGACTTCTTGCTAGGAGATAAATTGCCTGCTGTAACTGCCCCGGGTGTGCCTGTCCATCAGACATCTGCTCTTGCAAGAACGTTCATTAAAGCCTTGCTTCACTGTGCTCCCAGTCTCCGCGTCCCTCCTTTGATTGGGCCAGTGGACTTATTTCTCACAGGTAACATACAGTGTAGTATTGCTTTCAGGAGTACAACCCGGTGATTCATCACTCACGTACAGCATCCGGTGCTCATCCCAATAAGTGCCCTCCTTAACGCCCATCTCCCATTTAACCCATCCCCCAACCCACCTCCCCTCTAGCAACCCTCGGTTCATTCTCTGTATTTAAGAGTCTCTTATGGTTTGCTTCCCTCTCTGTTTTTATCTTATTCTTCCTT
The DNA here is from genome assembly GCF_028018385.1 of Neofelis nebulosa. Classification (NCBI taxonomy): domain Eukaryota; kingdom Metazoa; phylum Chordata; class Mammalia; order Carnivora; family Felidae; genus Neofelis; species Neofelis nebulosa. Next base: position 93,679,906 of record NC_080800.1, read on the forward strand.
CCTTCCCCTGTGTTCATCTGTTGTTTCTTAAATTCTACATGTGAGTCAAATCGTGTATCTGTATTTCTCTGCCTGACTTATTTCGCTTAGCATAATACACTCTAGCTCCATCCACATTGTTGCAAATGGCAAGATTTCATTCTTTTTAATCGCCAAGTAGTATTCCATTGTGTGTGTGTGTGTGTGTGTGTGTGTGTATCACCTCTTCTTAACCCATTCATCAGTCGGTGGACATTTGGGCTCTTTCCACTTTTAGTTGCCTACACATTAGCCAATCCCCTTTTACTTCTTATTGGCCTTCAGAGTCCACGGTTAATAATAGAGCATGGGAATGTCAGGTCTTCACTTCCCTAGACCCCCTTACAGCTCTGGTGTAGTGATATGTATGGCCTTGTTCTGGCTTAAAAGACGAGAGGAGAATTTTGCTAGATCCGTCACAGAGACCCCACAAGAACTGCTGCCACCATGGATGCTCAGGAGGATCTGGTGTCCAGGTGAAGCTGGCCAAACGGGCTTAATGATAGATTGAAATGGCAGAATGAATGAAGAAAGTCGCAGGGACAAATGTCGAGATGATAGTCAAAGGAAGAAGCCTCCTACCTACTGCATATAAAAATGTCATTGGAGTGGGCTAGAAGATCTTCCTGGAGAATCAGCAGCAGCACTGAGCAGATAGAAGAAAACATGGAAGGAGTAAACTAAAAACAATTCAGGCATCTTGGCAAGTGGTTGCGACTGAGCTAGGGCCAATGTTTTCTGACAGTTTGGATGCACCCTGGGCAAACACTTCATTCCAGCAGCTAACACTGGCGAGTCCAAGCTTTTCTCACTATAAGATGAAAGGGGGCTATCACAGTGGCTTTAAGGCTGCTAACGATACTGCAACGTTAGAACTTCGACCGTGGTCCCTCATCCGCTGAGATCTTGCTCTCAAAGTTTCCATACTCTACTGTGACTTTCTTAATTCCTCTGACCATGCCTGCAGGTTGGCCAAAGTGGCTTTTGATGATACAATTACAGAAATGGATACACAGAGTGAAAGAAGCTCTGGGGACTCTATCCTCAGGATGCGGTTGTTACATTCTAATCTGACACTATGGACTTCAGACGTGCAGGGTGATGGTTAAAGAGCAGAATAAGGAATGTCTGCAGGGTCGCCTGCGTGGCTCCGTCGGTTAAGCGTCCGACTGCGGCGCTGGTCGTGATCTCGCGGTGCGTTGAGTTCGAGCCCTGTGTGGGCTCTGTGCTGACGGCGCGGAGCCTGGGGCCTGCTTCGGATTCTGGGTTTCCCTCGCTCTCTGCCCCTCCCCCACTCACGCTCTAGCTCAAAGATAAATAAAAACATAACAAAAATTTAAAAAAAAATCTGCAGGAGGTAGAAGACGGAAGGCAGTGAGACCTAAAAGCCATCAAGAGAAGCCACCTCTGACCACCCTACTCCTTTCCATTACCCCACCCCGCCCTTGGCAATTCCTCCAGAGTCACTAAGGAACACCAAATCTGACTTTTATAGTTGGTCTCAGAATTGAGGTTTCTGCCCTGTTGGTTTTTGGGTTGTTTTTTTTTTTTTTTTTTTTTTTTTCATTGTTCAAAAGTTCTTAAAGGCAAGAATGCATTTCTTTTAGATTCATTTAAGACACTAACAGGACTGCACAGAAGCCTTTTCAGGTTTACCATATTATCTCCTGCCAAATGTGGCAAGACCACCATTGGAAATAGAAATTACAGGGGTGCCTGGGTGGCCCAGTTGGCTACGCACGCGAGTCTTGGTTTTGGCTCAGGCCATGGTCTCGCAGTCGCGGGATCGAGCCCCCCCGCGTCCGGCTCTGTGCTGAGAGCACGGAGCCTGCTTGGGATTCTCTGTCTCCCTCTCTCTCTGCCCCTCCCCCCACTCCCTCCCGCAAAAATAAATAAACTTAAAAAAAGAAATAGAAATTAGGTCAAAAGCCATTAGACTTCTAAGTGATGCAAGCATCTACGAGACGGGTTCATCATATTACGGAGGTGTAGGTGGTATCCTTTTCCTTCCTCTCAAACAGGCTACCGTTGAAGGTGGTATGGAAAAGTCTTCATGGGCATTATATTATTTGTTTCTTCCCCTTCCCCTTCCCCCAGGGACCCTCCCCCACTTCACTCCCTCAACTTTTTTTTTCTTTTCATTATATGTAACTTGAAGCTCATTTGTACTATTGGATATCCGTCTGGAGCCACAGATACAGAATCTGTACTGGTCTTATTTAACCACTGCGTGGGATTAACATTAAAGTTAAATAAAGCAAATCTTAATTAAAAATGCCCAATATTAGGATGCCTGGGTGGCTCAGTCGGTTAAGCGTTGGGCCCTTGGTTTCAGCTCAGGTCAAGATCTCACAGTTCTTGGGTTCGAGCCCCGCATTGGGCTCGGCACATTCGGTGCAGAGCCTGTTTGGGATTGATTCTCTCTCTCTCCCTCTCTGTCTCTCTCTCTCTCTCTGCCCTTCCTCCACTCGCTCTCTCTCCCAAAGTAAATAAATACACTTTAAAGAAATAAATTATTTTAAAAATGCCAAATATTATTACACCTCCTTCCATTGTACTTCTAAATCAAAACTTCTAGTCAAATAAACTGGATAGATAGATAGATAGATAGATAGACAGACAATCGGGAGAAAGCATCTACCCTCTATTTCTGCTTTTGGGTGTAGCTGTGTAAGGGCTTGATGAGATATGACACAATAGCCGTGTGACCAGGAGAGAAAAAACTGGAGAGAAAAGCCTTCATGCGAAGGATGGCGATGTGAAAAGATATAAAGGTCCCAGATCCTTGTGGACATCACTGAGCCACTGTGCCAACTCTGGAAGAACCTCCTTCCGATCTCTTCTGATGTGGGGAAAGTAAAAACGAAACAAAGTAAAACAAACCAACACAAATTGAAGCACCTATTTTTAACCCAGTTTAAACCACTCATCCTTGGACTTGTTGCCAAGAATGTCTTCGGGAGACAGTGATCTTCTTCTTCTAGCTGGGTATCTACACTAGTCCTTCTCCACCTCCAAAGTGAAATAATGAGGAATCCCTCTGTATTGTGTCGTCATTATATACTCTTCTTGGAAGAGTGAAACCTTCGCTTATGCAGACTTAGGACTTCTGTCGTTTCTGGCAGATTTTCTTTTCTATTTGTCAGTATTTTGTCAATATTTTGTTGTCCCTTTTATCAGGCATTGCAGCTATCCTGATTTGGAATCCCCATTTTATGAGTATCTATCCATAAGGGGTTTTCTTCTATATCCTTCTTTGGCATTCACCAGTTTTTTGGCCCATAAAAAAAATCAGCAATCTTCTACTTTAATTACATTTTAACATTAGATGACATTATTATATTTCCCCTATTTCCTGGCTGACATAATATTTTTAACTGCCCATCCAATATGAGAAACAGCAGTGAGGTTTTTTTGTCCTTTCTTATCCTTGCAGTCCCATCAAATTACACTCTTCTCTCTATAGTTGGTACTTAGTGTATATTTTTTCATTTATTCAAAATAATTTATATCTGCATGATATTCCCCCAAGCTGTGTTATATGATTAGAATGCGGTCTTAATTTCAATGATACTTTAATTTTTTACCCTTTTTATGACCCCCCCCCTCCCGGGAAGAGGTGATAGTATAAACCTGAATTTATGCCACTTCCTCTCTTAAAGCCTATATCACTCTCTTCTTTGGTTATTTTATGGTCATAATTTGCCTTTTGTCCATAAAGAAAGTAGTTTTCTTGGCTACCACCTCAAATAGGTATTCCCGTCTTTGTTTTACCATCTTTACTTTAGCTCTAAGAAGGAGAAAAAACTAAAGATGTAACCTAAAAAAAGGAATATGAATTATTTAGTCGTGTGATACATCTTTCTTGTGAAACTTCCCCAATACTCTCTACGACGTTGAAATTGCTAGTTTTACAATTTCATATGAGAATAGAAACTTGTATTCTGGTCCGTTTGTGTGTTTCTGTCTTTGGGCACATCACTGAACGATTTATGGGGTGATATTCAGTAAGCCAATATGATTGAAACTCATAACCAAAATGAACATGTTGTTTATTTCACACAGGCACCTTATGAGACCATACACTTACTCTAACTTTATTGATATTCCTGTAAGTCTGGCTGCACTACAATTTTGGTAGCTGCCATTGGAGTCAGTTGATGTCTCACACAAGAAAATAACTTTCATTATCTTATAATTAGACTTCACTTTCGATCCTAAACAGGAATGTGAAATTTGTTTTGTAACCTCTTTTTCTAGACTTGACTTCTGAAGGCAATTTACACCTTCATGTTCTGTACTCCTACTTCTGCTAGTTTTTTCCCCCCTGCCATCTAGGGCAGTGTTTTTTAAAAAGATAAGTGCTTTAATCATAACAGCAAACAATTACTGTAAATCACAAATATAAATTTTTAATGTTAAAAAACGTTTATTTCTGCATTAATGGTGTCTTGATGCAGCATAATAAGTGTGTTCCTTGAACAGTTGGAGAACGGTGTTTTTTGTCTCGTTTTGTTTTGTTTTGTTTTGCATTCCAGCTGACAAATACCGAAGAAAGTTTGCATCAAGGGAGAAGTTTTCACATTTGTGTCATAAATTGCACATTTTTATGTTCCTTCTGAAATATACTTGAAATGTAAGCCAACATCCAGAATACTGAATTTTTCACTGTGCTTAATGAAGTCTGCCTGCCTTCTTCTTTTCTTCCTTCCTTCCTTCCCTCCTTCCTTCCTTCCCTCCTTCCTTCCTTCCCTCCTTCCTTCCTTCCCTCCTTCCCTCCTTCCTTCCTTCCTTCCTTCCTTCCTTCCTTCCTTCCTTTCTTCCTTCCTTCCCTCCTTCCTTCCTTCCTTCCTTCTTTCCCTCCTTCCTTCCTTCCCTCCTTCCCTCCTCCTCTCCTTCCTTCCTTCCTTTCTTCCTTCCCTCTTTCCTTCCTTCCTTCTCACCTTTTCTAGGATGTCAGTAAATACATTGTGGATATTTCTTGGAAATAACAAGAAATTGTTATTTCCAAACAATAACAATTCCTTCCTTCCCTCCCTCCTTCCTTCATTCCCTCCCTCCTTCCTTCATTCCCTCCCTCCTTCCTTCCCTCCTTCCTTTCCTCCTTCCTTCCCTCCTTCCTTTCCTCCTTCCTTCCTTCCTTCCTTCCCTCTTTCCTTCCTTCCTTCTCACCTTTTTTAGGATGTCAGTAAATACATTGTGGATATTTCTTGGAAACAACAGATGGCTATGCGGTCATAAATTAATCTTCTGATTTGCAGATGAGAAGAAAATAAAAATAATTTGTACTTTGGGATTGTAAGAGCACACAGGACACAGTAGAACATGTGTACATATATTTTGACAATGATCAGGAAAATGATTAACTACAAAGGTGACTGCAATACCCAGGTAGGCTAAATTTCAAAGCTAGTGGGGAAAGGATAGGTGAACAGGTAGAATGGGGATGATTTGCTGACATGACTTTAAAACTAATTCCTGAGAGGGATGGTCAATAGTTTAAATTCGAGTATTCAATCAGATGTGGTTAACTTGTGCTTTATCTTGGCAGGCAGTGGAGTCCTAAGGAATCTGATCTAGTGTGTAAAGTCACAGATACAGGAGGCTTCAGAAAGTGGTGGTTGGCCATCTCAGATTCATTGCAGCACTATGTGTTTATAGGTGTTGTATGAAATTTTGAGCAAGACTCCGGAGGAAATACAGAAAAAGATAATTGGCAACATGTGGAAAGTTTTTCAAGGCCCCAAACATACTCTAGGATCCAGTCTTCAGGATCCAGACAAGGCTTCCGTTCCAGTGAACCAGATAACCCCCAGAAACCCAGACCTAGCATTGAGGGATCTCAGACATTTGACTTCAGGTATGGCTTCAGATCCTGCAGTGGGGAGAGGATTATAAAACGTGTTGGCTCTTGGAGATGAAAGATCCCCCTTTTCTTTTCCAACTTGTATATACCTTGCAGATTTTATCACAGTGCCCAAGCAGTAAATAGGTGGCTTCTGAACTGAAGAATATCTAGCTTCACCCAGAGCATGACAAGGTAACGTTTTCGTTTTGATGTGGCCTCTCTTTCTCTGTTTTCAGATTTATCTCAAAGCGGTCAAGGATTTCAAGTTGATCCTCTGTTCACCCCATCTCTCCATCCCTTCTGTTGTCCTCAAGCTGTCCCCTGGAGTCCCTCCTCTCTCCCTCTGCTTCCTTTACATTTCACTAGAGCAAGATAGAACATCGTTGTAGAGCTTTTTCTCCATGTTTTCACTCATTCCATTGCTTCCTGGACATTGACGTTGAATCGCCAACAAAATAAATCCCTACAGCATGGTTCCTACTATATTTCTCCTCCGGTGTAAGAGAACACCCTAGTCTGGTGAAAATCCGCCTAGGAAAACTCATACAAGTTGATACAAATGGTCTCGACCTGTTTAGGAATATAGAAGTATGATCAGAGAAGGAAGAACCTTTTGCACTTTTGGAAGTATGGCATATAGGCAGCTACCTAGCCTACAGAATTGGTCGTGACAGGGTATTCAAGTACAATTGAAAAACATCAAGAAGACGTATCTGCTAGACTTCTAAATATAAATGTAAAATACAAATGTAGAGAGTTGGAGACGGAGAACTACTGAGCAGCTTACTACAGCTCTATAAATAACAGCATCAGCTTCTCCACTGACGAACAAATTTCTTTCACTTTGGCATTTATGAGAAAATGAACGACTTCTATAGATGCTGATAGATCTTTGTGTCCTACCTTCTGCCATCCCCTGATGTCTCATTAGACTGTGGTCGCTAATGCTTTTACGGTTGGCTCCAATGTTACTACGCCTTCTGATTAAAAATCAAGTCAAGGGAAAAATATTAATAACCGCAGTCTATATTAGGGTAGTGCTTTTAAATTTTTCAGGGCCTGTCCTCGTCTAGCAACGTCATTCTCTTTTTCAAAACAGCTCTGCTAGTTATGAAGAATGGGTGTGATCCACGCTATACAGATAATGAAATTGCAGAGCGGGATTGAGGGCATCCTGTATTTCTGTCGGATACCATGCTGTATCTGCTACAAACGAATAAACCTGGAGGGAAAATGAAGGAAAACTATGAGTTTTCCTTCTCTCTTTCCATCTGAAATAGGCGCAGTCATCATAACAAAAGCAGCAATCAGTGTTTTGGGACTTTCTTGTCTATCCAAAGTAAGTTGACATTAAACACCTGCTATTTACCTAACATGGCTCATGAGTTCCTAAAGGTTAGTGTGCTGGGTAACTGGTGACCAGAAGGAGTTAGTCAGCTTTTTCTGCTGGTTTATTTGTTTGTTTGCTTTTTTTGTTTATTCGTTTCTGGTATACTTTCACAGAATCATTAGGGACAGAAAAAAATAGGTGCTTATCCAATAATAAGGTAATTGCATTTTCCCTTAAACTGTTTCCAATTGTTACAACAAAGGTTCTACCTCGATTTATTAGACTGTAAATAATAGCTAACATTACTGAGTTGTTATATGGTGATGGTGGAGTGTTTTACTTTGAAACCACCTCAGGAACTACAGTGCGATATAAATGTGTGGGCAAATTAAGACAGCCTCACTGCAGGGGCAGTTAATGGGCATTTGAAGTAATTTGAGTTGGAATCCACAAAAGAGAAATAGTTACTCAGCATTTCCAATATTATTATCAAAATCGACACCAGAGGCTCTGTAATTAAAATAAAAGACGTTACTACATCTCGTCAATAGAGAGTTGAAGAGATGGCTGGTTAGAAAGCTTGTGCAGGTCCAGCTACCCTTAGGAGAATCAGGTATAAGAATCTGATAATCCCAGCAACCTATGACCCTCTGCGCAGCGCTCACAATCTGCGTCCCCATTGATTCTGCGTCCCTCCACTTCACAGGGGACACGGCCGGCTGATGAGACTACCACTTGGGCTGCTTCTGCTGGAAGAGTATCACTGTCTCTGCCCTAGAGTAAATCGTTTCCGCAAATTTCAGTCTGTGTGTTTCAGTGCAGAGTGGAAATTCACTTGAGCCACGCGCAGTCATGAATGATTTTGTGCTTATAAATATTGGTACATATGACAGAATCTGGTCAAAGACCTATTTTCAATGAAGCATGCCACCGAGCGGTGGGGTTTTGGAGTAGGGAAGTGTTCAACCTCTGCCCATTTCTCACCACGAAAACCCCCTGTACTTACCAGAAGATCCTGACAATTGTTAAGTGTGAAATTGCCATAGGATTTTTGCGCAGGTCTCTGCTAAGTATGTTACCTACTTTCTCTTCATCTTTATAGCAGTCCTTTGGCTTTTATTTTTTAGTGTGTTTTCAGTGTCCTCATTTTTTTTTTCTCATAAGGAAACTGAAGCCTAAAGGAACTAGGTAAGTTGGCCAAGATTTCACAGCCAATAAAAGGTAGAGCTGAGAGGTTTATGTAGATCTATTTACTTCACAATGTAAATATGGTCTACTGTTTGCCAAAATGTAAGACATGGACATCTGTGCTGTACGTGGGTTATTTTAGGTGACACGCAGACATGGCCTTTATAAATAATAACTGAGCGAGAAAGCTATTTTCTTAGCAATCTTCATATTATTCGAATTGCCCAATCAAAAGTGACTCTCATCCCATTCCTTCTCTTTCATATTCCTCCATTTGATTTTCTTCGGTGAATTTGTTCCAACTCTGATTAACTTGTGTGCTTATTTGTATTGATTGTTGTTTTGTCCCAGTTAGGGTCCCAGTGAGGCCAGATACCTTGAGTATCCAGGCACCAGGTACAGGGACGACAAATATCACTTATATGAATGAGTGGATTATGTTAAGGAGAAAGTCTCTATCTGGGGCTAATGAGTCTTTAACAACTTTCTACCATTTGGCAATATCCCAGTGTCATGAACAGGAAATAGATTTGGGATTAGAGCATTTGGCAGAAGCTAGAAATCATAGCTATTCTATATGACTAGCAATCCTGATTTTCCATTTAAGCTGTTTCCTTTTTAATTATATATATATATATATATATATATATGTATATAAATATATATAGGTATATGTATAATATTTATATACACACATACATACACACACATACATTTTTAAATAAGTGTGTTGAGAGGGGCGCCTGGGGGGCTCAGTTGGTTGAGCATCCAACTCTTGATTTCGGCTCAGGTCATGATCTCACGGTTTGTGAGCTCAGGCTCAGGTCATGATCTCACGGTTTGTGAGCTCAGGCTCAGGTCATGATCTCATGGTTCGTGGGATCGAGCCCCGCGTTGGGCTCTGGACTGACCGTGTGGAGCCTGCTTGGGATACTCTCTCTCTCTCCTTCTCTCTCTGCCCCTCCCTGGCTTGCGCTCTCTCTCTCTCTCTCTCTATCTCCCTCTTTAAAATAAATAAAATGAAAAAAAATTAAATAAATGTGTTGAAAGACTATATATATTTAATTATATATATATATATATATATATATATATATATACACCTTTTCTTTTAAATGAGTGTGTTGAGAGACAATAATAAATAAATGAGTGTACAGGTGTTGGAAAGTTATCGCTGTGGTTGTGAATGTTATATTCCATCGTCAATGAAAATAAAGAGAAGAATATTTTGTAGTGGAGAAATAAATGTGCTTTAAAATGCAGCTAACGGAACAGCAAGGCTCTAGGAGAGTTCCCAAGGAAATCCATGTCATGGTTCCTACTCTCAACTCAAATGGGAAGACAGAATATATTAATTAATGTTGTTATATGATAAATGATCAAGACACAGAACGTAATGCAAAAGGAAATTTTTAAAAAGGGAGAAATCAATTTGGGCTTGGGTAGACAGGACAAAATAGCTTCATAGGGGTGGAATTCAGTTGTGTTCTAAAAATAGGCTCCCGCTACAGACCCACCTACTGATTCAACCAACATCAGTTGAAAGCCTACAGTGAGGAAAACAACGTATCAGGCACTCTGGCAGCAACTACCCTAAAAAAGCTTCCTCCTGCTCTGAGAACAATCACAATCCAGCGAAGGATTAACTTATAGTCCTTGACTCCTATGTAAGTTAACACAAAGGGAAAGCTGATTCAGAGAAAAGGGTGACCAGATTGCCTCTGAGGGGGAAGGATCAAATCAAGAAAAATCTCCCACAGGTGATGGCTCTTGAGTTAACTCTTTAAGGAGGAAGAAGAACGTATGCATAGTTGGGCAAGTGAAGGATGAAAGACAAACTCAGCTGAAGAAAACTACAGGCATGTGTCAACATGGATGGCCAGGAAACTGGCTGGATCAGCAGGAATGGAAGCTGGCGCCATGAATGTAGAGGGTTCATATTGGGAAGCAGTGGGAGACAATTTTACCGAGGTAATGAGTGGTCAGATTGGGGGGCACATCTAGATGTGGCGGGTTCTAAATCTTGTCTAATTCAGGGCCTTCTGTAAGAGAAATAGCACAAAATTTTGAAGGCAGTTTTAGTTGTGAACAAAAATAATTATAGAAAAGCAAACTCAACAAACTTCAAGTTTTAGAAAGCTGGCAAACATTTGTTTTAAATAACATTTTCTTATTCAATCACGGCTTGACCACCTCTACTATACTTTATACAAGTTTTTTTTAATGTTTATTTATTTTTGAGACAGAGACAGAGCATGAGTGGGGAGGGGTACAGAGAGAGAGGGAGACATAGAATCCGAGGCAAACTCCAGGCTCTGAGCTGTCAGCACAGAGCCTGACGCGGGACTCGAACTCACGTGCTGTGAGATCATGACCTAAGCCGAAGTCAGACGCTCAGGTCCACTGACTGAGCCACCCAGGCGCCCCTTCTTTATACAAGTTTTGCCTGGAACTTATTGATTGCCTCTTCTTAAAACAATGGTTTTGTAATATAAATGGCTGTGGAAAGAATAGAGACGATGGCTTTTAACCTGTAGTGCAACAGATAGGAATTTTGTTCACTGTAAGTTTAAAAATGGTTCTTTCAGCTTCACAACTCATTATAAATAATGTCATGTAAATTGTTAGGATTGTCAACTTAGATAAAACTGCTATCAAATTCCTTTCATATGTAAGCTGGAAGATTCTTTGACATTTCATATTTTCTTGGGCAATGACTAATCTTAGACACTCTTTGAATTGATGGCACTCATTAACGAATTTTTCATCAGTGTACACATTATAATGGCAACTTGTGAATTTGATGTTATCTTTGTCAGTTTCAGATAACTTGTCAACTTGTCTTCTGTCAGATGTAAAAAGGCCTATGACTATGATCCCTCCAACGCCATCTGACGTGAGGCAAAATCAGAGTGGAATGGAACAGTGGTCGTAAAAGAATCTAGTTAAAGCATGGTATTTTTGCAAACTTTTCAGAAATGCATGCCCAAGTGAAGACATTGCTAAGGTCCTGCCGGAGCCTCGAAAGGGACTGATGCAAGTGAGGTACCTGCAGGTTAAGTTCAATTGGCTTCACAGCAATTCCACCTCTGGGTGAAATTTTTGAGAGTTTTGAATGCCAGGATGAGGAGAATAATCCCAAAAGATATAGTTGATGAAGAAATAAGACACCTTGAAGAAGAGATGTAAACTGAGGGAACACAAAATGCTAGCGTGGATTTTTAAAATGTAAATTCTAGGGGCACCTGGGTGGCTCAGTCGGTTGAGTGTCGGACTTGGGCTCAGGTCATGATCTCACGGTTTGTGGGTTCGAGCCCCGCGTCGGGCTCGGTGCTGACGGCTCAGAGCCTGGAGCCTGCTTCGGATTCTGTGTCTCCCTCTCTCTCTGCCCCTCCCCCGCGCACACTCTTTCTCTCTCTGTCAAAAATAAATAGTAAACATTAAAAATTTTCAAATAAACAAATAAAATGTAAATTCTAGAATAAATTTCGGTGCAATGTGATATGCTAGTGGTCCAAGAACATCTGCTCTTTTAGGGGTGAAACTGTGCTTACCTCAAAGTGGCTGTTCTTATAACAGAGCTATCAATTCACTGACTATTACTTTATTTTGCAGCAAACTGCATGACTCAGATGAATGCCCTCCAGGACACTGCCAAGCCTAGAGAAGCTGAAGAGCAATAAAGAATGGTTAAGGAAAATGTTCTAATACGTTAAACAGCGCAAAGTACAGATCATGTTAGGGTTTATCAGCTAAATTCACCTTGAAGCTAAAAGTTTCATGGAAGAGCAAGCTTGGATCATGCCGCAGGATAAAAGCTTGAAGCTAAATCTCTCCAGAGGGCAGTTCTGGGGGAAAGACATTAACCGAAGAGTGTGTGTGTGTGCGTGCGTGCGTGCGTGCGTGCGTGTGTGTGTGTTTTATCATTAGTATAGTGACCATTTCAATGGCATGCCCTGCATGACTGTAGAGAATCTCCTTTACCTTCTGAAAAGGGAAGTGTAACAGTAAACCACCTGATGATACACAGAAGTTAAGGTTAAGCAACAAAAACAAGATGGCTGTTGTTTGGTTTTCTGTTCTTTTGTTTTAAAGAGTAACTTCTCTTCCCATTCAGCAGGTGTACTCAGACTATTTTTAGCGTCTGTTAGTGTTCACTGAATAATTCAACTAATAACGGTCACCATATCTGAGTATCTACAATGAGCCATTCTAACTTACTCTCTGCGCTCCCAGTGCCAGGCAAAATCTCTGCATGAGGGTCCCCAATTTCCCCATATTACAACCCAGATTGGCAAAGAAAGGGGAATGACTCTTGCAGAATAAAATACACGTAAGAGAAGGAACAGCTAAAGATAATGTGTAGACTGTGTTGGAATCCCGATGGGAACCAAATCAACTATACAAGTGTTTTGAGAAAATCAGATCAATTTCATTACGGGCGGACTATGGGGGGAGGGTATGGTGTGATAAGGGCACGGCGTGGTGTTTAGGTTAATAAAAAGTCTGTATCAGGCATCCTGAAGTATTTGTGGGTGGAATGGCATGATGTCTGGTGTCGTATTTAAAATAGTCCAATACCCACACAGATAGAGTTAGGACCCGACAGAGGAAACAAAGGCGGCACGTTTGATGATTGTTGAAACTGGTAATGTGGACTTCAGAGTTGTCTGCTTGATTTTCTCTGCTTTTGTGTATGTTTGGAAAGATAGTGTTCTCAGCCCCAGTGTTTCCCTTTTCTCCTTGCTGTGGCCCCAGTCTTTCTCTCTCTCTCTCTCTCCATTGCTCTCTGCCTGTCTCAAGAAAGAAATAAATAAACATAATTTTTAAAAATATATATATAGTCAGGCAATATTATCTCTTAGTGATAATTTTAGAACCGACGAATATATGAAAAATTGACTTCATATTAAAGAACTTAGGTTGAATAAAACATCCCAATAATAAATGTCATGTATTGAGTATCTAGTCTGAACTGAGGCACTGCAGTAATTGCTTGACTTACATTATTATTCTCAATCTCCCCATTAGCTTTGTGAGGATAATAATATTATCTTCATTGTATAAATAATGAATTGCTGTAAAGTAACTTGTTCTACATAATGCCGTGGCACGATTTTTTGCTTGTTTGCTTTCTGCTCGGGTCGTCCAGGTCATTTCTATCATTATTTGATTCTAATTAGGAGAAATAAAACAGGAAGAGAGAAGAGCGGGTGAACACTTATTGCTTCTGTCCACTGTGCAAAGCAGGAAACGTGCTAGATATTTCACAAATGTTATCTCCTTTCTCGGCAAGCTTGTGAGGCAGTTAAAATCATTGATGTTTTCTCTCTGTATTGCAGGTGAGAAACTGTCAGCCCTTGTCAGGGAATTTCTGCAAGGCCACATAGCTGGTAAATTTGTATCGTCCTATCCAAGATTCTCTCTCTCTGAAGCCTGTGTCCTTCAAAAAAAAAAAAAAACACTATATAACTATTACCTTAGAGATAAGTAATAAATCCGTTCATTTTAGAACTAGATATGGAACACTGACTCCTATACTTCCTACACTTACAGGAGTGATTCACGTCACCGAGGAGAGAAGAAGCCTAAGCATACACAGCAACAAATAATACGAGAATATGTGCATTAGACTAACACATTTCAAGAGACTGAGTTTGGCTCCTTATTGAGACTCAACTAGCACTGAACGAGTTTTGCACTTAAACCCTAATAGTATATATTGGAAAATATTTGGTGGCCAGGTACTCAAAAAGCATTATTTTTCTTTTTTTCTGAGATATGCCTTTGGCAGATAATGCATTTAAATTTTTTTCCTATTTTTAGAATGTAATATTGTGGTTCCTGGGAGTTTATGGCCAAAGTGCTTTGAAATAGAAATGAATTATCCCATTAAGAAAACTTGAATCAATAGGTGAATAATGGGAAACACTTTAATACTAAATATCAAGGTTTGCTCAACTCAATAATTCTAGAGTATGAAAATAGAGCGGTCAAAGAAAACCATTAGAGAAAAAATGTGGTTCTCTTTAGTCTTAAAAATATGCACTCTTGGGCTGCCTGGGTGGCTCGGTCGGTCAAGCGTGCGACTCTTGATCTCGGCTCAGGTCTTGATATCAGGGTTGTGAGTTCAAGCCCTGCATTGGGCTCTGTGCTGGGCATGAAACCTTCCTAAGAAATAAATAAAATAAGGGTGCCTGGGTGGCTCAGTCAGTTAAGTGTCTATCTCTTGATTTCAGCTCAGGTTTGTGGGTTCAAGCCCTGTGTTGGACTCCTCACTGTCAATGTGGTACCTGTTTTGGATTCTCTCTCTCTCTCTCTCTCTCCCCCCTCTCTCTCTCAAAAAGAAATAAACTTAAAAAATAAAAATAAATGAAATCATAAAGTAAAACAGAATATGCAGTCTTTTATCTTCAAGAGAAAGATGGCATATACCATAAACATAAGTTTGTATTATGGATCGTGTTGAAGTAATCATCCCCAGCATTGGGAGGGAAACTGGGAAACCCTCTCATTATGTGGGATATCTTGCCAGACTAGTAATCACGAGATACGGGATCCAGTCCTGGATCTACGACTAACTGGCAGAGTGCTGTTGTATAATTCCCCATATGCCTCAGTTTCTCCACCTGTAAGGAATGTGATCATTGAACTAGGCGATCTCCAAGATTCCTTCCAATTGTGACATCCCAAGTTTTTATATGATACGTGACGTACGACTGGTAAGATGCTTCCATGTGGCCTTTTACGTGCACAGGGGGTGTATCAATCCTCACCGTTGAAGTACAGCTTTCCTCACGTGCATTATCAGAGCCACCACATTTGTAGCTAAAAGAAGGGTGGAACTAGTCAGCGTGTGTCCATTCGTCTTGCTCAGATATGGAGAGAGGAGTATAGTATGACCTTGCGACGTTATCAGATCTCTTGCCCAAGGATATATATACCTGGACCTCCAAATTGGACAGATGCCACGGTTGTAGTTTGATTTTTTGTTTTTGCCTTATTTCTTTGATCCCCAGTTAAAGGATTGATAGCTTTGAGATAGATAGTAACGTTTTAGGCTTCATCATACGGTGGTATCTCATATTCATTTCTTTGACAGCATGAGGAGAGTGAAAAATGGTAATGGGAAAAAGGACCAAAAGGCGTCGCCTCCTGTCTCACTCCAGGAAAACTTGCACAATTGTAACAAGTGGTAAGGGAATTTTTTTTTTTTTGTCCCTAAAAGGATACTTTATCTCTGGCAACCAGGAGACCCTCAGTGGCTCTTTGAGAAAGAGTGTGGAGGGCAATTCTGGAAGCACATGAATTTATCTTGCTTCCTTAACGTTAAAAGAGAAATTCAAGCTCACAGTTTATTGCAAATATCGTAGATATATAGAAAACCTCCATTATAAAGAACCTCAGTATTCCATACATTATTACCCTGTAGGTCAAATGCAGTCCACAGCTACTCAACTCGTTGTCTACTATGTTTCTCTCTCTCTCTCCCTCCCTCTCTGTGCCATGTGGAATTTCTTTAATGTAACTCCTTTTTTTCTCTAGACACAGGCTTTCTACCAGGCTTGACTCCATATTTTATGTATTTGGCTGGGAATGAATTTTATGAGTTCACTTTGTGTCTTTATCATAACCCCGTGACATAACTAAGATTCTTTAAAATTACTCACTTAGAACAGATCTTTTTTTCCCATAATTTATTGGAATGGATTTTCACATCTGTGGCCCTTCACCTGAAGTGAATATTACTTGTGGCAGTCAGACATATCACCTTGAATATTCTTTCTTTCGCCATCTCTAAAACAATGACAGCAGGTCTATTGAGGCTTGCTGCTTAATAACTTCATCCTGCAAAAATGAAAATTATTCGTGGAGGGACCATTTATTCCCTTGTTATGTGTTCAAAACATTATAATACTGGAGTTAAGGTAAAAAGTGACACTTGGAAGGCAAAATACAACACTTTAATAAGTTTAGGAAAGACGCCGGGAATTTAGTCCCCTTTGAAAAACATTTTTTTTTTTTTTCCCTCAAACAACCCTAGAACTGCAATGTAAGGACAGTGTTTTCTTTGTATTTCCCTACACATTCTTAAGCTTTCTGAGAAAAAGAGGACGTTAAAATTATTTCTAATTTTTCCACAGCTATTGGCCAGGTTCTTTTCATCTAGCATATTCTTTTTTAAAAAAAAAAATTTTATCAATTTATTTTGAGAGAGAGAGAGAGAAAGTGCGAGTGTGGGAGGGGTAGAGAGAGAGGGAGCCAGAATCCCAAGCAGGCTCCGCGCTGGCAGCCCAGAGCCCTGTGCGGGGCTCAAACCCACCAAACCGTGAGATCATGAGCTGAGCCAAAACCAAGAGTCGGACGTTTAACCGACTGAGCCACCCAGGTGCCCCAATCTAGCGTATTCTTTTAGTTTAGCATACCGCGTTGAAACAGTCTTAACTCTCTCCATGGCATTGCTGCCATGGAAATTAGCCTGGCTCTGGCTCTAATTAAATGGCAAATATTTTGCCTCTAGAATATTCCACAGAAAGAAATTCTGGACCATTTTATGGCTTAGACTTTTCCAACTCTAGGAATACAGGCAACCCTACTTATACCTATACATTAGGCTATAGGTTTCCCCAAATAGATACTTGCTTCTTCTTCTCGTTTTTATTGAAGTAATGCTCTCTCTTTTCCCATGTCTTTTGATTTTTTTTTCAAACGTTATGTCTGAAAGCCTACATGGACATTAACTAATACCCATTTTAATACGGAGAGTCTTCCCAGGCTGCTGCAGAAGCAATGCAAAAACAAAAACAAAAACAAAAACAAAAAAAAACAGAAGGCATAGGAAGCAATTGGGGCAGGAAGGGAATATCAGAACTGAAACTTCTAAATCTGACTCCAAAATTTGGCAAACAGGAAGATTTTCTGTACTTGCGGATGAGATAGTCAAAAATGCTCCTAATACATTTTCTTCACCGGCAGAGAAACATGAGTGCATGAGAAAGTGTTCTAGAAGCTGTTCCTCATACGAGTGTGGGCTGAATGCAACTCCACATCTACGTGTTGAGGAGTCTCTATTACTGTCAGCTGAATGTATTAGTCACTGTCAAGTGCCTTGCAGCTTCATGAGCCTTCGGGAGAATTCTCTATCAGCCTCACTTGATGTGGGACTCATACCTAAAGCACAGAGGGCAGGTAATTTATCATTTTGACTTGAAATACGGAGAGAAAAAGAAAAGCCATATTTAACCGGCATATAGTTTTGGAACTTTGATTCCCATTCTTTGAACTTCAGGATAGCTAAAGGTTAGCAGAAAATGCAGTTTATTTATTTTTTACATGTACTGGGTTTTTTTTAGAGCAGTTTTAGGTGCACAGCAAAACTAAGCAAAAGGTCATGATCTCGCGGTGCGTGAGTTCGAGCCCCGCGTCAGACTCTGTGCTGACAGCCCAGAGCCTCCTGGAGCCTGCTTCGGTTTCTGTGTCTCTCCCTCTCCCCCACCTATTTTAATATTTGACTAGCACATGTCCTCCCCCCCCCCCCCCGTCCTTCCTCACCTCCCATGGAATGTGCCAAATTGCCTGACTTTATAATTAAGGAAGGTTTCAAGGCTACCGTCTCGATTGAAGATCCATTCTCATTTATTCGGACGACTCCGGATTAATTTTTCTTTCTTTTTTTTCCCATTTTCAAAATTAAAACTCTGATCTCTTCGGGTGGAATGCAGGTAAGACACATCGTAACTTGAGCATATGGGTTACTTGAGTTTTGGTTAATAGATGTGTGTTTTGATTTGTAAGTAAAAGCTGGAACTAGGGCAAAGTCACTGTGTCTCAGGACATTAAAATTGAAGGGAAACAAATAATGATAATACTGCTCGTTGTAAAATTATAGTGACCAGTATAAATATGAATTTGCCACAAAGTGGGCCAACACATCTCTTTGAATTTTACATCATGAATTGTAATTCAATTTTATTGCATTGTCTCTAGTAATGTTTACCTTCTGAATAAAATATCTGCCCCCCCCCCCAATCCTAATTTGACATCAAAGAAATGCACATCAATTCTTACTTATTTACATACCGGTTTTCCTTTCAAAATTTTCTTGTTAAACACCAATTCTATCCACTTGAGTTTATTGCTGATATAGATTTTATCTCAGAGGCACCTGAGCTAATTTGAGATCACCAAATTAAAATAAGAGTTTGTCAGCAAAATTCTATTAAATTTAACACTGCATACAATTATTTAAAAAATTATAAACATAGGGGCACCTAGGTGGCTCAGTTAAGCGTCTGTGCTAACGTGGAGCTTGCTTGGGAGTCTCCCTCTCCCCCCCCCCCCCCCGCCCCTCCTCAGTCATGCTCTCTCTCTTTTGCTCTCAAAATAAATAAAGTCAAAAAAATAAAAATAATAAACATAGTAGTATTTCAGTACTTGTTCATTTAATCTGACTCTTGTAGATGACGTAGATTGAGAAAGAGTGCCAACTCTTTCCTGTACGGGGATTTTTAAGACTAGTGTGTATCCCATCTTGGCATCAGGAAGTTTATAAGAACAGTTCAGTGGAGATATGAAAAATCTAGTGAATAGTATATCTCCCCTATGCGATTTTTAATGTGGCACTAATCCAGTTGGGAAAGAAAAGCCTAATAAGCAACCAGGTTTACTAGGTTAAAAATACTCTCGCTAACCCCATACCACCCCACATACAGAAAATGTGATCTGCTAATTTTCGAGGAGGGAATGGTGGTGATCAATGGCCAGCTTTTTGGACTAATATACACAAATTCATCTCATCGGATTCTGATACCCTCCAAAGGGAGAATGCCTCTCAACAAAGAACTCAAACATAAATACAATTAATTTGAACCACACGCCCCCTTGGCAATACTTCATTGTCCAGCAAGTACGAGCTGGCTTGTCATAAGTTTGGATGGGTACCTAGAGACAATTTGAGATGTATGGAAGAGACAACTATTAGCGATGTGTGTGTGTGTGTATATATATATATATATATATATATATGTATAAATTTTCTCTCTGCAAAGAAGACTTCTAATGAGAACATCTGAGAAGAAATATGATTCCCGCCGTTGGCATAGAACATCTTTGAGAAGAGTAAACGTGAAGAAAGTCTGCAGTATTTGTAGTTACAATAATATCTGATGACTGGATACAAAGCACATTTTTATATTTGGAAAGAAACTCGTAGTTCCTAGCCTGCATTTTTCACAAGAGAGAAAGATTGGCCTCTGTAGCTATTTTTACTATGAGTTCTTATCTCTAAACTTTAATGTTTCCGAAGCCCTTTTCTGCAGAGATGTGCAGATGGCATCAGGATAACCTTCTCGATACTACAAATGGGTCAAAATGAAGGAGGAGAGAGAGACAGAATTTTCAATTGAGGCATACTGTGTTGGATACGCAAAGCCTTATCTAGTGTTATTACTTGATTTTGAGCCTCAGAATTAAATAAGAGAAAAATTTAAAAAGCCTTGAATAGTCTGTAAAAGAGAGGGGGGGAGAGAGAGAGAGAGAGAGAGAGAGAGAGAGAGAGAGAGAGAGAGAATCATTATAAGTCACCAATTCACAAAGTTTTAGTGTAAACCTAAAGCAAAAAACTATTCATGCTGAATGATTATGTGGAAAGTCTTGAGGAGTGAATATATATCTATCTCTATCTCTATCTCTCTCTCTCGATAGAGAGAGATAGAGATAGATAGATAATTATTTTAAAAAACATCTTCTGGAATCAACAAGGGAATTTGGCAATTGAAAAGATACAGGATTGTCCCATAAAAATAAATCCTAGGTTTATATACTAGCAAGAAACAAACCAAGTTTTAGCATTGGAAATCAAAATTTAAAGTACAGAACCATTTACAATATCCCCAAAGTGAAATATATAGGTATATGTCTGGCAAATCATGTATGAAGAAAGTAATGAGACTGAAATAAATGGAGAGGCATACTGTGTTCATGGATTGGGAGACTCAGAGTAGCAAAAATGTCAGTTCTTCCCAAATTGAGGTACAGGTTTAATGCACTCCTCATCAAAATTCCAACAGGATTCTTTTTATAGATATGAGCAAGCTGATATTAAAATTTATATGGGAAACTAGAGGATGTAGAATATATAAAACAATTTTGATAGAAGATTAAGGTTGATAGAATCACACTACCTGATTTTAAGACTCACCAGATAGCCACAATAATCAAGATAACGTGGTCTTGGTAGGTGGATAGACACAAAACTCAATGGAACAGAGTAGAGTCCGGAAGAGACCAAAAATGTATGGCCAACTGATTTTTTAAAAAATTTTAAATGTTTACTTTTAAGAGACAGAGAGACAGTGTGCAAGCAGGGAGGGGCAGAAAGAGGGAGACACAGAGTCCAAAGTAGGCTCCAGGCTCTGAGCTGTCAGCACAGAGCCTGATGCGGGGCATGCACCCAAGAACCGTGAGATATGACTTGAGCTGAAGTTGGATGCTCAACCGACTGAGCCACCCAGGAGCCCCATGGCCAACTGATTTTTGACAAAGATGCAAAAGCAACTCAAAGAAGGAAAGATAGACAGTCTTTTTGATCAATTGGATATCCATAGGTTAATGAAAAAAGAAGAAAAAGAAAAAGCTCAACCTAAACCTCATACCTCATATAAAAATTAACTCAAAATTGATCACACTTCTAAATGTAAAGTGTAAAACTATAAAACTTTTAGAAAAAAGACAAAACCTTCATTGTTTCAGATTGGGCAAAGTGTTCTCAGCCTCAACACCAAGAGCATGAGCTATAAAAAGACAAATTGAAAATTAGATTTCATTAAAATTTAAAACTTTTGACTGAGAAAACCCCCTTAAGGGAGTGAAAAGGCAAGCCAGACTGGGAGAAAATATTTGCAAATCAACTCTCCAGAAAAAGGATTTATATCCGGATAAATTTAAGAACTCTCTAAAACCAGCAGTAAAAAGTCAATTTGAAATGGGAAAATGTCAGGAACAGGACATTTCACCAAAGAGAATATAATACAGATGCCAAGTAAGCCAGTGAAGGGAGGTTCAACTTTCTTAGCCACTAAGGAGGTTCAAATTAAAGCACTACTATAGTATTAGATTAAAATTGTAGCACTATTATAGTACTACAATAAGGTAGTACCATATACCTAAAAGAATGGCTAAAATAGAAATTAGCCACAACACGAAATTCTGACAAGAATATCGAAAGAGTGGATTACTCCTACATTGCGAGTGGGAATGAAAATGGCAGTCTGAAACAGTCACTCTGAAAAATATGTTGGCAGTTTTCATAAAATTAAACTTACACTTACCAGATGGTATAGCGATTCTACTCCTAGGTGTTTTTTGCAAGAGAAATGAAAGCTATATTCACACAACATTCTGTATGGAAATCTTATTCCCAGCATTATTTGTAATGCCCTAAACTGGAGTCAAAATGTCAAACAACTGGTGAATGGATTGCCATGCAATACTACTCGGCAATAAAATGAAACGTTATTGATATATGTATGGACCTCAACAGCAAGATGCTGAATTTTAAAATGCCAGCGTCTGTTCTTTCTCAAGATTTCTCTGGCTATATGGGGTATTCTATGGTTCCATATAAATTTTGGGATTGTTTGTTCTAGTTCTGTGAAAAATGCTCTTGGGGGGCACCTGGGTGGCTCAGTTGGTTAAATGTCAGACTCTTGATTTCAGCTCAGGTCATGATCTCATGGTTCATAGGACTGAACCCCACATCAGTTTCTGCACTGACAGCAGGGACCTTGCTTGGGATCTCCCTCTCTTTCTGCCCCTCCCCCTCTTGAGAATGCTTGCTTGCACGCTCTCTCTGTCTCTTTCTCTCTGTCTCTCTCTCAAAATAAATAAACATTTAAAAAATGCTGCTGGTGGGGCACCTGGGTGGTTCAGTCGGGTGGGTGTCTGACTTCGGCTCAGGTCATGACCTCACAGCTCGTGAGTTCAAGCCGCGCATTGGGCTCTGTGCTGACAGCTCAGAGCCTGGAGCCTACTTCGGATTCTGTGTCTCCCTCTCTCTCTCTCTGTCCCTCCTCCGCTCATGCTCTGTCTCCCTGTCTCTCTTAAAAATAAATATTTAAGAAAATTAAAGAAAAAAAGAAGTGCCCTCGTTATGATGAGCACCGGATGATGTATGGAGTTGTTGAATCACTGTATCATACACTTGAAACTAATACAGAAAACTGTTTGTTAACTATACTGGAAATAAATACATAAAAAAATAAATAGCTAGTTTCTAAAAATTACCTTGTTTATGATTCCATTTACATAACATACTCAAAATAACAAAACTGCAGCGATGGAAAACTAACTGATCAGTGTTTGTCAGGGGTTAGAGTTGTCAGAAGAGTGTAGTTATAAAGGGACAGGGTGAAAGAATCTCTTTAGGATGATGCCGTAGTTTTGTGTGCTGATTGTGGTGGTGGTTACACAGATCTATACGTGATATTATTTCACAGAATCATTCACCAAAAACAAAAAGCGTGCATGTAAACGCTGTCGCGATCTCAACAAACTGTGGTAATGTCAGTTTCCTGGTGAGGTCATTGTACAGTATTTTGTTAGATGTTGTCACTGGGGGAAGCCAGGTGAAGGACACAGGCGATCTTTCTGTACCATCCTTGCAATTACTAAGCTAATTTCAACTTGTTTCAAAATAAAGATGTTAAGAAATGAATGCATGAGTGAGGAAAGTAAGGAAGTAAGGTAGTAAGTAAAATAAACAGATGCCAGCTACTATGCCGAACCGTTAATTGATGACAAGAAAAAAAAAAAAGAAGAAGAAATTAAAATTGAAAACATGGTTTGTTTTATAATTTTTTTTTCCTTTATGTAGAAGATGCTATGTTATAGTCAAAGCTTAGTGACCTGGTATCATTAGGAATCCAGAAGCATTGAAAGATAATTGTAAAATATTTTACAGATCATTTCTAAGACCACATCCTCAGCAGCCACATGACCTAGGAGTCATTTGTTTCATTCCAGCTGAAATATCTGGAAAGCAGGAGTGGTCCCTTGGGACATGAGGAGAAAGAAAGGACTAGAGTGAAATTTTACCTGAGGAGTCACTATTTGACTTTTGTCTTCTGTTGCCATTTAGTACAAAGGAAATAGCATACAAATAAAATTTATTTATTCTAGTCCTTTTCTATAAGAATCAAAATGGCACGTGATTAAGGGAAACATTTATTTAATGCCCAAGAATTCCTTTAAAAATAGAATACTGTAGGGGCGCCTGGTGGCTCAGTGGGTTGAGCAACCAACTCTTGATTTGGGCTCAGGTCACGATCTCACAGTTTGCAAGATCGAGCCCTGCGTCGGGCTCTGCACTGACAGCGTGGGACTTGGGATTCTCTCTCTCTCTCTCTCTCTCTCTCTCAAAATAAATAAATAAACTTTAAAAAATAGCATACTGTATAGATACTGCAGTTAATATATCCTTCCCATTAGTGGTGACTCCATTCGCTTGCCCAACAGATGAACATTTGTCAGGAGGAGCTGTTATCTCCCAAAGTTTGTGTGAAATCAGAGAAGTGGGTACTGACAGTAAAGACAAAAGTGGATGGTGGCTACCCGTGAGCTGTTATGGACGGAGGACTTTCTAGTATGCTTCGGATAGGGACCACAGGTCAAAAATTAGTCCTATGATCTCAAAATATTTGATACAAGTAATGATTATTCTTTCAAAATAAAGGCTTCGTCACTGCTTGCCCTCAGAAAGTAGTGCTCTTTCTTTTATCAAGAGAATATTGATACTTTTGATTAAAAAAATACGGAACCAAACAATTCAATAAACACTTATTAAATGGCTCCTAGCTGTCAGTGACTATAATAAGCATTGTACATAGGCCAATAGACACAACGTACAAAGTCTTTGCCTTCATGAGTTTTATCAGGGAAAAGCAAACATCAGGGAAAGCAAACATTAAAATAGATACTTTGGGGCACCTGGGTGGCTCAGTCAGTTAAGCGTCGGACTTTAGCTCAGGTCATGATCTCACAGTTCGTGAGTTCGAGCCCCGCGTCGGGCTCTGGGCTGACAGCTCAGGGCCTGGAGCCTGCTTTGGATTCTGTGTCTCCCTTACTCTGCCCCTCTCCCACTCACACTCTGTCTCTCTCTCACTCTCTCTCTCTCTTAAAAATAAATAAGCATTAAAAAATTGTTAAATAAAAAAATAAAAAAAGACCCTTCAGTTGGTATTTTTAAAATAAAGATTATAAAGACTATGACATTTTTTTAAACGGAGAAAAATGAGAGAAAATACCATGATATATATCACATACCCAGATGACCTTTCTGAAGAACTGACATTTAATCTGAGATCTAAAATATGAAGAGTCATTAGCCAGGTGAAGGAAGCAAGGTCATTTTGCACAGAGGCACTAGCATGTACCAAAGCTCTGGGATTGGAAAAAGCTTGGAGAATTCAAGGAAATAAAATAGTATCTGAAGGGTAGGGAAGCAAATGGGAAGAATAGCAAATAGAGATTGGTAAGATAGGCCTGAGCCGGATCAGGCCTTGTCTTGTAGATCATGCATGGAACAGAATGTCGACTTTTTTTTTTTTTTTTTTTTTTTAATTTTTAGTGCTTTGGGAAGTCATAAGACGGTTTTAGGCAGAGGAATGACATGTTCAAATTTTTCATGTTTTCAGGGCACCTGGGTGGCTCAGTCGGTTGAGCGTCCCACTTCAGCTCAGGTCACAATCTCACGGTTCGTGGGTTCGAGCCCCGCGTCGGGCTCTGTGCCGACAGCTCGGAGCCCGGAGCCTGCTTCGGATTCTGTGTCTCCCTCTCTCTCTGCCCCTCCCCCGCTCGTGAATTGTCTCACTCTGTCTCTCAAAAGTAAATAAATGTAAAACAAAATTAAAAAAATATGTTCATGTTTTCAAAGCTTTCTCAGGCTACAGTAGCTCCAGCATGAAATCAGGAAACACAGGAGGACATTTGAAAAAGACATGTGCAGGGCTTCCCATATCTTCATATGTACAAAAGCACTACCATCCATGAGGGTTGGTTTGTCCTACTAACTGCATCCCTGATGAAATGTATAGCTGTCAGTAAGTGAATAAGACTCCCCGCCCCCATTCGTCTAGGGCTGATACTATTGCAAAGTGTTTTGTCTGCATTTTAAGTCACAACAACCCCAACAGGTACATAGCACAGATTTTATTATTTCAAAGGAGACATAAACAGGTAAACAACTATAAAAAGTCATACAGCCAATTAGTTATCTGCTGGGGAGCCAGGGCATGTGTTTTCTCCTCATTTCAGTTATTTTCCGACGTACCCTGCTAACTTCCGTAGTATTTCCTTATCTCCATTTCTCCGTATATCTGATAGAAATAATAATCTTTCTCTTGTCCAATCATCGTAGGAGTTGGGTGGTTTGATATAAAGAACATGCAATATCTTGAAACCATTCAAAGTACTATCCAAATAGAGCGTCTTGTGATTCTAGAAGCCAGCACGACTATAAACGCTGGTCGGAATTAAGGGAGATGTACGCTTGTGTTCATAAAGAAACAGGACGAGCAATTTAGCCTCAGGGAGATATTACCCTTAGGTATGCTTCCAGGTTAAAAAAAAAAAAAGTTGCTCTACCGTTTTAGCCCTGAATAAGATGAATTTTTGCATAATTGAGAGCTACCCATGCCTGTGAGCAACTCTAGAGGACGGCCCGAATCTTATGATGTTCATCTCTCCTCTACCCATTGTACAGAGGGGAACACATGAGTCATACGGTGAATAACTGTTGAACAGAGGTGAACAGAGGATGCTTCTCCTTCCCCTCTGGAGAGAGGTAATGTGCTCAGTGCATTTGGCCACACGGCATCCCTTGTATCCCTCTGAATGTATTTCTCAGACCGGGTTCTAATAATCACTGCTTCCAAAAAGATGTTACCAGGTACTCTGAGAAAATAGTTTCATGTTCAGGAAGTTTGGGAAATTATAAAGTCTGCCTCGCTAGCATCGGACGTCATAAAATATTAAATGACCCAATGATTCTTATGGTAAAGAAACCTGCCATAATCTTCTTTAGGCTCTCATTTTCCACAAATCTCGAGCACCTGTGTTCTCAGGTTACTAATACTTTACATTTGCTGGAACATAGTTGGGAAAATGCCTTATTCCTTTTACTATACATGCTTATATGACCCTAAGGCAACCAGAAGACGTACCTCTTACTATGATACCACACACCTCCTTCTCTTCTATTCAGAGACAAAAGACGAGACAGATCCTTGGGTGAGAATTACTGGCGTCGTAAGTTTTGCTCGCTGAATTTTCCTAGGTAAGAGAATGGAAGTGAAGAGGCATTCATGGTAATATTATGGTCCTTTGGGATGTAAAGCATGTCTGGAGTTGTAAAATTTGAGAGCCCTAGGCGAGTGGTAAGTAATAAAAGAAAGGAACCAACATTATCTTCATCATCATGTTAAATATGGCTTATACCGGAAAACAATCTGGCTAACACATTATGAGGCAGTCAGGCCTAGTATATGTCATGAAGACGGAGTCACCTAGTGAATGATTGTTGATTCTCTCACCCATTATAGGTTTAGAGTCATATCTCGAAGAATATTTGTCCTTGGGAGGTTTGTGTGTGTGTGTGTGTGTGTGTGTGTGTGTCTGTGCATGTGTGTACATTCACATCTGTGTGTTCATTTCTGCTACCCAGGAATTCCACTTTAGGGTATACACACAAAAGAAAAAAGTGCACGTTTGTGCCAAGATACATGTACAAAGCTTTCTAAAATGTACTTGTAACACGCAAAGCTGAAAATAACACAAATGTCCAACTATATCGTGTTTACATTAATTGCTGTCGATCCATGTGCGGGAACGCCAATGAAAAGAACAAACTGCTACTTTGCCAAACCGTAAGATTGCATCTTGTTTACGTTAATGTTAAAGCAAGACGTACATATACTATATCATATTGATCTGAAATGTATCACAGCCAATACGATGGTAGAAATTGGAGTAGTGGTTATTTCAGGCTCTTGACTGGGAAGTAGAATGAAGGCTTTGAGTATGTTTCTATCTAGTGTTGGTGGCAGTTACACCAATGGAGCAGAAATTGCCACCGGCTTGCACAAAAGGGGAATAACAGCTCATGAGGCAACTGTGTCCAGAATTTCTAAAGGGTGATCAGTGATGAAAAATGGTCTAGAGTTGAATCAGGAGGACTAAGCAACACTGCCAAGGGACCGACTCCAGGGAGAGGAAAGGGAGAACAGGATAAGGGACCGATGCTGTGGTTACGTGTAGCACGGTCACCTATTTTCTTTTTCTATGAAAGAAATAAGTCGTATATTAAGTGGAATGAATTTTATGCTATAACACTTGGTGAGAAAGCTAATCTGGAATATTTTCTATTTTGCTTAGTGGCAGTGTTTCTTGATTTAGGGATTTTCAATTTTTTTTTTTAATCTTTATTCTTGAGAGAGAGAGAAAGACAGAGCACGAGCGGGGGTGGGGCAGAGAGGGAAGGAGTCACAGAATCCGAAGCAGGCTCCAGGCTTTGAGCTGTCAGCACAGAGCCAGACGTGGGGCTCAAACTCACGAGCTTAGCCGTGAGATCATGACCTGAGGTGAAGTCAGACATTCAACGGACTGAGCCACCCAGGTCCCCCATCGATATAGGGATCGTTTCGATAGCCTGTCGTCACGCCCAGAACTCAAATAAATTCACTAGCTAATCAATTTCTTAATCAGTATCGAAATCTCACGCGATTTAGCTAGACAAAAAAATGTGACAAGGAAGAAGGAACAGGATGCAAAATGGTGTTGAAGCTGAAATAGCACGCTTCCTTTGGATAACGATCAGTATTTCATTATGGCTGGAATCAGAGGTATTTTAGAGATTGGTGGGAGAGGGCAAGAAAAAAGTGGCAGGCACCAGGTTATGGAGGGAGGTAAATGCTCTCAGTCATCCATTCTTATTCTACTGACATTTAAAACACTTTGCAGAGGGTCACGGGGTGGCTCAGTCAATTAAATGTCCTACTCTTGATTTTGGCTCAGGTCACGATCACACAGTTTGTGAGACTGAGCCCCATGTTGGACTCTGTGCTGATAGCACAGACCCTACTTGGGATTCTAAATAAATAAATAAATAAATAAATAAAACTTTATTAAAAACACTTTGTAGAAAGACACTGAGTCGATAGATAGGCAGTTCCTTGGCTTTATCAAGTGAGGTACACATAGACAACATACACAGACGGTCCCTGACTTACGATGGCTCGACCTAACATTTTTTGACTTTATAGTGGTGCAAAAGCTCTATGTATTCAGTAGAAACTTCACTTCGAATTTTGATCCTTTCCCAGGCTAGAGATATGCAGTTCAGTCCTCTCTCCTGATGCCAGGCAGCCACGGCTCCCCGCCAGCTACCAATCATGAAGGTCAACAACCAACACGCTGACAACAGTTGTGTCCCCATGCAAGTATTCTGTTGTATTGGTCACTTTCAGCACAGTACAGTATTTAATAAATTATATGAGATATTCAACACATTGTTGTAATATAGGCTTTGTGTTAGATGACTTTGCCCAACTGTAGGCTAATGGACGTGTTCTGAGCACATTTAACGCAGGCTAGGCTAAGCTATGCTACTCAGTAGGTCAGGTGTGTTAAATGCATTTTTGACTTAAGATAATTTCTTTTTTTTTTTCGTTTTACTTTATTTTTTATTTGAGAGAGAGATTGAGAGCTGGGGAAAGGGGCAGAGGGAGAAAGAGAGAGTCTCAAACAGGCTCCGTGCTCAGCACCGAGCCTGACCCAGGGCTTGATCCCACAACCCTGGGACCATGACCCCAGCAGAAATCAAGAGTTGGATGCTCAACCGACTGAGCCTCCCAGGAGCCCTCTGGTTTATGATATTGTCAATTTACAATGAGTTCACTGGGATGGAACCTCATCATAAGTCAAGGAAGTCTGTATTAAAACTCAGCACATCTCTAGGGAAATTTAGCTGTAACATAACCTTTGTCAGAAAAGAAGGAAATTTCATCTAATCTTATTTATTTGCTATGTGCCAAGCATTGGTCTAATAATTTTACAAACATTAGTAAATTCTCATTGCAATTCCATAAAGTGGGTTCCAATGTCATTATCCTTGTTTAGCAGATCAGAAAGTTGAGGCCCAGAGAAGTTACTCGATATACCCAAGGTGGTGCAAATTGTAAATGGTAGAACCAGGATCTAACTCAGGCAGTCTGGTTATAGAGTTCATGCCCTCACCCATTACACGATGCTGCCTCTTAACTGTCTGATTGATTCAGAAACTCTTATGTATACATGTTTAACAAGCATTCATGAATTTAGATTTCACTAAGAGAGTAATGGAGTATTGGGGACTCAGTAGGGACTCCTGTAGAGTATATTTGCTGGAAAATCGTGCATCTAAGGATGATTGGATGATCCTGAGATTTAGATTCCAGCCTATTCATGTTTAAACTACAAGGACAGTAAAAGGTTCATGAGCTTGAAATTAGTTTTTAAATGATGTCAATGCATTCAAGTCAATTTGAGAGGATTAAGGGATAATATGGATTTGCCAAAGTACTTTGAGATACCAAGGAACCATGAGGGCACTTGTACGATTACACAGGATATTTAACAGCCTCAAGTCTAGCTCTGAGTTTCTAATTATTTGCCTTAACTTTTCAAACTAACTTTACTGAATTAAATGGTGACTATACTAGTTACCGAAACAGAAGTTGCAAGTCTGAACAATTATAGGGTTTTTCGCTTGTATATTTTATTTATTTTTTATGATGATTATTATTTTTTATTTCAGGAGTAGAATTTAGTGATCCATCACTTACCTATAACACCCAGTGCTCATCCCAACAAGTGCCCCTCCTTAATGCCCATCACCCATTGAGCCCATCCCTACCCAAAATGTTTATTTTGGGAGAGAGAGACAGAGAGAGACAGAGAGACAGAGAGACAGAGAGAATACAAGTTGGGGAGGGACAGAGAGAGGCAAGAGAAAGAATATCAAGCAGTCTCCACACTGTGAATGTGGAGCCTGATCTAGGGCTTGATCTCATGAACCGTGAGATCACGACCTGAGCTGAAATCAAGAGTAAGATGCTTAACCAACTGAGCCACCCAAGTGCCCATGAACAATTATAGATTTGACGTGGTGCTATTTTGAGCCATTTGACTGTTGACTGCTTTAGACTGTCTCTTTAGGATACCACAGGGAGAAGAACAAGGCTGGGAGCCTAGAAATTTGACAGAGCAATATTGCCCCCATCCTCACTTCAAATAGAATGGCCATATTGTTATCTCTTTCACAGAGTAAGCTTTTACATACAGTTTGTTTGAACAAAGGGGCTCTGGGGCTTAAAATCTCTTAAAAAAAAACATCGGGCGTCACTTAATTAAGTTTTCATTCATTTCATTTAGTCAATGTTCACTAGGTTATATAATCACACCCATTAGAGCAGCTATTATTTAAAAAAAAAGAAAATAGAGAGTATTGTTGGTGATATGGAGAAATCGGAACACTTCTGCATTTCTGGTGGGAATATAAAATGGTGCAGCCACTCTGGAAAACAGTATGGTGATTCCTAAATAAATTAAATGTAGAATTACCATACGAACGAGCAATTTCACTTCTGAGTATATACCCAAAAGAAGTGAAGGCAGGGACTCAAATGGATATTCGTATACCCATGTTCAGGGCAGCAATTATTCACAACAGCCAAAAGGTAGAAGCAAGCCAAATGTACAGACTGGTGGTTGTCAAAGGTGGGGGTGGGGGCGGTCCAAAATGGGTGAAGTGAGTCAAAAGGCATGAACCTCCAATTATACAATAAAGAAGTCATGGGGATGTAATGTCTCGCCTGTTGACTATAGTTAATAATACTGTAGAGCATGTTTAAAAGTGGCTAAGAGGATAGATCTTAAAAATTCTCACTACAGGAAAAAAATTGTTACTATGTATGGTGATAGATGTTAATTAGACTTATTATGGTGATCGTTTCACAATATATGCAAATATCAAATCATTATCTTGTGCACCTGAAACTAATATAATGTTATATGTCAATTATACCTCAATTTTAAAGAGTTAAACATACCTACCTACCATGATTCAGCATTGCATGCCTATGCAGTTATGCATGAGAAATGAAAGCCTATTCCCATACAGATTTGTATATAATTGTTCATCACACCTTTGTGTGTAATAACCAATCTAAAGCAACCCAATGTCCATCCCCTGGTGAATGAATAAACAGATTGTAGTATATCTATGCAATGGAATACTAGTTAGCTATACAAAAAAATAAATAAATAACTACTGGTAACCCAACAACATGGCTACATCTCAAATAATTATACTTAGTGAGGGGCACCTGGGTGGCTCAGTCGGTTAAGCATCTGACTTCGGCTCGGGTCATGATCTCGCAGTTCGTGATTTCAAGCCCTGCGTCAGGCTCCTGGAGCCTGCTTTGGATTCTGTGTCTCCCTTTCTCTCTGCCCCTCTGGTGCTCCTGCTATGTCTCTCTCTCTCTCTCTCTCTGTCTCTTAAAAATAAATACATTTAAAAAAAGTTATGCTTAGTGATAGAAGATAGACAAAAGAGTATACACACTTATTTTTTTAAGGTTATTTATTTATTTTGAGAGAGAGAGAGAGAGAGCACACATGAGCACACGAGCTGGGAAGGAGCACAGAGAGAGAATCCCAAGCAGGTTCCATGCTGCTAGCACAGAGCCTGATGCAGGGCTTGATCTCACGAAACCTCGATCTCACCAACTGGTGAGTTCATGACCTGAGCAGAGATCAAGAGTTGGACGCTTAATCCACTGAGCCACCTACATGCCCCCACGTATGATTCTCCTTATATAAGTTTCTAGTAAAATGAATATGTATTGATAAACGGTAAATGAATGCTTGCTTGGAGAGAAGGGAGCAGGAAGGGCAAAAGTGGCTGATAGCTCAAAACTTACCAAATTGTCCCTTTTGAATATGTGCAGCTTATCGTATGTCAGTTATACCTCATTAAAGCTACTAAAAATAAAAATAAACGAAAAACAGCATGGCAGGACTTAAACCTGCACATTAAAGATAAAACGTGTTCCCAAAGACTATCAGGTGACAGCTTCTACTCTACATGGAAGACACTGAAGAGCACAAGATAGTTTTATTAGAAAGTGCTTGTTCTGGATAAGAATTTTGGCTTTTGCTTACTAAACAGATTAGGAAATATAAGGGAAATGCAAAAAGAAAAAAAAAAGATTAATTGAAGTTATACATAGCGAACATTTTGCCCATTCTAAAATAATTGGGCATGGGGAGCCTTGGCGGTGCAGTAGGTTTAGCGTCTAACTCTTGATCTCGGCTCAGGTCATGATCTCACAGTTTGTGAGTTCAAGCCCGACATCAGGTACTGTGCTAATTCCTTGGTGCCTGCTTGGAATTCTGTCTCTCCTTCTCTCTGCCCCTCCTCTGCCTGTGTGCATGCTCGCTCTCTCTCTCTCCTCTTTCTCTCTCTCAAAATAAATAAACTTAATTTTTTTTTTAATAATTGGTCCTTAATCATTCCTTAGGCAGTTAGCACTAAATTGTGAGTCGTGTGATGAACTTCACGATCTTAACATACCCATTTACATGATACAGTTCAAGTTAGCTCCTGTCATTGGATATAGCTCAAATGATTCCTGATAGGCTAAAAACTGTTCTTGCACTTTTACTTTCTCTTCAGCAGGTTAAATCACTTTAATTTGTATTGTTAGAGCCTAAGGGATTGTTTCTGAACTCAAGACTATCCATTACTTAAACGTGATTTTGTTAAGAACATTACAGAGATGGCTTTAAGCCATTGATTTTATCAACCCAATTTGGAAAGATCCAGACTTGGACATCAAAACATTATGAGTCATCCAATGTTATAGAGGCTGTTTCCAGGCTGTTTATAGTCCTGGAAATAAAAAACAGACCTTGCAAACCCTAAAAAAAAAAAAAAATATCTTTCCAATGATTAAATGACATCCATGTCACCTATCAGCAAACATAGCAACTTAGATTACAAATTGCCTTACCTTTCTGAAGAAAAAAAAATAATAATAAAGTACAAGAACTGACTTTTCTTACTGATTTGTTAATGAAATATCAAGAAAGCTTGGGATTTACCAAACCCTGTTCCACTTCTTACAAGTTCTCCCCTGCTTCCGCGAAGCTGACTATAATTGAGGTGGAAAGGTCTTTAGAACTCTTTCATTTCGGTAGCACACAGGAACTGTAGCTGAAAGTTTCCAGACAGGAGAGGAGTTATTAAACCTGAATTAAGATTCACCGGTTCCTTAGTTAATGCTGCAAATTGGGATGTCAATAGCGACGACATTTTGCTTCGTAGTCAAAAAATTGTGTCTTTTTTGTGAGTTACATGTTGAAATTGGTTTTATTCATAATGACTTCCGGTCACTTCACAAGATTTGTTTTGAATTTTAACAACGCATTCCTTTTTTTTTTTTTTTTTCATTTTTCTTTGACACTGAAGGACAAGGTGACTCAATGAAAAAAAAAAAAACAAACAGGCTCCTCCAGTTTTGCTTTGGGTGTATTTTAAGAGGTAGGGATGAGGCTTTAGAGCTCAAATACCTAAAGCAACCCTGAATTTTCAGTTCCTTTCTTGATAAAGGATTTGTGTGTGTGTGTGTGTGTGTGTGTACGTGTGTGTGGTGTTTCTTTTCCTTTATTATTTTTAAAAATTAAATTATACTTATTTTTATGGGGCACATGGGTGGCTCAGTCAGTTAAGCATCTTACTTCGGCTCAGGTCATGATCTCGCGGTTCACAAGTTCGAGCCCCGCGTTGGGCTCTATGCTGACAGCTCAGAGGCTGGAGCCTGCTTCGGATTCTGTCTCCCTCTCTCTCTCTCTCTGCCCTTTCCCCTCTCGTACTTTCTCTCTCTCTCTCTCTCTTTCTCTCTCTAAAAAATAAAATATTAAAAAAGTTTACATTATAGTTACGTTTAAATAAGTAACGTTGTCATGATTCAAAATTCAAAATGTAAAAAAGAATGTAAAATGAAAAAAATCTTTCTTACTTTTGTCCCCTAAGTACCTAGTTTTACTGCATAGAATCTAGCTATGTTATTAGTTTCTTGTCATACTCACAGAAAGCTTTTATGCACGTATATGTTTATGCATACACGTACATCCACATACAAAATCAAATACGGTGATGTTTTTTAGCCTTTGCTAATGTGCTATACGCTCGTTTGTGTACCAGTTTTTATTTCCAGTTTACAACATTATCTTGGAGATTGTCCATTATAACACGGAAAGCTTCCATATGTTTGTTATTCTTTGTTTTTTCAGCTGCATACTATTCTATATTGCTATACTGTCATTCATTTTAAGCAATTCTGCACAGATGAAATTTAGGTTCATTTTTTTTGCTATTACACATAATCCTCTAGGAAATAACCTTGTGCATACATCACTTCTCCTAAACACAAATTTATCTGCAAGTTAAAAAAGCAAAAAGTAGAAATGTTGTAAAGCAGTTGTCCCCTAATGCTTGCTTAGGATGAATTTGCTGTGTCTTCTTGAATGACTTTTGGTATCTTTTTCTAAAATACTATTTCATTGTCATATTCAAATTTATTTGCACAGTATTGAACAAAGAAGTCTCTTACTATTTTCTGCTATGTCTTTATCTGTGCTTATTTTATTCTTCATTTTAACCCCCCTCATGTGTTTTTTTAAGTCAGGTCAGGGGATTGCTGATGAATTTTATGGTTATTCAAAAAGCCAACTACTTTTAAAAATTTATTATTTTTTCTTTTATCTTTTTAGTTGGTGACTTTTGATTTCATTTCACTTATTTTCTATTTGTCCTTTTTCCCTTTTCTGGCTTGATGATTCAGATATTTTTAGTTTTTAATATTCTTGTTAATATAAGTACTTAAAACTGTGGAATTTTATTAGGGCCCCGCTCTAGAAACTTCACTTATGTTCTGATATGTAGTGTTTCTATTATCATCATTTATTAGATATTCTGATGTAAGGCTTTATTTTCTTTTTTAGTTGTTTAAGATAAAGTGTCTAAAACATGATTTTTTTTATCTCCTGCTTTTGTTAACAAGTTCCACATTTATTGAGTTTTAATGAATGAATATTTTTGGAATTGTTCTCCTTTCCATCTATTTTGAAAAAAACCATGATGTTTTTCTTCTAGCAAAATATAGTCATTTTTTTGAAAGTATTCCAAGGTATCGTTTAGAACAAAATGTATTCTGTATTTCATGGTATAAAATACAATACATATGAAATACCTACACCTTACAAATTGTGTTATTCAGGTCTTCTGTATTTAGTCCTCGTCCAGTTGGCCTGAAATGGGCTGAGTGAATAAATAAATCTACTGCCAATAATGTATTCCTATTTACTCTTTCTTTGGTATCTTGTAGTTTTGACTCTATAAATGTTGCTTCCATGGTATTGGATGCAGAGATATTTATAAGTATTATAACTTTATTGCGGCTGTAACTTTCAGTACATCCAATGCTACATTTTTGTTTCATTTAAAACTTTTGCTTCAGATTCAACCTTGTCTGGTATTAAGGTTATGGACTCTGCTAATTTTATGTACACCTTTTCACGTTCGTTTATTTTCAATCTTTCTAAATCAGTTTGTTGCCCTTATCTGTTCCTTTTGTACTGTAATACAACTGATGTGCAATATTATATTATTTTCAGGTGTACAATATAGTGATTCAACATTTGTATACATTGCAAAATGTTCACCCTAAGTGTAGTTACAATCGGCTGCC
Organism: Neofelis nebulosa; assembly: GCF_028018385.1. Classification (NCBI taxonomy): domain Eukaryota; kingdom Metazoa; phylum Chordata; class Mammalia; order Carnivora; family Felidae; genus Neofelis; species Neofelis nebulosa. Next base: position 93,716,135 of record NC_080800.1, read on the forward strand.
TTACAAAATTAATACAACATTATTGACTATATTCCCCATGCTTTACATTAAAATCCTATGACTTATTTATTTAATAACTAGATTTTTGTTAATTCCTAATCTCCTTCACCCATGTCACGCCCCGCCCCCCTCCCCTCCCCTCTGGCAATCACCAATCTGTTCTCTGTATCTGAGTCTGGGTTTTGTTGTGTTTGCCTGTTTTGGTTTTTGTATTGTCCACATATAAGTGAAATCATGCAATATTTGTCTTTCTCTGACTTATTTCACATAGCGTAATATCCTCAAGGTCCGTCCATGTTGCCTGAAATGGTAACATTTAATTCTTTTTGTATGGCTGAGTAGTGTTACCTTGTGGACGTTTACTGCCTCTTCTTTATCCATTCATCTATGCACGGACGCTTAGGTTGTTTCCTTATTTTGGCTATATAAATAATGCTTCAGTGAACATAAGGGAGCATATATCTTTTCAAATTTGTGCTTGAGTATCTACAGTAGTGGAGTTACTGGATCATATGATAGTTTACTTTTATTTTTTAAGGAACCTCCATATTGTTTTCCACAGTGGCTATCCCAGTTTGCATTCCCACCAACAGTCATGAGGGTTCCCTTTTCTCCACCTCCTGGCCAACACTTGTTATTTCTTGTGTTTTCTTTAACACTTTCCTTTTTGTTTGTTCGTTTATTTTGAGAGAGATGGCACACAAGCAGGGGAAGAGCAGAGAGAGAGGGAGACACAATCCCAAGAGGGCTTGATCCCACACCCATGGGATCATGACCTGAACCGAAACTAAGAACCAGGTGCTTAACTGACTGAGCCACCCAGGCACCCCTATGTCTTGTTTTTGATACTAGCTGTTCTGATTGGGAGGAAGCGATATCTCATTGTGGTTTTATTTTGCATTTCCCTGATGATGAATGATGTTGAGCACCTTTTCATGTGCCTGTGGGCCATCTAGATGTCTTCTGTGGAAAAAGGTCTATTGAGATCCTCTGCCTATTTTGATCTGATTATTTTTTTGTTATTGAGTTATATGAGATCTTTATGTATTTTGTATATTAAACCATTATCAGATATATGACTTGGAAATATAAATGTAATGCATCACATCAGTAAAATGAAAGATAAAAATTACATGATCATCACTGTAAAACAATGAAGTTAAACCCCTTTCTCATACCTCTCACAAAAAATTAACTCAAAACATACCAAAGACTTGAACATAAGACCTAGAAGAAAATGTAGGAAAGGGGCACATCAATATTGGTCTTGGCAATAATTTTTGGAGCAGGATGCCAAAAGCATAAACAACAAAAGAAAAAAATCAACAAATGAGACTACATCAAATTCAAAAGCTTCTGCACAGGAAAAGGAACAATTAACAAAATGAAAAGACAACCTAAAGAACAAGAGAAAATTTTTGCAAACTATTTATTAAATAGGGGAATAAGGGGCGCCTGGGTGGCGCAGTCGGTTAAGCGTCCGACTTCAACCAGGTCACGATCTCGCGGTCCGTGAGTTCGAGCCCCGCGTCAGGCTCTGGGTTGATGGCTCGGAGCCTGGAGCCTGTTTCCGATTCTGTGTCTCCCTCTCTCTCTGCCCCTTCCCCGTTCATGCTCTGTCTCTCTCTGTCCCAAAAATAAATAAAAAACGTTGAAAAAAAAATTTAAAAAAAAAAAATAGGGGAATAATACCCAGAATATATGAACTCATTCAACCCAATAGCAAAAAGAAAGAAAAAGCTAATTAAAAAATGAGCAGCAGGGGTGCCTGGGTGGCTTAGTTGATGAAGTGTCTGACTCTTGATTTTGGCTCAGGTCATGAAATCAAGCCCTGAGTCATACTCTGTGCTGACAGAGTGGAGCCTGCTTGGTATTCTCTCTCTCTCCTCTCTCTCTCCCCCTCCCACCACACACACACACACACACACACACACACACACACACTCCCTCTCTCTCTCTCTCTCCCTCCCTCTCTCAAAATAAATAAAAATTAAAAAAAAAAACGAGCAACAGAACTAAATAGGCATTTCTTCAAAGCAGACATCCAGATGACCAACAGACACATGAAAAAATATCCAACATCACTAACCGTCAGGGAAATGAAAATCAAAACCCCAGTGAGATATCACCTCACACTTGTTAGAATGGCTACCATCAAGAAGACAGGAGTCAACAGGTGCTGGTAAGGATATGGTGGAAAGGGAACCCTTACACACTGTTGGTAGGAATGTAAATTGGTCCAACCACTATAGAAAACACTGTAGAGGTTCTTCAAAAAACTATAAATAGATCTCCCATATGACCCAGCAATTCCACTTCTGAGTATACACCCAAAGAAATGAAAATAGGATTCTGGTGATATATACGCACTCCCATGTTTATCACAGCGTTATTCACAATAGTCAAGGTATGGAAAACAACCCAAATGCCCATCAACAGATGAATAGAGAAAAAGACATGGTACATACAGAGAATGAAATATTATTTGGCTATGATAAAAGAAGATATTCTCCCCTTGGCAACAACATGGATGGACCCGGACCACATTACGGTAAATGACATAAGTCAGAGAAAGACAAGGACTCTATGATACCACTTACATGTGGACTCTAATATAGTCAAATTTGTAAAACCTAGAGTAAAATCATGGTTATAAGGGGATGTGGGTGGATAAGAGTGATGGTGTTTAAGGCTACAAACATGTAATGAGTAGTAAATAAGCCATAGAAATCTAATGCATGGTATAATGAATTAGACAAAAATATTATTGCTATAATTACATAATGTGATCAATATCACCGTATTAGCCATCATATTACAATATATACATATCAAACTAACACAATGTATGCCTTAAACTTACACAATGATACACATCAAATATATTCAATAAAAAATAGGATTGCCTGCGTGGCTCAGTCGGTTAAGCGTCCGACTTCGGCTCAGGTCACGATCTCGCGGTCCGTGAGTTCGAGCCCCGCGTCGGGCTCTGGGCTGACCGCTCAGAGCCCGGAGCCTGCTTCGGATTCTGTGTCTCCCTCTCTCTCTGCCCCTTCCCTGCTCTTTGTCTCTCTCTCTCACTCAAAAATAAACATTAAAAAATTTTAAAAAACTCTCTTCAACACACCAAATATACTCTATATTTTTATATGTGGTATATATATGTATAACACAAAAGTGGGTAGAACTACAAATGTGATATTGGAAAAAAAGCTTATTTCCATCACTAATAAATCACGCCAAATATAATAAAAATAGAGAAGACTTGAACTATGCTATTAATAAGGTTTATCTCACAGGCTATTTTATGTATATTCTCCACATATTTACTTTCCGAAAGTAAGTTGTGTTTGATGAATGACTGCTTTTTTGTTTTTATTTTCACTAACTCCCCCTCACCATCCATACATGGCCAGTACATTGTTATTAGTCTTTTACAGTCACTTGGATTTTTCTGGAGGAACGCCAGAGACACTGAAAGGATATTAAAGTAAAATATGTTCAAAGTGTTTTTTAAATACCTGGACTTCTCTGTGATGCGGACCTTAGGAGCAAACAAAAAGCATACCTTTCTTTTCCTTTTCAATCAATGCTGCCAAAATCCCAAGAATTAGGAATGCATTTGTAACATTCGAGAGTTGAGCCTCATGTGGACATTAATGAAAAGATTGTTTGGCGTTTAACTCCTATAAATAAAGCTTCTGAATAGAACTACTTCAGAGAGCAATATTGTCCAATTCAGAACAATCAATCAGTCTTCTGAATTGGAAAGAACAAGGGAGAATCACTCAATCAAGAAAATGTTCTAACTTTGTTGTTAGAAGTCTCAAGTTCGCTTTCGAAAAAAAGTGCTATTTATCCTCTTATTCTCTACCAGCTCTTATAATGCAGTGAAATAAACACATTTTAAAAACAGCAGTATGTCAATCCTTCAACAGAAATAACTATTATGGGTATCAGCAAGGCAGGATGTGTCTTTATGCAAATTATTCTCATCAAGTCATATTCATATAAAATTTATTACTGTTCAGATAATTAGTACAGTAATGATTTGCTTCATTTTTGTAGTTTAGAACAGGCTCAAGACTCTCCATGATGATGGCATTCTCACTCATGAGTATTCTGACATATTTTGAGAGGAGGAAACATGAAAGTTCTATACGGTTGTTTGAATTTTCCTTATAACCAGCTACATTTTGTGGCTTAAAGTGAACTCAACACTATATACAAAAAAGGATGGCTGTTTATTCTCAGTTGTGGAACCATCATGTGGAGCTATAGCTTTTCTTCCTATTTAAAAAAATCAGAACTTTCTTTTTTTAAGTTTATTAATTTATTTTGAGAGAGAGAGAAAAAAGGAGAGAGGCAGAGAGGGAGAGAGAAACCATCATGTGGAACTGTAGAATTTCCCCCTATTTAAAAAAAGCAGAACTTTCTTTTTTAAGTTTATTAATTTATTACGAGAGAGAGAGAGAGAGAGAGAGAGAGAGAGAGAGAATCCCAAGCAGGCTCTGCGCTGACAGCATGAACTAGATCCCATGAACTGTGAGATCATGACCTGAGCCGAAATCAAGAGTTGGACTAAGCGCTTAACCAACTGAGCCACTCAGGTGCCCCCAGAACAATCAGAACTTTCTACTCGACCCAATATAAATAGCTGCTATTATGAATCATAGTAGTTCTTCATTTCCCCACGAAATTTTGGGAATATCATAGCATTTTGGAATACACATTTGAATGAGGCTATTGTCAGGTGACTTATCAATGCTTTGCACAAAAATTTGTCTTTTCTTTCTTGTTGATTTCAGAGCGACCTGTTTTCTTCGCTGTTCTACAATTTCACTACACTGCATCCAAGTATGTGTTTTTTTCTGGGGGTCTCACTGTGTTTCTTGAATCCTAAGATACATCTATTTCTTCATTATGAAAAATTTTCTGTCATCTCTTTGAATACTGACTCTACCTGAATCAGTCTATTCTCTTCTTCGAGATCTCCTACAAGAGGTATGCATTTATTCTGCTTGATATTCTCTGAGCTTCCTCAATCTATGGTTTGGTGCCTAACATTAGTTTGGGGGAAATTCTCTCATTATTTAATGTTTCTTCTTTTCCTTTCTCTCTTCCTCGTCTGGAATTCCCATTATGTATATGTTCTATCTTTTGTTGTTGTCCCACAGTTCTTGAACATTCTCTTCTGATCCCCTCTCCCAGGCTTTTTTCTCTTTGTTTCTCAGTTTTATTGGTTTCTACTGAAATATCCTCAAGTTCAGAGATTCTTTTCTCAGCTGTGTCCAGTCTGCTCATAAGCCCATCAAAGACATTCTTCATTTCTATTGTGTTTTGGATCTCTAGCATTTTTTTTTTTGTTTCTCTTGGGATTTCCATCTAATTGCTTATATTTCCCATATGTTCTTGCAGACTATATACTTTATATGTTAGAGCTTCTTAATCATAGTTGTTTTAAATCACCAGGAGGTGATCATTCCAACATCCCTGCTATATCTAACTCTGGTTCTGATGTTTGCTCTCTCTTCAAACTGTGTGTGTGTGTGTGTGTGTGTGTGTGTGAAAGAGAAACACCCACTGCCCTTGTGCAGTCAAAAATTCATGTATAACTTTTGACTCCCAAGAAAGTTAACTGCTAACATCCTACTGTTGCCTGGAAGCCTTACCAAAAGCCTAAATAGTTGAGTAATGCATATTTTGTATGTTATGTGTATTATAGATTATATTCTTACAATAAAGGAAGCTAGAGAAAAGCAAATGTTATTAAGAAAGTCATAAGGAAGAGAAACTACATTCACAGTACTGGACTGTAAAAACTCACCATGTAAATGGGCCCATGCACTTGAAACCCATGTTGTTCGAGGGTCAACTATACTTCTCAGTCCCCACCCTTTCCTTCAGTGGACAGGGTGACCAGAGTGGGCTGGAGTTTTGTATTCCCCTCTTCCCTGCTAGAAGACTCTGCTAAAACCCCAGGAGTTTAGACTCTGGTTAGTTTCTCCTGAAGGTAGACTTTGTTAAGAAGAACAGAATGGTCTGCCATATTTCAAAATGATTCCTTTTCCCCTCCACCTGCCAGAAGATATCAGGTGACTTTTCTCTGATATTCACTGTGAGAACCTGGTCAAGCTCCTAGAGGTAAAATTCATAAAAGTCTTTGGGCCCCTGATAACTGGCTCTCCCTGGAGAACTTTCTTATTTTCTTCTTTCCATAGATAAGTGCCACTTACCCTCTGTGGCCCAGCAGAATTCCCAGATATTCCTGCCCACTGCTTTTGTGGTCCCATTTCACACAATTCGATGCTGTTCTAATCTGGCCAACTTTTGCCCGGGTGGTCTTTGAAGACAGGAAATGGGAGCCTTTGATAATGCTACCTGAGCAGAATCACAATCTGTGTCTTCTAAGCAGCCTGGAACTTTCTTCGGATAACGTTCAGTTACATAGATAGTGTTCCTGTCTGTGCCAGGAAGCCAAAGCAGACAGCAAAACCTCTCATGGTCCCTGCACAGCCAATCACAAGCACAGAAAGGAGAAAGAGAATAAGTTCTCAGAGCAACAGCACAGCAAGGAGAAAGAAGCCATTCTCGAGAGAGAGCCATTGAACATTCCCAAGAAAATGTGTGGCAGTTCCAGGACTTTAAGAGATCTGTCCAGCAGTAAAGCAAGAAGAAGGATTTCTATGGCCATGCAAATGTAGCTGTTGAAGGCTGTACAGAAAGTGTGAAGTTTCAGGCATTGCAGATAGGAAGATAGAATCTTCTGGGATTAATATGTCTGATACAAGAAATACAAATGCAGACTGGTAACAGTCACAGAAGAGTACCAGCTCCAGAATGAAGGCAGTGGAAGAAGATATGGATTCTATCCCAATAGAGACAGTCCTTTCAAGCCACACCTTGATAATGGCTTCACCAATTTAGCAACAAACAATGGATGTTAATAGTTGAAACCCAAAGCATAACATCTGTAATTTTTATACAATTGTGCTTAAGTTGATTGTTGTAAACTGTATAACTCATATGATACGTGATCTTGATTATAATCAATTAATTTTTTTTTCTGTTGTCAATCTAAAGTCCTGGGTAAAATAATTCATCCTAATGTTACAAACATGTCTGGACTGAAAATTATAGGCATGATCCTGGTGTCTGGGACAGGCAGCTGAAGAAAGCTGCCCCCTTAGGAGACATGAATAAGGTCTTTTTTTGAGAACGTGTGTCCCTCCGTGCATTAAAATCTGTGGGTCCAGGGCTCATGGACATTTAAAACAAAGGCATGCTTTTTGGATTGTGAGGCTTCTCCCTACACTACTGATCACATGCTTTGAGGTTTCTTGTATGGCATGTGATGATTCTTAAATAAATTAGAATCTCAATAAAAATTTGATATATAGTAGACTATTTTGCATTGGAGACAGGCAGCTAGAAAGAGTGGGAGAAAAAGAGAAGGGAAGTATTCACAGGGGACATGAAAACAGTTTATTATCAAAAATGATCAATATTTCTAGTTCATTCTAAAGTACATATATATACATATCCAAATATACATATCTTGATAACATGCAAGGGAGATTTAGATGACTCATTTGCAAATATGCCTTAAAGTGTGTGTGTGTGTGCGTGTGTGTGTGCGCATGTGCGTTTTCCCCTATAGATTACAATTTTCTCAAGGTCGAAGACCCCATTCTTTTCTATCTACAGAAATACACACGTGCATATGTGTACTATATTTTTCTCAAAGTGAGAAAATAAATATTTAAATATCCTACAGTCCAATAGCAAACCATCATAAGAACATGAAGATGTGTGATGAGTTAAAACAAACAAACAAACAAACTGGTTTTAGTGCTGGTCATTTCATCATGCCATAGTATAGGCACTAAGGGAAATAAAGTCAGAAAGTTGTAACCAAGGAATTTGATAACCAGAGCATAAACAGGGTCTATTGATGTTGTGACAGGGGAGGACTTGGGAAATTATAGAGTAGTGGCAGTAGACTTAGTCATGTTTTGAATGTGCGGGAATGTGTGAGAAATGACCCTGACACTGTATGCTTGATTTCAGGAGAATGACTATTGCTTTTCCAGAGAAAAAGACATAAAGCCTACAGAAAACATCAGTGCTGATTTCACCCCCATTGACTTTCAACAGAAGAACTGTAGTAATTAGATGGGTTTGAAGCTATGATTTCATCCATAAATCACGCACACTCATACACATACACATGAAACTTGGAAAACAAATCAGTGAAACCAGTTATGATGATATTGAATAGTCTTAAAATGGAGGTGTTTTACTTCATTTACGTGTTTACTTATCAAGCACGGGTTGGATACTCATTTATCAGGCATTGTTCTGAACACTGAGGATGCAAAGGTGAATGATACATATTCCCTGAGCTCAACAAGTCGTAAAAGATTCTGCTCGCGAAACTGTCCAATGCCTTGTTTTCTCTATTGCTGGTTTATGTGTTTAGACATAATAGACATGATCAACTATGCAGTAAGAACATAAGCAGTATTTCAACAACACACAGAAAAATCCCCTTTAATGAGGGGACTCACTAGCCCTTAGGTTTGATAGGTCAGCGTTAAGACACATAATTTTATACAGGCAAAAGTGGAATATAATAGGTTAGATGACAGGAAGTGAACCGATTGGTTTCTCGGTAGGAGCACAGTAACAGAACTCCGCTGTAAAGGTTTCCCCTTAGAATCCTTGATACTGGGAACATAAAAAAATTCACAAGAGAATACTAAGCCTCCAAGCCCAGACTGGGACTGCAATATCCATTTGCTTAAGTGTAAGTCAAACAGCGGCCCCGGTTTCTCAGCCTTTGGAGTCTTTATGTAGTTTTGCAGTAATAATCCATTTGTCACCCTCTAAGGAGAAGCAGGGTAATATATGAAATTCCCTTCACAATTCACTTCTAAAATGGCATTGACTACTAAGCTCTCAGGTCAAATTCTTGCTCATGGGAAAGCGAGGAGACACTATTTTCCTCAGCAGTTTTCATTGATAGAGTTTAACGTGGTAATGTGATTCCTGAATGGCCCAATGACAGAAGGTAAGCCTTCTGCAAAATGGAGAATATAAATGATGAGTGCACACTTTCTCCAGGCAAAATGATTTGGAGGATAAATTCCTCTTGAAGATGAAAATACGTTCATCGGGCTCATATCCTGAAGGCTACCATCTAAATCCGAAACATCACAGCAGTACTAATTGGGCGCTTCTGTGATAATGCTCACTTGATAGAAAGTCAGTACGCGGTCCAAACACACGCCAGATTTCCAGGGGCGTACGTGAAGAGTTACTAGATACTTTCTCAAAATAGGAGGCTCAAAGTACCGACAAGTACTATTCCTTGGAAAATTGAAGCCAGATTTCAGGGAATTGCTTTGCACTGCAGTGAGTAATTTATTTTGCACAGCGGCATTCCCAGCCGCATATGCTTAATCACACACGTGCAGAAAGTTGGAAAGCAAGATTTTTATTTGGAAGGGAATCAGAATTTTGATTTTATGCACTGTGCATAGGTCCCCAAGTTTCCACATGTTCTAATCTTGATGTAATAAAAGGAAAGAGCTTTGCTTAAGAGGGAATTAGCTCTCACTTCAAGACCAAAGGCATTGTTAATTACCTGATTTGCATCTAAAAACAAAAGAAAGGCCTCTATCCACTAATTCTTTATTTCTCTCTGTGAAGTTTTGGGCTTTTGGTGAAAAGATTTTGCATTTTTTTTTGTCAAATTGATGACTACTTTATTTTATGCCATTTTAACTTTTTACTTTTACATTTATATTACCATTGTTTGTTGGTAGTTATAGAAATGCAATTAGACTTTTTATATTGACCTTATATCCAAAGCAGTTGCTAAAATCTCTAATTAACACTAAGAATTTTGGAGGGCAGCTTCCTTACGCTATTCTACATGGCCAATCATGCCATGAAAATAAACACGCGTTTGCTGCTTCTTCTCTAATTTATTTATGTGGCTGGAATTTTCAGTAGAGTGTTGATTAAAAGCGGCCAGGGTGAACATCCTTGCATTGGTCCCAATCTTAGGTGGAAAACATTAAATGTTTCAGCATTAAGTTTAGGGTTACTTTTAGGTTTAGCATAAATGTACTTTATCATCTTCAATGTTTTCTGTGCTAAAAGCTTATGTTTTAAAAAAAATCATGACTGGTCTTTGATATTTGTCTCATGTATTTTCTGCATCCATTGAGATGATCATGTGTTTTATCTCTTTTGTATTATTAATGTAGTCAATTACATTGATTGACTTTCCAATGTTGAGCTAGCTTGCAATCATGAGATAAAACCCACCTGCATATAATGAATTGTCGCTTTTATATATTGCTGAGTTTGATGTGTTAATATTTTAAATGAATTTTTATATTTATATTCATGGAGGATATTGATCGATAATTTTCTCTCCTTGTAATATCTTTTTCAGCTTTTAGTCTCTGTATTGTATTTGCCTCATAAAAAAGCTTGTGGAATATTCCTCTGGGTCTGAAGTTTCTTTTATGACAAGATTTTAACGACAAATGTAGATTGCCAGCTACTTTGAGGCAATTTGGTAAGTTGTATCTTTAAAGGGAATTGTCCATTTTGTCAGTGTTCTCCAATTATTGGCATAAAGTTGTTCATAATACTCCATTATTATTTTTAACGTCTCTAGTATCCAGATTCATGGTTCCCCTTTCACTTCTGATTTGGCTCATTGACAGTCATTTATTTTCTGGATTGTTCTTGCTAGCTATTTATAAATCTTAAGAGCCATTTTAAGGAATCAACGTTTTACTTTGTTGGTTTCCTCTATTATGTCCAGTCTTATTATTAATATATCTCCCCTTCAAATCACTTTGGTTTTGAGTTAGTATATTTTAGCTTGAAAAGATGGAAATACCCTGTGTTATTTTAATCCTTTGATATTTTCAGAAATCATTTGTATTACGGTCCAGTATATGGTCCATCTTGACCATGATAGTCACCCTAGCATTATCATGATACTGTTTGTTTACATTCTTTTCCTTTCCACCTGTTTCTGTCATTATATGTAACGTGAATCTCTTATAAGCAGCATATGATTGGGTTTTCCTTCATATCTTTTATGACGGTCTCTGCCTGTTAGCTACAGGGCTTATTCATCTACTTTTATTGTAATTACTGACATTATAGGATCTAGGATTTGTTTTTTATCTCACCCATCTGTTCTTGGTACCTCTTTTCCATTTTCTTCAACACGGGCTATTTGCTTAGTGCTTTACATTCTTATTGTGTATCTTAAAATTGAAATACAATTTAAAAACCATGAAATTCAGCTTTTTAAAGTATACAACTCGGTGATTTTAGTATCTTCACAAAGCTGCATAAAATTGCCACTATTTACTTTCACAACATCTCACCCTCAAAAGAAACCCCACACATATTAACAGTTTCTCCCCATTTATCCAATCCCTCCAGCCTTAGGTACAGCTAATTATTTTCTGTCTCCGTAGATTTGCCTCTTCTGGACATTTCCTATAAATTGAATTATTTGATAAGTGGTTTTGTTTTAAATAGACATTTTCCAGTGTACCATTTTCATTCCCTTGCCATTTCTTTACTGTATTTTCTTGGTGCATGTCCAGAGTATTAAAATTAAATAACACAACACTCTATTTTAAATTAGTACCAAGTCAATGTCATTAATATAGAAAACCTTGCTCCTATATCACCTCGATTGCCTTGCAAGGATTGCTAATTGTAGCAGGGATTTGTAGCTAGGGGTTTAGTGATAGCTGAGGAAGTCTCAGATTTTGGTTGAGCACGTGCACACAGCCCTACACATTCACATCATCTTCTAGATTCCCAGTAATATGTCAGAGCTTTCCAAAGCTCCCATGGACCTCTTATTCCTTAGGCTTTCCTTTGAAGGTTTTTGGCTACCCTCTTTTGCCCCAACTGATATGCTCCATGCTAGGCATCTGTTATTTTAAACATTTTTTTTTTAAATGTGCTGACAAATACCCCAAGGAACGGCTTTGTTTTTCAATTTACTTTCAGGTCTTGTCAAATAGAATGCCTCGCAAGTAGGGTCTTCCAGGGAACCACCAGGCCAAAAAAATAACAATATTGGGGAGTGCCTGGGTGGCTCAGTTGGTGGAGCATCCACCTCTTGATTGCCTTTCGGGTCATGATCCCAGGGTTGTGGGTTCGAGCCCCGTGTCAGGCTCTGTGCTGAGCATGGAGGCTGCTTAAGATTCTCTCTTTCTCTCCTTCTCCCTCACTCACTCGCGTTCTCTTTCTAAAAAATACAAAATGAATTAAAAAAATAAAAGAAAAGCAACAATTTCTGGGAGTGAGGACTGGAAAGGGGCCCCAGCTCTGTTTTGTCCCCTCCAGTGGCTGTCAAAGCACTGCTTTCCATCATGATTGTGGGTTGCTGATGTTCAAGGCTACCGTGAACCTCAGTGAGGGCAAGAGAGCAGGAACTGAGCAAGTTAAAAAGCCACAGAGCTCACTGTTCTTACTGAGGTTCAGCTTATATTCTGGAATAAATGCTGTCTGGATTGTTGCGAGCATTTGGTGAATTTCCAGCAACCAGAAAATGCTGATTCTGGCCATTTTTTTGCCATTGTTATTCTTGATTTTCAGATGTCTTCATTCTGCCGGTTTTATTGGCACTTCATAGAATTGAGAATACTTTATTAATTACATTATATATCCTTTACTTATCCTCTTCCTTGAATTAGTAGTATATAGTTTTACATACAGCCTAAGCACTTTATAGCAGTATATTTTTATTTAACCCCTGTTCCTTTTGTTATTGCCATCATGTGTTTTATGTCTCCATATGTCTAAACCCAGAATACCCTATGATATTTGCTTTAAATCATCGATAGCTTTTTACATGAATTAAGAAGAGCAAAACGAAGTCTATTATATTTATTGACATATTCAACTTTTTGTTCTTATTATCCTTTTTTTTTTTAGATTTGATTTCCTCTCAAGTATAATTTTCCTTTGGCCTGATGAAATTCTTTTGGCGTTTCTTTTAGTGTAGGTTTGCTGGTGAAAATTTTTCCCATTTCTTAAAAAAATTTAGTTGAGTATTTCGATTCTGTCTTCATTTCTGAAGTGTATTTTCATCAAGTAAATTTCCGGATTCCTTCCTCTGGGTAGCTCTGCCTTCTCAGGACTCTGCCCACTCAGCTTCCCTAATGTCTGTGTCTTGAGTTCAGGGAAACCATCCTGTTCTAGACTGAGTTCTAGAACTGCTGCTGCTTTGTCATGCAGATTATGCCTTCAGGTAAACAATGTTATCACCAGGCTCGCCTCGATTATTTCCCTTCTGGTGCCCGTTGTCCAATGTCTGAAAATAGTTACGTCGCATATATGGTCAAATCTTCTAGTTGTTTTCAGTGGGAGGATAAACCTGTTATTTCATCCTAGCCAGAAACAAGAAGTACATTTCATCTACTTTTTTTTTTTTTTTTATTGCCCACAGGACGAGCACATCTCTCTGTTGAGGTAAGAGCTGTCAGCACAGAGCCCGACGCGGGGCTCGAACTCACAAACCGCGAGATCATGACCTGAGCCGAAGTCGGTCCCCCAACCACATGAGCCACCCAGACGCCCCTAGGACTTATCTTTCAATTTCAGTGCGATTCTGACTCAGCCGCCTAACGTCAGGTGGCAATAGGTAGTTAATTGGGCAAGAGATTAGTGTTTAGACTTTATTTCCTGTTTTGGCACTAAAATTTATATGTGGTGGAAATACAAATTATATTTGGATGATGAAGTCATATCAAGAAGGGCCCTTCTAACCATAAAATTTTCCTTGGGGAGTCATGTGTGACTCACACATGATTTCCCACTCCGTTGCTTATGTCTGGCAACTGTTTACTTCCAATCAATAAGAACACCCTTTCCCACGTTTATAGTGAGATAAAACCTTGATTAACCAAAACCTAACTAACTGAAGCCTATAATTGACTTGTTTTCTTCTGATATTATCGTTCCATTCAGCTTTGTTTATTTGTTTAAAGGAAACTAATGACAAGAAACGATCTGCTGTAGCAATTCAAAAGTAATGAAGGAAATGGAGAATTAGGGGAATTTCTCTAGAAAACTTAGCACTTCCCAAAGCATTACAGGCAAAAGGGAAGGAGGGAGGCAAAAGGGAATGTATGACTCATGTGCATACTGTCAGCTTGCAACCAGACCTCACCATACAAAACCCAGTATTACTTTGTATCCCCTTCCATATACATGAATCTGGCTGCTTTCGAATAACTTAGTTTCTTTCTCTATTTTATCCTCAAGCTTCTTTTGAAGAGATACGTCCCCTTAACATATTTTATGAGGTAAAGAAAAGACTGTGACTTTGCGGGGTTCCATGTTCTCTTTAAAATCACCAAATTTTTGTGATTCCATACAAATGTTAGGATTGCTTGTTCTGGCTTCGAGAAGAATGCTGGTGCAATTTGGATTGGGATTGCATTGAATGTGTAGATAGCTTTGGGGAGTATTGACATTTTAACACTATTTTTTCTTCCAACCCATGAGCACGGAATGTTTTTCCATTTCTTTATATCTTCTTCAATTTCCTTCATAAGCTTTCTATAGTTGTCAGCATACAGATCTTTTACATCTTTGGTTAGGTTTATTCCTAGGTATTTTATGATTCTTGGTGCAATTGTGAATGGGATCAGTTTCTTTATTTGTCTTTCTGTTGCTTCATTATTAGGGTATAAGAATGCAACTGATTTCTGTACATTGATTTTGTATCCTGCAACTTTGCTGAATTCATGTATCAGTTCTAGCAGACTTTTGGTGGAGTCCATCGGGTTTTCCATGTATAGTATCATGTCGTCTGCAAAAAGTGAAAGCTTGACTTCATCTTTGCCGATTTTGATGCCTTTGATTTCCTTTTGTTGCCTGATTGCTGATGCTAGAACTTCCAACACTATGTTAAACAACAGCGGTGAGAGTGGACATCCCTGTCATATTCCTGATCTCAGGGGGAAGCTCTCAGTTTTTCCCCATTGAGGATGATATTAGCTGTGGGCTTTTCATAAATGGCTTCTATGATGTTTAAGTATGTTCCTTCTATCCCGAACAGCCCAAGTAATATTGAAGAAGAAGACCAAAGTGGGAGGCATCACAATCCCAGACGTTAGCCTCTACTACAAAGCTGTAATCAAGACAGCATGGTATTGGCACAAAAACAGACACATAGACCAATGGAATAGAATAGAAACCCCAGAACTAGACCCACAAACATATGGCCAACTCATCTTTGACAAAGCAGGAAAGAACATCCAATGGAAAAAAGACAGTCTCTTTAACAAATGGTGCTGGGAGAACTGGACAGCAACATGCAGAAGGTTGAAACTAGACCACTGTCTCACACCATTCACAAAAATAAACTCAACATGGATGAGGGACCTGAATGTGAAACAGGAAACCTTCAAAACCCTAGAGGAGAAAGTGGAAAAAAAACCTCTCCAACCTCTGCTGCAGCAATTTCTTCCTTGACACATCTCCAAAGCCAAGGGAATTAAAAGCAAAAATGAACTATTGGGACCTCATGAAGATAAAAAGCTTCTGCACAGCAAAGGAAACAATCAACAAAACTAAAAGGCAAGCGACGGAATGGGAAAAGATATTTGCAAATGACATACCGGACAAAGGGTTAGTATCCAAAATCTATAAAGAACTCACCAAACTCCACACCCGAAAAACAAATAATCCAGTGAAGAAATCGGCAGAAAACATGAATAGACACTTCTTTAAGGAAGACATCCCGATGGCCAACAGTACTTAAAAAGATGTCACTCCTCATCAGGGAAATACAAATCAAAACCACACTGAGATACCACCTCATGTCGGTCAGAGTGGCCAAAATGAACAAATCAGGAGACGATAGATGCTGGAGAGGATGTGGAGAAACGGGAACCCTCTTGCACTTTTGGTGGGAATGCAAACTGGTGCAGCCACTCTGGAAAACAGTATGGAGGCTCCTCAAAAAATTAAAAATAGATCTACCCTATGACCCAGCAATAGCACTGCTAGGAATTTACCCAAGGGATACAGGAGTGCTGATGCATAGGGGCACTTGTACCCCAATGTTTATAGCAGCACTCTCAACAATAGCCAAATTGTGGAAAGAGCCTAAATGTCCATCAACTGACGAATGGATAAAGAAATTGTGGTTTATATATACAACGGAATACTACGTGGCAATGAGAAAGAATGACATATGGCCTCTGGTAGCAACGTGGATGGAACTGGAGAGTGTTATGCTAGGTGAAATAAGTCATACAGAGAAAGACAAGACAACATATGTTTTCACTCTTATGTGGATCCTGAGAAACATAACAGAAGACCATGGGGTAGGGGAAGGGAAAAAAAAGAAGAGAGGAAGGGAGGCAAACCATAAGAGACTCTTAAAAACTGAGAATAAACTGAGGGTTGATGGGGGGTGGGAGGGAGGGGAAAGTGGGTGATGGGCATTGAGGAGGGCACCTGTTGGGATGAGCCCTGGGTGTTGTATGGAAACCAATTTGACAATAAATTTCATATTTAAAAAAAAAAATCACAAAATTTTTGAGTTGGGTGACTTTAGAAAGAAATGATGTCTGTCACCCATTTGATGTTTTTGTTTATATAATACATTCCTACTGAACACCTACTATGTGCTCAGCATGTGCTACGTTACCAGGGAGTCAAAGATGGAAAACCTCAAATGACTCCTGAAATCATCCATTTCTTTTTCAGACTTCCTAATAATTATGCCCTTCTTTCTTATTTTAAGTCAAAATTAACTTACCTTCCCTTTCATCCAATGACGCTGAACAATGCATATTAAGTCTGTCTTCGTGGTAATTTTGAAAAGGCCCAACATGGCATAAAGCACATATCAGGCACTCGATAATGATTTAATGAGCTAATGAAATTGTTATTAGGCTTTTATCCTCATGCTCCAATTCTCTTTTCTAAGCAAGTTCATTCTTTATTCCTTGACTAAACAACTCCAGTTGGATCAAATGTCACTAATATGACGTTGTTCAGTCCTCAACAACCATTCTAATTGCCTTCCCCTGACATTCTTTAGCTTTTTACTGTCACCTTAAAGTATGAGAAAGGAACCACACACTTTCAGGATGATTTGGAGGTAGAAGAAATGGCCCAGAGCAGATATTCTGGTTTTCAGATACATTCATTCCAGCCATCCCTATCGTCTACCTTTCAGTTTGTCAAGTGTTGATGCTGAAACAGAAATTAAAGTTTGTTAATTCCAACCTCTTCTCCATGGCTTAGGAAAGTGAGATGATTGATTGTGTGCCCCAGGTTACAAAGTTAGTAAACAGTTGAATCGACCTGTGCCCCTCAACTAGTGATGTTATCAATTTCCTAGGGAATATTTGGAAAAGTTTGTCAGGATGCTTACTGGCATTTAGTAGGTGAAAGCCAGCAATGCTAAAATCTGACATCCGGGAAGGATTGCCCCATGCAAAACGTCAATAGAACTTCCAGTAGGAAACACTCAGGTGTCCTGACTCCTACCTACATGCAGCATTATTCAAAATGATAAACCTGGGAACTCTGGTTGATTGAGTCACTAAGCCAAATTCTTCCTCACACTCCATACCCTCACCCTTTTTCATGTCACTTTGCAATCTCTCCACAGAAAGGGTCCTATACATCCCAGGTCCTTAAGTTTGGACTTGGCCATATAACTTGTTTTGGTCAATGGGACATGTGTAGACATAATTCAAAGCAGGTATTTGAATTTTGGTAACAAAATGTGTTGTGTTCTCAGCCATCCTAGAGTAGGTGATATACAGATGTGAAAGAAATACATATTTATTAGTATATACCACTGTGGTTTTCTAATTCCATAACAATAGATGATTGATAAAAAATTGACAAGCATCTAGTAATTCAAACAGTTTCCTAATGTACGTTACATGATAGTAGCCTCCTAAGTTGATCTCAGGGTTGGCAGAAGTGGGGAATGGCATGATCAAAGAACTTTAGGGAAGACTGAGTAATTTTTCCTTTAACACATTTAAGTAATAAGTTCTGGGGCAGCTGGATGGCTCAGTCAGTTGAGCCTCTGACTCTTGAATTTTGGCTCAGGTCATGATCCCAGGGTCATGGGATCAAGCCCTGAATTGGGCTCATGCTGAAAGTGAGGGCTACTTGGGATTCTCTCTCTCTCTCTCTCTCTCTCTCTCTCTCTCTCTCGCTTTCGCTCTCCCTCTGCCCCTCATCCTTGCTCATGCTCTCTTTCTAAAACTAAGTAAATAAAGTAATAAGTTCTACTAAAAAAATGCCTTGTAAACTGTGTTTAAAATATTTACTTAAACACAAATCCCATTTTCTGCACATCTATTATCATCCAGATATACTTGAAACTTCTTCACCAGAATTTATTTACTAAGGCACAAAGATGGTTTGGAACTTTAAAATGAATTTTCAACCAAATGAGATGAAACAAAAGAGTCTAACAGCCAATTGTTAAGATCGTGCTTATAGTGCAAGCACCCTGGTTGGTTGAAAAAAGAATATATTCTCATCTCTCTTCTGTATCTTCAACATCTTTCTGTTCACAATCCCTGCACTTTGATATGTAAATACGATCAAGGTTATGTCATCTTTAAAATTTTTTAATGTTTATTTATCAATGTTAGAGACAGAGAGACGCAGAGAGAGAGGGGGACACAGAATCCTAAGTAGGCTCCAGGTTCCGAGCTGTCAGCACAGAGTCCAGCGTGGGGGCTTGAACCCACAAACCGCGAGATCATGACCTGAGCCGACATCGGCCTCTTAACCAGCTGAGCCACCCAGGTGCCCCATAGCTATTCTGTCTTTAAAAACAAATCAAAAGAAACCAGACAAAACATCTCTTGATCCTAGTTTTCCTCTTATAATGTATTTGTTTCCTTTTCTCATCAGCCATTTTTTTTTAAATATAATTTATTGTCAAGTTAGCTAACAATACAGAGGGTAAAGTGTGCTCTTGGTTTTGGGGGTAGATTCCCGTGATTCATCGCTTCCATACAACACCCAGTGCTCATCCCAACAAGTGCCCCCCTCAATGTCTATCACCCATTTTCCCCTCTCCCTTGCCCTCCCTCATCAACCCTCAGTTTGTTCTCAGTATCCAAGAGTCTCTTATGGTTTGCCCCCCTCCCTCTCTGTAACTTTTCCCCCTTCCCCATGGTCTTCTGTTACGTTTCTCAAGATCCACATATGAGTGAAAATATATGATATCTGTGTTTCTCTGACTGACTTATTTCACTGAACACAATACCCTCCAGTTCCATCCACGTTGTGGCAAATGGCGGGATTTGATTCTTTCTCATTGCCAAGTAGCATTCCATTGTGTATATAAACCACATTTTCTTTATCCATTTGTCAGTTGATGGACATTTAGGCTCTTTCCATAATCTGTCATCAGCCATACTTCTAAGAGAATAGTCTCTGGTAGTTGTCTGCTTCCCACATAATCATTCACTCATTTAAAGAAGGTATTATTCACATTTTTAGCAATACATATTGCTCTCAAAAACGTATCATTTTAACCTGTAGAAGTGTATAAAATACAAAACGTGTGGATGCGCGTCCGCGTGCACACGTGTCTTGAAAGGTGGATTCGGAACCAATGTGCTGTCATAGCCTAGAAAATGCTCCTGACGCTTTCAGATTCTATCAAAGAAGGGAGTTTCGTTCTTCGAGAATGACACTTCACTCTCCCCGACACTGCGCAAGAGCCAAGGGACCACCAGAAGAGTCAAAGGCTTACGTCTTGTTGAAAAAAAAGAGAAGGCTAGCTTTCACGGTCATCTGAGGGATCCCACCTGGCAGAAATGCATCAGACAGAGGAATACCCGCTGTGTTGATGGAATGGTAACTTGACCTATTTCTAGTCGCTGTAGCTGGAAGAGAAATGGGGACACTTGAGAGCAGAAAGACATTCTCCATGCATTGTGGCAGAGTGGGGAGAACAGCAGACACTTCAGGGTCAATCATTTCTTGCTGGTTTACTGCATGTCAGGGAACTGGAATGATGTCGCATGCATGATTCTCTGGAAGCTCCACATTCCGAGGAGACAGAAAAACGTAAAACCCTGTTAAAGGACTGGGTGACATGAAGGAACAATTTTATCCCCAATGATTTCATGAACTGTATTTTATCCCCTTGCAATAGAGATCAAGGTCATAAAAGATAAAAGAAAGAAAAATAGGAGAGTTCTCAGTGAAAATCTAGTTAGAACTATATAAAATAGTTTCTGAAACTATTTTTAAGCCCTGATTTTTTTTTTCTTTTTGAAATGCAGTCAATAATCACTACTGGAAACATTATTTATTTTTTTATTTCAAGGAAATGATTTTTATTTTATTATTTTTAAATTTTTTCCATTTTGAGAGAGAGAGAGAGAGAGAGAGAACACGAGCAGGAGAGGGGCAGAGAGAGAAGGAGATAGAGAATCCCAAGCAGGCTTTGCACTGTCAGCCCACAGCCCGACAGAGGGCTCAAACCCACGAACTATGACATCATGACCTGAGCCGAGATCGAGAGTCGGATGCTCGACCGAGTAAGCCACCCGGGTGCCCCTAAAGATACGAGATTTAGCTAACATTTACTGAGCACTTGAAAGTTGCCAGGCCTTCTTCCTAAGGAATAGATATGTATCAAGCCTCAAGTAGATATGTATTAAGCCTTATTTAAGCCTCAAAACACCACACAAACCAAAATACCATATGGAGTGGACACTGTCATTATCATAATCTTTATTTTATAGATAAGAAAACTAAAGCAAAGGAAAGTTAAGGAAAATCCCCAGGGTTACAGAGGTTTTAAGTGACAAAGCTAGGATTTGAATAGCACCAGTTTATACAATAAGAACTATACTGCATTGTTTTATACAAGAGAAAAATGCAGATGGAATTATAGCAATAATAAAATACATGTTATATATAGAAATAGTTAACTTTAGAGATTGAAAAGGTTACTAGGCAGGATTGATGAAAACAGGTGCACAACTAGACAAAACCCCTGGTGAAATCCCTTAATTTCAAAGTCAAAGAAAAAATACAAAAAGCTTTCACTCAGGAAGATCGGTTTAATTACAAAGGCACAGATTCAGACTAGAATCAGGCTTGTCATCACAAAAGGAGAAAACTAGAGCAGTGCTCCTCAAATTATAATGTACACAGCAATGCCCTAAAGGTCTTTTCAAAAAGTGAGTTCAGGGGCGCCTGGGTGGCGCAGTCGGTTAAGCGTCCGACTTCAGCCAGGTCACGATCTCGCGGTCCGTGAGTTCGAGCCCCGCGTCAGGCTCTGGGCTGATGGCTCGGAGCCTGGAGCCTGTTTCCCATTCTGTGTCTCCCTCTCTCTCTGCCCCTCCCCCGTTCATGCTCTGTCTCTCTCTGTCCCAAAAATAAATAAAAAATGTTGAAAAAAAAAAATTTAAAAAAAAAAAAAAAAAGTGAGTTCGGATTCAGTAGGTCTGGAATAGAGTTATAAAGTCTGCAATTTTACCAGACGTTCAGGTGATGACAGAGCTATCGGTCCACAGACTACCTTAATAGAAGCAAGAAGTTAGGATGCGGGGGGGGGGGGGGGGGGGATATCAGACTGTCTTGAAAAAGCAATAAAATCTGAGTTTACTATGCCAATCAAGATAGCATTCCCCTGTCAGAAACAAAAGCAATTACCAGACAGGTATTTTTTTTAATTTTATTTATTTATTTTGAGAGAGAAAGAGAGAGCATGAGCAGGGGAGAGGTAGAGAGACAGAGGGAGAGAGCAAGTCCCAAGCAGGCTCTGCACTGTCAGCACAAAGCCTGATGCAGGCTCGAACTCATGAGCCGTGAGATCATGACCTGAGCCGAAGTCAGGAGTCAGACCTTAACCAACTGAGCTACCCAGGCACCCGAGACATGCAAGTATTTTAAACATATGATACTGGAAAGAAAAAAAAAAAAAGGAAAGAAAAGTGGTGCTAAACAATGCATCTTAGAAAAATTTAAATCTAAACGGAAATTATAAATGTGATTGAGAATTTATAATACAATATTAAGTCGGAGTATTGATAAAGAAAATACATACTGTGAGGACATATTTATTAGTAAGTAATAACCTGACTTCTATGTCCAGGTTCGATGTAGAAATTTACGAGACCACCCCCACTGGTAGCCCGACAAAGAGAAAGAATGGAATACACTCTCTCTCCCTGGCTCTCTCTCTTTCTCTTTTCATGTGTGTGTGTGTGTGTGTGTATCACACAGAGAGCTAATAAACTAAAAGCACTAATTTCCAATAAAGGGTAACCCTTTCCTAGGAGAGGACAGATGTGTGTGTGACTGCCACGTTCATAACTTTGGTGGCACTATACGAAGAGGAGGAAATTCACTACAGTTGGGGTAAAGGAGACATCGGCCAATCTTAACAAATGTTTAATGGCTAGCTGGCTGTGGCTTTGAGCAAGAGATAAGAATCCAGAGGAGCTGTGATCACAAAACCGATTTCCACTTACCTGCCTAAGTTTTCCATGGCCTTCCTTGAATGCATGGGTGCAGCATGCTGAGAGCTAGACATAAGGTTAAGAGGACTGAGAGAGACTCCAATCAAGGCCAATGGGGGTCTTGCTGAGTACAGCACTAATGGTCTGCAGAAGGCTGGTGTCGGAGAAGCAGAGTGGAAAGCTCTCCTAAGGCACAGAGAGCCAAGTTGGATATGAAGATAAAACAGAACTCCTGATTGTCTTGTAAAGATGGTGAAATGAGCTTAAAAACAGGGTATATGTGCCTACATTTCCGAAAGCAGGAAGCTGGGATTAAAGCAAACAATAATGCCCAAGCAATACTGAAGATGAAGTCATAAAATCCTCAAAATATTTTAATTCCGCGGAGAACTGAATTTGCAACAAATCCCAGACCCAGCTCCGTCACAGCTTAGACGACTCAAACCGCTACCTTATTGTCTCGCACAGGAAGACGTGTGCCCTTTTCTCAGGGTTAGTATAATATAGTCCAGTGTCTACTGTTGTTTTACAAATAGTACCTGCCATTCAATCAAAATAATATGAAAAATGTACAGAAGTGGGAATACATGACTCATAATAAAGAGGGAAATCAATCGATCGTAGGCGACAAATATTCACTAAGATACAGGAATTAACAGAGAAAGATTTTAAGATAAGTATGATAAATAATGTGGAAGAGTCTAGAGAAAAGGTAACCTACATGTTTGAATAGAGGTGCAGTGTACGCAGAAGAACGCAAAATGTATAAAATGATTACGTGGAAGCACTGAAATGAAGAAGAAAGCATTGGAATTGAAAATTCATTCAGCAGGCTTAATAGAAGAATAGACATGGTGGAATAAATGGTCAGGGACTTCGAAGATAGTCAACAGAAATATATCCAAACTGAAACAAAGAGAAAGAAAACAAAATGCCTGACTGGACATCTGAAAGATGTTGGCAATGCCAAATGGTCTAGCATGCACGTAATGGCAGCTGGACAAAGGAAAGAGAGTAAGAATGGAGGAAGAAAAAAACAATTGAAGAGATGACTAAGAATTTTTCATGATTGACAAAACAGCCCACAGATCCAACCAAGATCAACGAGTTTCAAGTTACTCAGAGTTCTCTTGACTGATAGCCTTCAGCTTTCAGCCCAAAAATGGCCCGTATTGGCGATAACTAACTCTTTCCAAGATCACAGCTTCTTTCTGGGAACCGTGCATCCAATTATCGGTGTCAGTATGAGAATATATCTTAGTTCCCTTGCTGCATCACAGGACCAATTTGAAGGTTCATCCCAGTTTGACAGCCCCCAGTGGGATAGGCGAAGGCCTTTGTTGAGATAGCTTTGTATCCCAACTTCTCGGCCAAATCCTATTTCCTTCTCGTCTACAGTTATTAATATGGAGAATATCCCCAATAAAATTTCTTAATGGGAATCTTCATCTAAGAGGCTGCTTCCCAACGAACTGCCTTGCACGTGCAACAGTATGTATATACATGCATGTGAATTACTGACACGATTATTAATATTGAAAATCAAAACCAACAATGTGTTGTGGGTATATAACATATATAGAACAAAATCTATGAAAAAAATGGATACATTAAATTAAATTGTTTGAAGATTTTTCATCTGGTAAAAATGTTTATGTCTGGTACTTGAAGATAGATGAAGGTAAATTAAAGATACATATTCTAATTTTTAGAGTAACTGTTGAAAATATCTTAGACCTAAAAAGTCACCAGGAGCAATAAGATTGAGTACTAAGAATATTACGTCAATCCAAAGGAACTGGGGAAAGAAGGAACATAATTTAAAAAAGAACAGATGAGACAACCACCGAGGCATGTTCTAACCAATAATTACAGTAAATATAAACAGTCCACTTACCAGGAGGTGATTGTCAGACAGGATAAAAAGGCAAGACCCAACTTTATGCTGTTTATTTAAAAAAAATACTGATCATATAAAAAGTCACAGAAAGACTGAAAGTAACATAGAGGGGTGATAAAATGCATGCAGACACTAAGCATAAGAAAACCTGTGTGGCGGGGCGCCTGGATGGCGCAGTCGGTTAAGCGTCCGACTTCAGCCAGGTCACGATCTCGCAGTCCGTGAGTTCGAGCCCCGCGTCAGGCTCTGGGCTGATGGCTCGGAGCCTGGAGCCTGTTTCCGAGGCTGTGTCTCCCTCTCTCTCTGCCCCTCCCCCGTTCATGCTCTGTCTCTCTCTGTCCCAAAAATAAATAAAAAACGTTGAAAAAAAAAATTAAAAAAAAAAAAAAGAAAACCTGTGTGGCTATGTAATATCAGATAACGTAGAATTAATTCCAGGTGTATTACTAGTGATAAATGTGGAAGTGCCTACCATAAATGCGTAGGCACCTAACAACAGAGCTTCAGACACAATAAACTGAAATAGTCTGAAGGAAAGTGACCAACAGAAAAATCAACAATCATGCTTGGAAACTTCCACAACCCCGTCTTAGAAACTGATGGAACAAATAGCCAAAAATTCGGTAATAATAGAGCTTATTTGAACAATACTCTCAACAAACATGATCTAAATGACATTCATACAATACAATATACACCCAATAGCTACAGAAATATATATCCTTTGTTAGTGCTCACGAGTGTTCATCAACATAGGTCTTACGTTAGGCGATAAAACATGTCTCGCTGTATTGCAAGTGATCTACCTCAGAGATAATATATTCCCTGGCCACGACATAACTAAATTAGAAATGATTAACAGTAAGCTATCTAGGAAATTACTAAATATTTGGAAATTCAGAAATACATTTCTAAATAAAGGTCAAATGTGAAATTCTGATGGAAATTGGGAACTACCTAGAACTGAATAATAATGAAATAATAATGAAACCAGAACATATCAAAAACTGTGGGAGGCAGGTAAAGTGGCAATAAGGTAGTTTTATCTTAATTTGTTGTTATTTAAAAAAAATTGTAATGTTTTATTTATTTTTGAGAGAGAGAGAGAGAGAGACAGAGTGCAAGCAGGGGAGGGGCAGAGAGCAATGGAGACACAGAATCCGAAGCAGGCTCCAGGCTCTGGGCTGTCAGCACAGAGCTCCACACGGAGCTCGAACCCACGAACCTCAAGATCATGACCTGAGCCAAAGTCAGACACTTTACTGACTGAGCCACCCAAGCTCCCCGATAATCTTATCTTTAAATGCACGCATCAGAGAATAAGGATGGTTTAAAAGTAGGGATTTATGCGTCCATCCTTGAAAGTGCAAGAAAGAAAAACAAAAAAAAACAAGACTCAAACAAAAAGTCACTGTAACACAATAATGAAAGTAAGAGCAATCATTAAGGAGGCAGAAAATGAACCACCGTGCCTTGAAAATCTTTTTCAGATTTATGAACAATTATGAAGAATGTAGAAGAAAGACAATGGGAAAAAACACAGGTAGTAACAACAATGAAGAAGCAAATATTGGGAGATGATTCTTCATGAATCTCTCATTTTTCTATGAAGTTAGGTGTTCGGTATCCATCTAGGCTCACTCCACATCACCCCCATGGGACTTGGAGGGGAAGGAGAACTGATCAGTGAGCATAAAGTTCATACCGCCTGCTATGCTATGAGTCATAGATTTTTATAATTTCTTTCCACTTATTTTCTTATGGGCCAAATATACGGAACCATGTCCAAGTACTCTATGATAATAATTCAACAGATTCCAAGAAATACACAATTTCTTCAAAAGACACAATTTAACAAAACACAACAATAAAAAATGGACATTACAGTGTATCCCATAAAGAAATTGAATTCGAAATAAAAAAGATTTCCGCGATGAAAACTTTTGGCCCGGAAGGCTTCACTCTTGACTCCCATCAACTGTTTAAGGAAAAAATTAATATCAGGTTTATGCAAAAGCTCTCAGAAAATAAAAGAGGAGGGAAAACTTTGTAACTCATTTTATGAGACCAACGTAACCTGATTGTAAAACCTGATGAGCACATAACAAGTAAAGAATATCCCATATGTGCGCTGATATAAAATCCTTCATGAAATATTAACAAATCAAATACTTCAAAATATGGCAAGGATCATGCATTAAGAATAAGTGGTACTTAACAAAAGAAGGCACAGTTATTTATGTGTGAGTGCTAAGGAATCCACTAGAAGAACAACAACAACACGACTAGAACTATAATTAATACAAAATTGACTGTGTTTTTACATAATAGCAACAAAAAACTGGGAAATAAAATGTAAAGCCTACGTAAATAACATAAAATGCCAATCACTAGGAATAAACTAATAAGAAGCCAAAATCTTGCTGGGGGTATTAAAAAGAGGTATCACTACCTAAGTTTCACCCATAGAGATTCCGAATTAATCAATCTACGGTAGTGTTTTTAAAAAAAAACTCCCAGATGAGGAAATACACATCAAAACCACAATGAGATACCACCTCACACCGGTCAGAGTGGCTAAAATTAACAACTCAGGCAACAACAGATATTGGCGAGGATGAGGAGAAAGAGGGTCTCTTCTGCACTGCTGGTGGGAATGCAAACTGGTGCAGCCGTTCTGGAAAACAGTATGGAGGTTCCTCAAAAAATTAAAACTAGAACTACCCTGCGGCCCAGCAATAGCACTACTGGGAATTTATCCACAGGATACAGAAATGCTGATTTGAAGGGACACATGCGCCCCCATGTTTATAGCAGCGCTATCAGCAATAGCCAAAGTATGGAAAGAGCTCAATGTCCATCAACTGATGAATGGATTATGAAGATGCATATATATACAATGGAATAGTATTTGGCGATGAAAGAGAATGGAATCTTTCCATTTGCAACAACAGGGATGGAACGAGCATGTGTTATGCTAAGCGAGATAAGTCAGAGAAAGATAAGCATCATATGATGTCACTCAGAGGTGGAATTTGAGAAACTGAACAGATGACCGTAGGAGAAGGGAAGGAAAAAGAAGATAAAAACAGAGAGGGAGGCAAACCAAAAGAGAGTCTTAAATACAGAGAACAAACTGAAGGTTGACAGGGGTGGGGAAAATGGGTGATGGGCATTAAAGAGGGCACCTGTTGGGATGAACACTGGGTGTCATATGTAAGTGATGAAACACTGGGTTCTGCTCCTGAAACCAAAACGACACAGCAGGTTAACTAACTTGAGAATAGATAAAAAAATAAAATAAAATAAAAGATAAATAACAAATAAGGAAGCTCCCCAGCTGATTACAATGTAAGTGCAGCATTAAAAATAACTGGTCTAATACGGATTTTTAATTTAGCCATGAACGGTGACAGGAGAAATTTTGGAAAATGTGGTAGAAAGCCTGTGATTTCAACTGTCATTCTCCAGAGTAGATGTCTTGTCCACATCTTTATTTTTTTAATTAATTTATTTAAATTCAAGTTAGTTAACATACAGTGTAGTATTGGTTTCAGGAGTAGAATTTAGTGATCCATCACTTACATATGACATCCAGTGCTCATCCCAACAAGTGCCCTCTTTAATGTCAATCACCCATTTAGCCCATCCCCCCACCCCCCCACCCGCCAGCAACCCCCAGTTTGTTCTCTGTATTTAAGAGTCTCTTATGGTTTGCCTCCTTCTCTGTTTTCTCCACATCTTTGATTTGAGCTTCATTTCTACAAACCCAAATGCCTGTCACACACTTCCACCTGTATATTACATTTGCACTTCAAACTCAGAAGTCCAATATTAAATCTATCCCTACCCCACTTTCAACTCTGCTCACTTTTGAGTCTCATTTTTGTCTTTTTGTTTGTTAATGGCAGCAAAAATCAAACTAAGAAATTAGGGAGATAGCCTAAACTTCTAGATCAGTCCTCTAATTCATCTTTGCATTGACCATCTCCGTTCATATCTGACCTGTCAAATACTCATAATACCTATTCTAGTAAATATCTTTGAAATCTACCCCCAATGTTTCATTTCCCTAATAACCATGCCGTTTTAGTCACTCGTCATCACGAGTGCAACAGGCTCAAAAATGGTCTTCAAGTACCCATATTCTTACAATCTATTCTCCACACTGCCATCAGTAATCTTTTTTTTTGAAATACAAATCTGATTTTACTCTCCTACATAACACCTATTGTCCAAAGTGATGATAAAGACTATTTCTGTCCCCTGAGAAGAAGTCCAAATTACTTAGCATATTGTCCAAAGCTTCTCCATGTCTTGCCTCAGCCTCATTCTCCGGCTTTGAGCTCCTTCCACTTTGTTCTCCAGCATCCTTAACACACAGAATGCAGGTGGTACTTTTCCTTTCTACCACCACTGTCCTTGGTCCACGCTGCCACCACATTTGTTGATAGTGCACATCATAAGATATTTATGCACTTCGGGGCACCGGGGTGGCTCAGTCGGTTAAGCCTCCGACTACGGCTCAGGTCACGATCTCGCCGTCCGTGAGTTCCAACCCCGCGTCCGCTCTGGGCTGATGGCTCAGAGCCTGGAGCCTGCTTCCGATTCTGTGTCTCCTTCTCTCTCTGCCCCTCCCCTGCTCACCCTCTGTCTCTCTCTGTCTCTCAAAAATAAATAAACATTAAAAAAAGACGTTTATGCATCTGCACACCAGACTTCTCCATTAAACTAATAAGTCATAGGAGCTTAAGAACTGTGACTTTATTATCCAAATTTTCTACCTCAACACCCGACACATCGTAGGCATTGAAAAGCACTGAGGTTGTTATAACAGACACCACTTTCCTACACCTGCCTTATTGGTTTGCTGAAGTTGTATAATCTCAGCTAATACTTTGAGGTCTCATATGTTTAAAATGACATCCTTGTGCTTACCTGACAACATGCCTTTCCTAAAATCTATTATTAATTCTTTCGGGCAGCTTTTCCTTAATCATCATAAGATCGCAAATGAGGATTAGAGAACGCTAGACACTATTTTGTGCCTTGTCATGCAGTGACTCTGGAAACATTTCTCATCCTTTTCTTATGTATTTTAATCATTACCCATTCTCTCTTTAAATTATGGGATTACGAAGCAAGTATGAAGATTATCTTATATTCATTAAACAAAGGGATACTACAATGTATAATAAGTTTTAAAATCTCATTAAGATTATCATAAAGTGAATGTAATAATGAATTATTTTGATTTCTACTGGCACTTGGTTTGAATTCTTTTTCTTCCATCGATATGAGTGATTCATCTTTTAATTTTTACCTAGTTTATCTTAATTTCTTTGAAATTATAAATTAAGTGAGGACAACACAAATTTGCTGAATTTTAGAAATACACAGAAGAAAATTTGAAATTTCTTCTTCCAAACTGTCCCCCAATCTTACTCTCCTCGCTATAGGTAAATTTAAGCATTGCTAACTCTTCTTATTTTTGTAAATTTTTTAATGTTTATTTTTTATTTTTGGCAGAAAGAGAGAGAGAGAGGGCAGGGGAGGGGCAGAGAGAGAGGGACACACAGAATCCAAAGCAGGCTCCAGGCTCTGAGCTCTCAGCAGAGTGCCCGACAAGGGGCTCGAACCCACGAACTGCCGAGATCGTGACCTGAGTCCAAGTCGGATGCTTAACCGACTGAGCCACCCAGGCACCCCACCTCTTTTTAATACCCCTAGCACGATTTTGTAGTTTCACCTTTTCTTTGTTCACCCCATGATTGATGAATAGATCAATTGGTTCAACAGTTATCTACTGAGTACCTAATTAGTGCCACGCACCAATCTGGGGACACAGGATGAATCAGAACAAATAAGGTCTTCATGGAGCTCATGGTGTAATGGGAGGGCAATGAGTACACAAGTTATCCATCATCTCTGGTTACATTAATACTCTGAAGAAAATAAACAAAAAGAGGAAATACTGACTGAAGGAAGCCGCGTTAGATAACGGTGTTAGTCTTGCTCCACTGAGACACCGACACCAAGATGAGTTGAGAAGTACCAGAGGTTTATTGGTTATTGGGCCAAATGCCTGTGATAGAAAATGTAAATCAAGTCCCCGAGAGGCTGAGAGACGCCCAATGGTAATGACACAGAAGGTGGTAGATTGGACTATGGTGGGAACAGTGGTGTTGCAGAAGGACTTAAGTTCTTTCCTTTCATAATTATATTTATTAGACTATACATCCTATGTTCTGATCTTTTTCCAATAAAAGTATGCATGATATAAAGCATTCCACGTCAGTTATATAAATCGATTGCTTTCTTTTTTAACCAGCACTTAATATGCTAAACCAGATTTGATTTACCTATTTTCCATTCTGGGACATATAAGTGAATATATCTTTTCTTTTTCCTCAATACTGCAATGAATATTCTTGTGCCTCGCAGTGAAGAGTGAAAATATTATTCAGAATAGACTTAGAGGTAGAATTGCTGTGCAGGCTTTGTTTTCTTATTTAAATTTTTTTTAATGTTTATTTATTTTTGAGAGAGAGGGGCGGGGGAGAGGGGCAGAGAGAGAGGAAGGCACAGAATCCGAAGCAGGCTCCAGGCTCTGAGCTGTCAGCACAGAGCCCGATGCGGGGCTCAAACTCGGGAACCCTGAGACCGTGACTTGAGCTGAGATCATGACTTGAGCTAAAGTTGGATGCTTAACTGACTGAGCCACTCAGGCGCCTCCCTGTGTAAGCTTTAAAATTAAATAGGCATTGGGCACCTGAGTGGCTCAGTCGGGACTCTTGATTTCAGCTCAGGTCATTGTCTCACAGTTCCTGACCTCAAACCCCAAGTCAGGCTCTACTCTGTCAGTGCCGAGCCTGCCTGGGATTCTCTCTCTCTCTCTCTCTCTCTCTCTCTCTCTCTGTCCCCCTGCCCAGCTTGTGTACATGCTCTCTCTCAAAATAAATGAATAAACTTAAAAAAAATTGAATAGTCATTGACAATTATTCTAAAAGACTGTACTAATAAGAGTGTACTCTTCTAATGAGGAGTGTATGAGATGGAACTTTGAGTCATATTTTGCTAATACTGGATATTATCAATCTTTAATTTTTTTTTTCAAACTGAGGGGAAACAATTGTTTTTAGATGGGTGGTATTGAGGAAAGCAGAAACCAATTGTGTTGCATTTAAGGACCATCAGAGCACCTGCCCATCCTTTCTATTGGCCAGATTAGATAAGCAAATATTAGTGTATTCATTTCCTAGGACCGTCGTCACAAATGGCCACAGACTTGGTAGCTTAAAACAACAGAAATCAAAAATCAATTATCTCCCAGTTCTGGAAACCAGAAATCTAAAGTCATGGTGTCAGAAGAGCCATAGTCCCTCTGGCTCTAAGGGAGAATCCGTTCCATGTCTCTTCTGGGATCTGGTGACCATCAGCATTGCTTGGTATTTCTTGGCTTGTTGATTGCACCAGCCTAATTTCGGATTCCGTGTTCGCATTGCTTTTTTCTCTCTGCGTGTGTCGAAAGTCCCTCTACCCCTCTCTTATAAGGACACCTGTGACTGCACTTAGGGTCCATCCCAATAATCCAAGATAAACTTCTCTTCTCAAGACATTTAAATCAACCCATTTCCCATGTAAGGTAATATTGAAAGGTTTTGGGAATTAGGATATTGGTGTATCTTTTGGAAGGCATACAATTCAGCTCACTGTAACTAATGAACTCACATTTCCTCTCCTGTTATGATCACTACATGAAAGGCAGTAGTAGAGGGAGTAGAATTCAGGATTGACCAGATTCCCTTATTGCTAATAAAGTCTGAGTACTGACTTTGGTCATTTCTATTTTCTTTTTTTTTTATTATTATTTATTTATTTATTTATTTATTGAGAGAGAGAGAGACAGCACAAGCAAATGGGGTGGAGAGGCAGAGGGCGAGAGAGAGAATCTTTTTTTTCATGTTTATTTTTATTTTTGAGTGGAGGAAAGGGCAGCGAGAGAGGAGGGCAGAGGATTAGAAGCTGTCTCTGTGCTGACAGCAACGAGCCCAAAGTGGGGCTCGAACTCACCAACCAGCTCACCAACCGTGAGATCACGACCTGAGCCAAAGTCGGACCCTAAACCGACTGAGCCACCCAGGCGCCCCTCTATTTTCTTTTATATAAAATATCTGTTTAAAGCCTCTGCCCCTTATTCTCCTGAGATGTTAGTCTACTTTTCACTTTTGTTTATTGGCAAGTTCTATAATTTTTTTATACTGTTTGTTTTTTGAGTTGTATGAGTTCTTTATGTATTTTGGATATTAACCTTTATCCGATATGTAATTTATAAATATTTCTTCCCATTCCTTAGGTGGCCTTTTCATTTTGTTGATAGTTTTCATGACTGTGCAGAAGCTTTTTACTTTGCCAAGACTGATGTCAAAGACATTACCCACTATGTTTTCTCTTCTCTAGGAGGTTTATGGCTTTTGATCCTATGTTTTAGTCCTTAATCCATTTTGAGTTGATTTTTGTGTATGGTGTAAGATAGGGCTCCAGTTTCATTCTTTTGAATATGGCTGTCCAGTTTTCCCAACAATTATTGAAGTGGCTGTCCTTTCCCTATTATGTATTTTTGGCTCTGTTGCCATAAATTAACCGACCTTACATCCATGGGTTTGTTTCTGGGCCGTCTATTCTATTCCATTGATCTGATGGAATTAAAAGATAGCTGAACACATTCACCTAAAACATATGCTTTTGGGGCACCTGGGTGGTTCAGTCGGTGAAGCCTCCGACTTCGGCTCAGGTTACGATCTCACGGTTTGTGAGTTTGAGCCCTACGTCAGGCTCTGTGCTGACAGCTCAGAGCCTGGAGCCTGCTTCGGATTCTGTGTCTCCCTCTCTCTCTGCCCCTCCCCCACTCATGTTCTGTCTCTGTCTCTGTCTCCTTCTCTCTCTCTCTCTTTCTCAAAAATTCTTTCTCAAGATTGCTTTTGCTATTTGGGTTTTTTTAATGTGTGTGTGGTTCCATACAAATTTTAGGATTTTTTTGTTCTATGTCTGTGAAAATTGCCATTGGAATTTGGGTAGGGATTGGAACTGAATCTGTAGAATGCTTTGAGTAGTATGGACATTTTAACACTATGAATTCCTCCAATCCCTGAGCATGGAATATCTTTCCAATTTTTGTGACCTCTTCAGTTTCTTTCATCAATTTCTTACAGTTTTCAGCATAAGATCCTTCACCTTCTTGGTGGTTTATTATTCCTAGGTATCTTATTATTTTGGTGCAATTATAAGTGTGATTCTTAATTTTACTCTCTGATAGTTCATTATTAGTGTATAAAATGCAGCTGACTTTTGTATATTGATTTTGTATCCTGTGACTCAACTGAAGTTATTTGTTTATTCCAGCCGTGTTTTGGTGGAGTCTTTAATGTTTTCTATGTATAATATTATGCCATGTGCAAATAGAGACAGATTTAATTCTTCCATTCATATTTGGGTGCCTTGTATTTCTGTTTTCTTACCAAATTGTTCTGACTAGGACTTCCAGCACTATATGAATGAAAGTGGTAAGAGTGGACATACTTATTTGTCCCTGATCTTAGAAGAAAAGCTTTCAGCTTTTCACCATTGAGTCCGATGTTAGCTGTGGGTTTGTCATACACGGGCTTTATTATGTTGAAGTACATTCCCTCCATATCCACTTTGTTGAGAGCTTTTATCGTGAATGGATGTTGAATTTTGTTGCATACATTTTCTGCATCTATTAAGACAGTCATATGATATTTATCCTTCATTTGATTAATGTAGTGTATCACATGATTTGCAGATGTCGAACCATCTTGCATTTCTGGAATAAATCCCATTTAATTATGGCGAATTATCCTTTTAATCTATTATTGAACTCAGTTTGCTAATATTTTGTTGAGGATTTTTGCATCCATGTTCTTTAGGTATATTGGCCTGTAGTTTCCTTTTCTTGTAGTGTCCTTGTCTGAGTTTTAATATCAGGGTAATGCTTGCCTCATAAGATGAATATAGAAGTGTTCCCTTATGCTTCATTAAGTATTCAATCATTAAAACTTTTTAGAGAAGTATGAAAATCGTCCCTTTTTTATGCATAAAATGGAACTTAGGGCAATTTAATAGCTTACCTAAGATCAAACCCAAGCATGGGTCTCTTTATAGACTCTATTCTGTTCCACTGAATATTTTCATTTTAAATATTCTGTCCCTTAAAATATTATTTTCCAAATCACTGAAATTTAGGAACAAAGAAAATCTCTTAAATAATAAAAATAGACCATGCAAAGGATTTACTCCAATGGTAAAGGAAAACAGTGAGCTATATTTTAATACAAATATAATATAGACAGGGGTGCCTTGGTGGCTCAGTCGGTTAAGCGTCCGACTTCAGCTCAGGTCATGATCTCATGGTCTGTGAGTTTGAGCCCCGCGTCGGGCCCTGTGCTGACAGCTCAGAGCCTGGAGTCTGTTTCAGATTCTGTGTCTCCCTCTCTCTCTGACCCTCCCCCATTCATGCTCTGTCTCTCTCTGTCTCAAAAATAAATAAACATTAAAAAAATTTTAAAAAACAAATATAATATAGACAATACATCTAGGGATGAAAGTAGGGTTTGGGTATGAGGCTTGAGGGAGGTACAGGATAGTACACTGTTAAGCACATAAGAAGCGGAACAGAAGACTCATAATGTTAATCGCATCTTTCTAATTAAGCTCATGTATAGCCCTGTAAATGTCCTATTAGGCATGCTTTCACTTAGAGGAAAAAATAAAACAGCAAAAATTATTTCCTGCATAGAACGTGTACAACGCAAAACCACCTGCACAAACAAACGTACACATTTAAACCCACACACCTAAACAAAGAAAATTAAGTTTTTTTCAGATGGTGTATTCAAATGAAAACAGCTTGTCAGGCCCAGTCATATATTATGATACCTAAAGCAATAATCAGGTAAACAGAAGTACATAATTCATGATAAAAGATAATGGTCACATCAATCTGATTTTAGTTAGGAGGGGGATGGCTTTGTTTTTGTCTGCTTTCATCTTTTTGGTGGGGGGACTGAAAAAAATGGATGTTGCAATAGACATTTGAATGTCAGAATCCACAGCCATCCTGTATGATATAAGCAACACAGTATGAGACCATCTGGGCTTACTGCAAACTGGCTAGGCATGAGCAAGCCTCTGAAGCCTACTTCCAATGCACCCTGGTTGGCCTGTTTCAAAGTGCTTCGTTTGCCAATATTTTGGAGCAGGTGCAAAGCCATTCTGGAGTTTCCTGCTGAGGTTTATGCAAATGGCTGACTTAACTGGACTGTGGGCTCAGATTTCCTACTGCCTGAGTACTGAGACCTAGGCATGATTTGGCAAATATTTCCCCCTCGACTAAATTCATTCTCTTTCTACAGTTTCTTTCAGCTCCTTTGTCCAAACGATCCCCTGTTATTATCTAGTGCAGTGTTTCGCAAATGAAAGAAGTGGGAGTATGATCACAGTTAACAGTGAACGGTCAGTTGAAAGACTGTATGGACCAAGGCGTAAGGAGTCACAGTTGTGTGAAAGAATTGTTTTGTGAGCGACTGTTTATTTTCCGTCATCGTTATTTCCATTTTGTTTGCCCTTGTGGGAGAGCCGCTTAAGACTACTCAGCGGTTGTTCGTACCCATTCAGTGGCCTGAGCTGTGGAAGCTGCAGACCAGCCTTCGGCGGCAGGCCGAGGGCTCCAGTCTTCCACTGAATGGGTACGAACAACCGCTGAGTAGTCTTAAGCGGCTCTTCAGTCGGGATCTGCTGAATAAGCACAGAGGGCACCCGCACACCCTCAGACCCGTCTGTGACTTCAGGTTGGGTAGCGATGAATTCAGGAGTTGGAGCCATCCATTCACCCTGAAATTCTTCCTCGGTCACAGCCTTTTCAGCAGCAGCCTTCTCTTCCTTTTTCCGTCCCCTCAGGATCTTTCTAGAAGTCGAGATCAGGCATGACCTCCCCTGCGGGCTCACGGGAAACGGTGTCACGCATGCACAGAACTTCCCACGCCAGCAGCCACCACGTCGGACGCACTGAACGAGCTCCCTTGCTGTTGCAATGGATGGCAATGGTGGAGTGTTGGTGGGCAGCTTACCATAAGATGCCTCTGTGGGAGGCTGGTGGTCAACCCCCGGACCAGTAACCTCCAGAGGTTTCGGCTCCCAGAAGGCTGCCTGGATCTGGTTTAGCGAAGGTTCCAGGAGCGAAGTTACCAGCAGTAGTAGAGGCTCCAATCGTAGCAGCAAACTTCAGCACACCTTGCTGGCCAGTATTCCTGGATGATAGGACACTGACATCAGCTGGGTTTTCAATGACAACAGTGGCTTGAGGTGCTGGCAGAAGCTTCTCCCGGGTTCTCTTCAGATTTATGATGCAGATACCATCACTTCTCTTTTGTAGATGTATTGTGCCAATTTGAAGTCAAGGTTGGCACCACCTGCGTGGGTTGCTGCTGCAAGGAATTTGAGGACATCGTCCTCCTTCATTTGCAGGACGTCAAGGGCTCTGGCCTTTGTGAAAGTTCCCCTTTAACTTACGACGGGAACGCAAAACAATGCCATACGGACCCCTCCCTGGGTAGCATGGAAAGGTAAAATGGTTTTTGATCCAAGAGTCACTTGGATGATTCTAGGTAGATCACTTGACCTCTCTGGGCTCTTCTGCCTACCTTATGGATCTTGCATAAGAATCAACTGAGGCACCATATGAGAGCACACTAAGATACACAAAACATTCTGCCACTCTATTAGGTGAGCAGGAGAGAGAATGTGAGCAAGATTATTAGAAGGGGAAGTGGCCCCCACCTTGAGTTTCCCCTTCCTACCTCAGTTAACTTGTTTGGGTGATGAAATAAAGGATATGAAAATGGGCTTTTGGCAGACAGTGTTGGTTTCTTGCCCAGTCATTTCCTTCCACATCCCAGGCAAAAGAAGCAGAAAGTGTAAAGACTCTAAAGTAGAACACAGTGAATGGCAGTATAGATGGGTGAAGGGAGTAGATGAGGACAGAAGAATAGGGATGGGCCATACCATATAGGATCTTATGGGCTGTGCTTTAGCACAGCAGACACTGTAGGTTGCCTGCCCCAAATCCACCCTCATTTCCTTTCTTTATTGTCAATAGGGTTCCAACTTTTATACCCTGATGACATGACCTATTTCTCTCCCCAGCCCCAACAATTAAAGTTTCATTAGTCCAAGATAATCACAGTCATTGCCCCATGGCAAAAAAAAATTGATAAAGTTGACCGATTGAAAATTAAGGATTTCTAGACCCTATATACAAAATCAAAAGATAGCTGAACACAGTCACCTAAAACATGTGTTTTTGGGGCACCTGGGTGGCTCAGTCAGTTAAGCCTCCGACTTCGGCTCAGGTCATGAGCTCACGGTTTGTGAGTTTGAGCCCTACGTCGGGCTCTGTGCTGACAGCTCAGGGCCTGGAGCCTGCTTCGGATTCTGTGTCTCCCTCTCTCTCTGCTCCTCCCCAACTGCGCTCTGTCTCTCTTTCAAAAATAAACATTAAAAAATTGAAATCTCAGTTATTGAATAACGGTTTTACTTTCTAATGTTTTTCAGAAAAGGATATCATGTGACAGAAATGGAGAGACACAGTCCTAGGAGTGTTACCCCTGCTACTCACTGCTATGACCTTTGCCTTGTAGCCTCCCTTCCCTAGGTCTGTTTCATCATATTGAACAGAAAGAGTTTGTACTAAAGCAGGAGTATCTTCCCCCAAACCTCTCCCTCCACCTTGGCCAAAGTTAATCCTAACACCAAGGATGAGGATAGGCACGTATATTTCTTTTTTTTTAAATTTTTTTAATGTTTACTTCTTTTTGAGATAGAGAGAGACAGAGCATGAATGGGGGAGGGTCAGAGAGAGAGGGAGACACAGAATCCGAAGCAGGCTCCGACCTTTCAGCATAGAGCCCGATGCTGGGCTAGAACTCACGAACCGCGAGATCATGACCGGAACCGAAGTCGGACGCTCAAACGACTGAGCCACCCAGGCGCCCCTAGGCATGTGTATTTCTTAAAGATCCTCAGATAAGATTGATGTGCAGTGGGGTCCTGGAGCCATTACATAAGAGGATCCACGCTGAACAATATTCAACCTTCCAAAATGCTCTGAAATGTGTCATTCTATCTTTCCTGGTGTCCGTGTGTTATAAAGCAGTTCACGGGTGGTGGAAGGAATGTGGGAAAATCTTCAAATGAAACCACAGCCTATTGTACAGTCCAGTCAGGAAGCTTAAAGATTTATTTGAGCAACAGTGTATTTAAAGATCAGCAAAATGCCTAAAGCACTCTCAGTCACTTGAACCCGCGAAATTGCTGCCTCTTTATTCCCCTCTTTTACTCGGCTTGTGTGTGCCGTGAAGGACAGATTAGCAATCAACCTCCATAAATTATACTATCTCCATTAAATGTGAGAACATGCCGGGGGCCCTGGGTGGCTCAGTCGGTTGAGCTGCCGACTCGGCTCAGGTCATGATCTCACTGTCTGTGAGTTCGAGCCCCACATCGAGCTGTGCTGACAGCTCAGAGCCTGGAGCCTGCTTCGGATTCTGTGTTTCCCTCTCTCTCTGCCCCTCCCCCACTCGTGCTCTGTCTCTCTTGCTCTCAAAAATAAACATAAAAAATTTTTTTTAATGTGAGACCGTGTCGTATAGGATATCTAAGGTTACATCTTTGTGTAGTTATCACGTTAATTACATTGTGACAGCGTACATAATTACACAACATTACCTTAATCATTTTGCAGACACTTCTTTTTCGGGACCAAATTAAGCAGTTTATTCAGGGGACACAAAGAATTACAAGAATCACATTTCAGAAGCGCGCAGTAGATCATAAGGTTGACAGTGATAACTTGGTCCCAAAGAAATAAGTAGAGAAACCCTGTTTGTTTTTTTCGAGTCAGAAAGCAATTCCAAAGAACTCCTAGACTGTGTTTGGTTATTATTCAAACTTCATAGGTAATGTAATTTAGCTTGGATAATGTCAATTACTGGGAATAATAGCGCTCTCCGTGTTGGCTCTATTTGTGAATTTCCTGTGCAGCATGAAGTAAATCACATTGTCAGTTCTCACCCTGATTCTTTTCCCAAAGCAAAAAACAAACAGCAGTATGTAAGGAGCGTTTTACAGTAATTTGGTATTAGGTGATATTAGGATAGGAGAGAGATAAAGACTTCAGAATATTAAAAATAAACTTTATCCCTTGAATGACAACAGTTTGCAAAAAAAAAAACACTACAGTTATTTGATGGTA
This sequence comes from Neofelis nebulosa, assembly GCF_028018385.1. Taxonomy (NCBI): domain Eukaryota; kingdom Metazoa; phylum Chordata; class Mammalia; order Carnivora; family Felidae; genus Neofelis; species Neofelis nebulosa. Next base: position 93,755,904 of record NC_080800.1, read on the forward strand.
CATATGATAAATTTATCAATTGTTTTTTATTTGTCAGATAAGGTACAGGCATACCTCAGAATTATTGCGGGTTCAGTTCCAGACCACTGCAATCATACAAATATTGCAATAAAGCAAGTCAAATGACTTTTTTGTCTCCTAGTGCATATAAAAGTTATGTTTAAGCTATACTATAGTCTATTAAGTATGCAATAGCATTGAGTCTAAAAACCAATGCACATATGTTAATTTTAAAAATACTTTGTTGCTAAAAAATGCTAACCGTCATCTGAGCTTTAAGCAAGTCGTGATGACTGGTCACAGATCACCATAACAAATACAATACTAATGAAAAAATTTGAAATATTATGAGAATTACCGAAATGTGACAGAGACACAGAGCGAGCAAATGCTGTTGGAAAAATGATGCCGATAGACTTTATATGTGGGGTGGGGTTCCCACGATAATGTGGGGTTCCCACGAACCTTCAATATGTTGAAAACACAGTATCTGCAAAGCGCAGTAAAATGAGGTATGCCTGCATTTATAAAGTAGAAGCAGCCAATGGTCGAAGAAAATAGGACATATTGTTTCTAAAAGGAACAGGCTTCTTAGTCATACTTTGCCCAGAACTTATTCTTTTCTTTTTTATTTTAGAGAGAGAGCACACGCAATTGGGGGAAAGGGGCAGAGAGGGAGAGAGAGACGGGGGTTGAAGAGAGAAAATCGCAAGCCCGATGTGGGGCTCCATTCCACAACCCTGGAATCATGACCTCAGCTGAAATCAAGAGTTGGACGCTCACCCGATTGAGCCACTCAGATGCCCCTAGAAGTTATTATTTTCTAATAAAAAAAAATCATGGCGAGAAAATTGCGAGAGAAAAAAATTATTTATATAAGATAAAATTGTTACTTACAATACTTTGTGATCTGATGAGTAAAGGAGATCTTAAGGAAGTTCCTTAGGTTGCCAAGCCGAATGATGATTGTGAAAATGTAAGATAAGGGAAGCTGAGCGAAATCTAAATGGCTAGGCGTAACAAGAGGATAACAAATAAATTACTAATAAAACACGGTGTTAAATATGACTGTTCCCAAGGGCTCAGAGTTTCAGCAAAGGCTTGAAAGTTAAGAGAACAAGTAAATAGGGGCTAAGTTAGCCTCACATGCTCAAGTTAGATGGTACACCAAAACATGCTAAGATATGGTGAAATGGTTATATCACTAAAATTGGCCTGCCAACAGAAAGCACCCATTGCCAAGTTATATAAGGGAGGGCCAAATAACCATCGTTGAAAAAGACGGAGGGCACGTAAGGTTTGACTTAATAAGCCTGTGGTACAGAGCAGGGAGAGACATGGGGAAAGTAAACAGAGAGCTGCAGCTCCACCAGTGACGGGGCAAAGGTACACATTTACCATAAGACAGTTATGGGTCTTGTGGGAGTAAACAAAGCTGAGTCGTCTTGAAATGGATTCTGCTCAAGAGGATTGCCAGCTTGGTTGGTGACCCAAAAACAGATATTGCATCAGTCACTAGGGTCCGGACGAAACACAGTCATAAAGAACCAGGGAGGAAATGTATCGTCCATAACTTGAAACCATCATAAGAGCACCTCAGTGGAGTAATCCACCAAGAACCAACGAATGTGGCTCAACGCAAGAAAGAATTAACACTTGAAAGGTAGGCACATACAAGGGGTACCCACAGAGTACAAAGGCACTGGGTCATGTCATATAGGACTGACACTACCATCAGGAACAAATATGAGCTCTGGAATATGAACACTTAATGACCAAAAGGACATTAAATGAGATCTACTTTTTTTCTGCTTCAAGTTTTCTTATGGAGGCAAAATACACGTAACGAAATTAGCCATATACACCATGTAAGAAGAACATTTCAGTGACAGTTAGCAAATGCACAATGTTGTGCAACCATAACCACTATCTAGTTCCAGAACATTTTCATCACCCCAAAAGGAAGCCCCTTACCCATTAAGTAGTCGTTCTCCATTTCCCAATCCCTCCCAATCCCTTGGCTACTACAAATCTCTTTTCTTTTTCCTTTTTTTTTTTTTTAAGAATTTGCCTTTAGGGGCGCCTGGGTGGCTCAGTCTGTTAAGCGGCCGACTTCGGCTCAGGTCATGATCTCGCGGTCCGTGAGTTCGAGCCCCGCGTCGGGCTCTGTGCTGACAGCTCAGAGCCTGGAGCCTGTTTCAGATTCTGTGTCTCCCTCTCTCTGACCCTCCCCCATTCATGCTCTGTCTCTCTCTGTCTCAAAAATAAATAAACGTTAAAAAAAAAAATTAAAAAAAAAAAAAGAATTTGCCTTTACTGGGTATTTCATATAAATGGGTTCCTATGCCGCCTTTGTGTCTAGCTTCTTTTACTCACACAGTGTGTTCATGGTTCTTCTATGTTATAACATGTATCAGAATTTTATTCCTTATTCCTTTTATGATATTCTATTTTATGAACATACTATGTTTTATTCTTCCATTCATCAGTTGTTGGACATTTAGGTTGTTTCCACCTTTTACCTATTACAAATAGTGTAACTAACATTTTGTGCAAATATTAATTTGAGCATCTGCTCTCAATTCTACTGAGTATATACTTAGGAGTGTGTAATGGGCCATATGATAATTTTGTTAGATTTTTAAGGAACCACCAAACTTTTTCACAGTAACTATGCCATTTTGTATTTCTACCACCAATATATGATGGTCAATTGCTCTAGCTCCTCATCAATACTTGTAATTTTCTGTGGTTTTGATTATACCTATTCTAGTGGGTATGAAATGGTATATCACTGTGGTTTTGATTTGCATTTCCCTAATGACTAATAATGTTGAGCATTTTTTCATATGCTTGTTATCCATTGTATATCTTCTTTGGGGGAATATCTATTCATGTCCTTTGCTCATTTTAAATTGCCTTTTTGTTGTCAAGTTGCTTATATATGTATTACTACATATATATATATATATACACATATATATACATGTATATATATGTAGTATAATATACATATATATGTAGTATAATAGTGTAGTATAATAGTGTAATGTAGTATTTATAATGTAATATATGTAGTGATATATATACTTATACATTTACTATGTAAATGTAATATATATATATATATATATATATACACACATACACATTTACTCTCTTGAACGTGTCATTTGATGCATAAAAGGTTTAATTTTGATGTAGTCTAATTCATCTATTTTTTTTTTCTTTTGTTGCTGTCGCTTTGGAATCACATCTAAGGAAACATTGTCAAATCCAAGGTCAAGAAGATTTATCCCTATGTTTTCTTGCCAGAAGTATATAGTTTTAATGCTCACATTTAGATATTTGATCCACGTTCAGTTAGTTCTGTATAAGATATGAAGTAAGTTTTAAAAGTCTTTCGAATGTGTGTCCCTCTAGCTGTTCCAGCACTGTTTGTTGAAGGGACCATTCTTCCCCCCTTGAATGGTCTTGGCACCCTCATTGAAAGTCAATTGCTTATGGATGTATGGATTTATTTGGGGATTTTCAATTCTATTTCATTAGTCGATAGGTCTGTCCTTATGCCAGTACCACACTGGTTTAATTACTGTAGCTTTGTTGTGTATTTTGAAATCAGGACATGTGAGTCATTCAACTTTGTTCTTTTCAAGATTAATTTAGCTAGCTGGGGTCCCTTGTAATTCCATATGAATTTCAGGATCAGGCTATCTATTTCTGTAAAACATTATCTGCATTTCATAGGGATTACAATGACTCTATAAGTTATTTGGGGAAGAATTGTCATCATAACAGCATTTAGTTTGCTAACCCATGAACATGGAATGTCTTCTCATTTATTTAGATCTTTAAATTTTTTCCAGCAATGTTTTATGGTTTTAAGTGAACATGTCTTTCACTTCCATGGTTAAATTTAATTTTAGGCATTTTAATTTTTTGGATTCTATTACCAATAGGATGATTTCTTAATTGTTTTCAGATTGCTTACTGCTACTGTATAAAAATGTAAGTGATTTTTATATATCTTGGGTCCTGAAATTTTGTTGACTTCAATTATTGGTTCTAATAGCTTATTGTGGATTCTTTTTTAAATTTACTTATTCAAATTAAATTTGTTTAACATACAGTGTAGTATTGGTTTCAGGAATAGATTTTAGTGATTCGTCACTTACATATAACACCCAGTGCTCATCCCAACAGGTGCCCTCCTTAATATCCATCACCCACTTAGCCCATCCCCCTACCTATCTGCCCTCCGGCAACCCTCAGTTTGTTCTCTGTATTTAAGAGTTTCTTTGGGTTTCTTCCTTCTCTGATTCTTTAGGATTTTCTATACATAAGATAATGTCGTCTGCAAATAGAGATAGTTTTACTTCTTCCTTTCCATTTTGGATGCCTTTTATTTGTTTTCGTTGTCTCATTCTTTTTTTTTTTTAATTTTTTTTTTAACATTTTATTTATTTTTGAGACAGGGAGAGACAGAGCATGAACAGGGGAGGGTCAGAGAGAGGGAGACACAGAATCTGAAACAGGCTCCAGGCTCTGAGCTGTCAGCACAGAGCCCGACACGGGGCTCGAGCTCACGGACCGCGAGATCATGACCTGAGCCGAAGTCGGACGCTTAACCGACTGAGCCACCCAGGCGCCCCCGTTGTCTCATTCTTTAGTCTAGAACTTCAGTACAGTATTGAATAGAAATGATGAAAGTGGCACTTTTGTTTTGTTCCTGATCTCAGGGGGAAGGCATTCAGTCTTTCACCATTGAGTATGATGTTAGACATGGGTTTTTTACATATACTGCCTTTATTACGTTGAGAAAGTTTACTTTTATTCCTAGATTGTTGATCATTTTTATTGAGAGAGGGTGTTGGACTTTGTCAAATGTTTTCTCTGAGTTAATCAAGATAATTATGTATTTTTTTCCATCATTGTGTTAACACAGTGTATTACATTTGATCAGTTTTCATATATTCAGCCACCTCTGCATTCCTGGCAGAAATTCCCCACTTGGTCATTAGGAATAATCTTTGGACTATGTTCTAGATTCAGTTTGCTGCTATTTTGTTGAGGATTTTTGCATCTACCTTCATAAAGAATGTGCTCTGTGGTTTTCTTATCATGTCTCTGCCCGCCTTTGTTATCAGAGTCACGGCGGCCTCAACATGTTATAAATTGTTGCCCCCTCTTCTATATTTTGGAAGACTTCGAGAACGATCAGTTCTTCTCTTTTTCCCGCAGCTTTATACACATCTAATTAACAAGTAAAAATGGTTTATATTTGAAGTGTGCAATGCGACGTTTTGATATATGTATATATTGTGAAATGATGACTACAACCAAGCTAATTAATATTTCCCTCATCTCACATAGTTATCTGTGTGTGTGTGTGTGTGTGTGTGTGTGTGGTGAGAATATGTAAAATCTACTCTCTTAGCAAAGTTCAAGTGTGCAATATAGTATTGTTAATCACAGTCCCGATGATGTGCACTAGATCTCCATCACCATTCTGCTTCTCTAAATGTTTGGTAGAATCCTCCAGGGCATCTCTCTGCTTTCCCCGGTCGTGAGATTTTTTTTATTTCTCATATGAGCCCTTTACTTGTTATAGGTCTATTCAGATTTTTCTTTCTTCTTGATTGGTCTGGTAGTTTGTGTGTTGCTAGAAATGTGTCCATTTCATTTATGTGATCTCATTTTCTGGCATACCATTGTTCACAGTATTCTCGTATAATCCTTTTTTTTTAATTTCAGTAAGTTTCGGTATTAATGCCCCCACATTCATTTCTGATTTTAGTAATTTGAGGCTTTTTCTTTTTTTTTCCTTAGTTTAACTAAAGTTTTGTCAACTTTGTTGCATTTTTCGAAGAACAAACATTTAATTTCATTAATCCTACTGCTTTTCTGCTTTCTATTTATTCTGTTTATCTCTGTTCCAGTGTTTAATATTTCCTAGGTGAAATAAACTTCATTGAAAATGAGGGATATAATTCCAGCAGAGGGCAACAACGTTGCTAATTGAAGTTTCCAGACAGCCTGAAAATTGATTGGAAGAATTCTGGGATGGAAGGACCCACAGATGGAGGTGAGCCAAAATTTACATACAAATTATCTTTATATACTCTGCTGACACTGTCTGCATAGGGTGAGACTCCAAGAAGTCCTTAGAAAAGTCCTTCTGGAAAGGTCTGAAGAAAAGTCCTTCTGGAAAGGTCTGAAGAACTGAGTAGATATTTTTGCATTTTCCAATAGTTGGAGAAACATAGTAATGAGTTCAAGTTTTGCTAAGTCAGGGGAGTTTGATGAACACCCAGGGTTTCCATTAGAAACTCAGAAGGTTTACACTTTAGAACTAAGTGCCATATCCCAGGACTACATACTGTGCCTAACAAATAAAGGCAAAACTAAAGTAGGCCTGCCCTAAAAAGCCTAAAACCAAGCATTCAGATGATAGCCATGATTTGCTAGTAATTTTACTGCCTCCTGGGACAAAATTTAATACTCTTTGGGGAAAAAGAACAGAATCTAGAGTCAATATAACAAATACGCTGCAATGCTCAGTAAATACGCAAAATATCTAGGCATGTCAAGAAGCAGGGAAATGTGACCCCCCTAAACAAGAAATGGGCAATAAAATCAGATCCACAAATAACCCAGATGTTGAAATCTGCAGACAAGGACATTAAAATTAGCTACTATAAACATGCCAATATATTTATAAGAAAATGTGAACATAGAGAACAGTAAGATGGTTGGGTGCTTGGGTGGCTCAGTCAGTCAAGCATCTGACGTGTGATTTCGGCTCAGGTCATGATCTCACGATTCGTGAGTTCAAGCCCCGCACCGGCCTCTGTGCTCACAGTGCAGAACCTGCTTGGGATTCTCTCTCTCTCTCCTTCTCTCTCTCTCTCTTTCTCTCTCTGCCCCTCCTGGGTGCTCTCTCTGTCTCTCAAAATAAATAAATAAATAAACTTTTAAAGAAGAAGAAGAAGAAGGTGAATTGCAAAGTGATATGAAGTCTTCAAATAGAAGCAAATGAAATCTGAGAACTGAAAACCATAAACTCAGAAATAAAAAATTCATTAGATGTCGTTAATAGTAGATTTGACAATGCAGAAGAAAGGATCAGGGAAGTTGAGGGCAGTAAAATAAATGATTCCATCTGAAGCACTGAGAGAGGAAGAAAATGAATGGAGCCTCAATAATTTGTGGGCCAGTATTATATGGTCTATCGTACAATGAGGAAAAGAAAGAAGAGGGGGGAAAGGTGTTTGAAAAAAAATGACAGCTGAAAAATTCAATGAAAAGAAACATCACCCCCAAATCCAAAAAGCTGAGCAAACGCTAGGCAAAATAAACGCGAAGCATGCTGCATTAAGCAAATCATAATGAAACTGCTGTGATATAAACATAAAGGAAAAATGTTTCCCAGCTAGGATGAAAAAAGACACTCTACGTAGGGAGGAACAGCGATAAGAAGAGTTTCTGACTTTTCTTTATTGACCACAGAGGACAAGAGACATCTTTAATGTGAAAAAAAAAAAAAAAAAAAGTTAACCTGTGTCTTAATTTCCTATTGCCATTGTAACACATATCACAAATTTGGTGGCTAAGACAACATAAATTTGTTATCACCCAGCTCTGGAAGTCAAGAGCCTGAAATGGGTTTCAGTGGACTAAAAGGAAGGTGTCACCTATGCTGCATGGCTTCTGGAAGGTCTGAGACAGTGTTTATTCCCTTGCCTTTTCCAGCTCTTAAAAGCTTCCTGCATACGTTGTTTCAGGGTCCTTTTCTCTAACTTCAAAACCAGCAGTAGAAGCATCTTCCACTCTCTTTCTGACTCTGATCCTCCCACCCTCTTATAAAGTCTCTTATAATTACATTTGGCCCACCCAGATCATCCAGTATAATCTCCCAGCAAGGTCCTTAACTTAATCATATCTGAAAAGTCTTTTTTACTATGTCAGGTAATTATTCACAAGTTGCAAGCGCTAGGTTATAGACGTCCTTGGGAGGGCATTGTTTTGCCTATACCAAAAACCGAAACTCCAGTGAAAGACACTCTTTGAAGAAATAAATAAATAAAGATAAAGAGCCTAAAAGAAGGGACTGTAGCTGGGAATAAGGCAAATATGTGGGGAAATATACTAGTTTATTTTCTGTACTATTTGTACGAGAAAATAAAGACAAGGATACTTCCAGTAATGGCAGGATAAGCCGTCATATGAATCCCCGTGCAGATAGTAGCTATAACAACGGGACAGAAATTATTTTAAGGCGAACGATTTGAAAATACCGGGGAAAGACCACAAGCAGGTTGAAACTAGCTAAGGGTTTACTCTGGAATAACTGCTACTTAAAGAACTGCAGGTTTGTGTATTCTTTTCCTGCAAGTGCTTTCAATTCCCAAACCCTGGTAGCAGTCCGAAACCCTAGTAGTGGAAAAACTCAGCCCCTGGCTCAAGGTGGCAGATTATAGAACGGCCAGCAGCAGAGCAGGGAGAAATTTAAGGTGGAAACTTTGAAAGGGAGAGAGCTATAAAAAGGCTGGTTGGTGCCAGGGGCACCTGGGTGGCTCAGTCAGTTAAGCGTCCGACTTCGGCTCAGGCCATGATCTCACGGTTCAGTAGTTCAAACCCCGCGACGGGCTCTATGCCGACAGCTCAGAGCCTGGAGCCTGCTTTGGATTCTGTCTTCATCTCTCTCTGCCCTCGCTGATGCGCGTGCAGGTTCTCTCTCTCTCTCTCTCTCTCAAATATAAAACATCAAAAAAAATTATTAAATAAAAAGGCTGATGGCCAAACTGTGAATACAATATTTGCCCAAATTTCTAGACCGGTCTTAAAACTAGGCATGTAGACATGTAGATAACCAAGGGAATCTTTTGAAAAATCAAATAGAATCTAGAAGGTGGGAACTTACCTTGATACACAGAACTCTTCATGATCAGATTTGGGACTTTGCTGTGATTTTGACATAATACATTCTCCAACACACACACGTACACGCACACACACAGCTTAAATGATGTAAACTAGAGACCTTACTGGCTTGAGATGAGAATTCAAGCCTGGAATAACAAGGGAAAATTTAGGAAGAAAACTCTAGAAGCAAAGGAACATAGAGTGAGCAAAAGTCTTGGACTAAATCTGCCCAATTTTTAATTCTTGTTAAATGTTTATCTATTTTTGAGACAGAGGGCGTGTGAACAGGGGAGGAGCAGATAGATGGGGAGACCCAGAATCCGAGGCAGGCTCCAGGCTCTGAGCACAGAGGCCGACGTGGGGCTCGAACCCACAAACCGCGAGATCATGACCTGAGCCGAAGTCGGGCGCTTAACCGACTGAGCCACCCAGGCACCCCGCTTCCAGCATCACTGGAAGAAAGACTGTGAATCTCGAGTCCACGCAAGATCAGTGCTTGGTTCAGTAAATGAGCAGTAATCTTCAGATGAACAGGTTCCCGTGTCACTGCAATGTGTAATCTACGATGGCCAGTTTTTAATAATAAAAAAAAAATTACTTGACGTGCGAAGAAAGAGGAAGTGCGGCCCAAAGCCAGAAAATGAAGCAGTCAACAGAAAGGGGATCTGAGTGAGTTCAGAAGTCAGGATTAGCAGACAAAGCTCAGGGGCAGAGCAACATCATATATACTATGGTGGTCGTGGATACGTGACTCTGTTCATTGGCAAAATTCATACAACCATTCACCACAGAGAGGACACTTCGTTGTACGCAGACCTAAAAAAGAAAAACGAAATCAACCAGAATGTCAGAGGGAAACCAGGAGGGAGCGCAGATTTGGACGAATGAGTCTACCTGTATTACAAACGTGTAATATAACTTCCCCGAGAAGAGTGGGAAAAAGGAGCTGACCTGAGTGTCTTTGTAACATAGCGTTTTGGCTGAATGGTGTAAATCTAAATTAAAAAAAAAACAAAACTGTATATAAATCTTGTCCTTTAGTTGGTAAAGTTGTTTTCTCAGAGGGTATGGGTGGGCAATTATGGAACTAGGTTTGAATCCGTAAGTAAAGAGATTGTAGACAGTGAAGGCTGAATTTCTCACTGTCAGCTGAAGAATCGACAAATAGCAAGCAGGAAAAGCTAGAGTGCGTATGGGGTGGCATATTAGAGCGAGAGATATCAGTGGAACCCATGTGTATTTTGTTATAGATAGAAATACATACATACATGCAGGGACTGAAAAGACCTTAGGAATACAGTGAAACTGCAAGACTATGCCAAACACACATCTTAGTTTCTAAATACCATTTGCCAATAAAACCTCAACCACAGCAACCAAAGAACAGGTCTCCTTGGAGAAATGGCTGATTCAAGGGCTGAAGTAACAAAAATCCAACATGAGCCGGAAGCATCTCAGAGTTCCAGGGAGTAAGGAAGTGTTCAGAACACAAAGGATGGGGGCATGTCAAAAGAATACAGGAACCAAAGGGACACAGCTCTGAGGGAGCTCCTAAATAGAATGATTTGAGCAACAAAATGAATATTGAGAGTATCAGTTTATAACCCTTAAAGGCAACGAAACAAATGCACATGAAATCAGACTCCTATGAATAAATTATTGCACAAATAAAAAAAGAAGGTATAAATTATTTTTATAGAATAAGTCCAAGTAATAAATGCAAAAGAAATGCAGGAAGTAGAAAATCACCATGAGGACGGTATAGTAATAATTGCTGAAAGGAAGATCCACAGGGAAATGCTAAAACGAAGGGGTGAGATGTAAAAGGGAAACGGAATATTTACATAGCCTCCAACTGTCTCACTCAAGAATGCTTTTGCAAGCCATGGAATTTAGGGATCAGTAAACTACGGCCCACGGGCCAGCTTATTTTTACATAACTAAACTTTTATTAGAACACAGTCATGCCCTTTTGTTAAAGTATGGTCTATGGCTGCTTTCAAGCTACATGGCAGAGGTGAGCTGTTGAAGCGGGATCCGTATGGCTGACAGAGCCAAAAATACGGTAAAACCTTGGATTGCGAGTAACTTGTTCTGCGAGTGTTCCGCAAGACGAGCAAACATTTCTAAGAAATTTTAACCCGATGAACGATGTACGAGTAGGACATGAGGCCAGGGGTCACATGATCACAACTGAGCCAATGGTTCTTGAAATTTGTTTGGATTTGCAAGTGCTGTGGATTACAAGCATGTTTCCAGAACGAATGATACTCCCAAACCAAGGTTTTACTGTATTTATACTCTGACCTTTTACAGAAAACATCTGCTAAGCCCTGATAAAACAACTAAAAGTCTTACGTCCAGAATATATAAAGAATTATTGCAGCTAAATAAGAAGAAATACAGCCATTAAAAACGGGCAAATTAGGGGCACCCGGGTGGCTCAGTCAGTTAAGCGTCCGACTTCAGCTCCGGTCATGATCTCGCGGTTGGTGAGTTCGAGCTCCTCATCAGGCTCTGTGCTGACAGCTCGGAGCCTGGAGCCTCCTTTGGATTCAGTGTCTCCCTCTCTCTCTGCCCTCCCTGCTCCTGTCCTGTCTCTCTCTCTCAAATAAATAAACATTTCAAACCAAATCTTTAAAAATTGGCAAATTATTTGAATAGGCATCTCAGTATCACTAAAAAAGATATACCAACTACTCTGTAAGTACATGGAAAGATACCCCTAATCACTCAGGAAGTGCAAATTAACACCACAGTTAGATATCACTACAAACCCACTAAAACCCCTATAATAACAAAGACTGGAAGTACAACTGTTGTCAATGATGTCAAGAAACTGGAACCTTAATACCTTGAGAGTGAGAATGTAAAATGTACAGCCACTTTTGATAAGAATTGGCAGTTACGGCCGGAAGCAACCGGGATTGCGATTGCGAGTGACCCCGGTGGGAAACTGGGACTGTCAGGTTGCGTGGTTCGTCGGTAGTGAGCGGAGGAGCAGCAGGTTGTCGTTAGGAGCCCGGGGAGGATTACTCGGGTTGTCCGCTCTCTGGGGTCTGTCGTGTTCTGGAGGCCTCCGGGTGTAACGTCACTTCCTTCTAAGGTGGTCAGCTCCGTAGTGCTGGAGCGAGTGGAACAGCGCGGCGACCGAGGCCATTGGTTTCTTCCGGGACTGGGGGACGTGAGCCTGACGCTGGGGAAGCTGAAGATTCCACCTACACCTGCCTAAAGAACCCAGAAAACCGCCAGAGGATTAGCAGAACGGAGTCTCCGGAGCCAAGCGCAGACGAGAGGCCCACGGAAGAGGGTAGGAAGGGCGGCGAGGCGGTGCGCGCTCCACGGACTGGCGGGAGGGAGCCGGGGCGGAGGGGCGGCTCGCCGGCCAAGCAGAGCCCCCGAGTCGGGCTGGCAAAAGCGGAGGGGCCGGACGGACTGTGTTCCGACAGCAAGCGCGACTTAGCGTCTGGGAGGTCAGAAGTTAACAGCTCTGCTCAGAAAGCGGGAAGGCTGGAGGACAAAGGGAGGGAGAGCTGCTGAGCCCCCGGACGGCAGAGCTCAGCTTGGCGGGGAACAAAGGCGCTCGCCAGCGCCATCTCCCCCGCCCATCCCCCAGCCAAAATCCCAAAGAGAACCAGATCCCGCCAGGGAACTTGCTTGCTCCGCGCAAACACCCAACTCTGTGCTTCTGCGGAGCCAAACCTCCGGCAGCGGATCTGACTCCCTCCCGCTGCCACAGGGCCCCTCCTGAAGTGGATCACCTAAGGAGAAGTGAGCTAAGCCTGCCCCTCCCGCCCCCGTGCACCTTGCCTACCCACCCCAGCTAATACGCCAGCTCCCCAGCACCACAAGCCTGGCAGTGTGCAAGTAGACCAGACGGGCCACGCCACCCCACAGTGAATCCCGCCCCTAGGAGAGGGGAAGAGAAGGCACACACCAGTCTGACTGTGGCCCCAGCGGTGGGCTGGGGGCAGACATCAGGTCGGACTGCGGCCCCGCCCACCAACTCCAGTTATACACCACAGCACGGGAGAAGTGCCCTGCGGGTCCTCACCGCTCCAGGGACTATCCAAAATGACCAAACGGAAGAATTCCCCTCAGAAGAATCTCCAGGAAATAACAACAGCTAATGAACTGATCAAAAAGGATTTAAATAATATAACAGAAAGTGAATTTAGAATAATAGTCATAAAATTAATCGCTGGGCTTGAAAACAGTATACAGGACAGCAGAGAATCTCTTGCTACAGAGATCAAGGGACTAAGGAACAGTCACGAGGAGCTGAAAAACGCTTTAAACGAAATGCAAAACAAAATGGAAACCACCACGGCTCGGATTGAAGAGGCAGAGGAGAGAATAGGTGAACTAGAAGATAAAGTTATGGAGAAAGAGGAAGCTGAAAGAAAGAGAGATAAAAAAAATCCAGGAGTATGAGGGGAAAATTAGAGAACTAAGTGATACACTAAAAAGAAATAATATACGCATAATTGGTATCCCAGAGGAGGAAGAGAGAGGGAAAGGTGCTGAAGGGGTACTTGAAGAAATTATAGCTGAGAACTTCCCTGAACTGGGGAAGGAAAAAGGCATTGAAATCCAAGAGGCACAGAGAACTCCCTTCAGACGTAACTTGAATCGATCTTCTGCACGACATATCATAGTGAAACTGGCAAAATACAAGGATAAAGAGAAAATTCTGAAAGCAGCAAGGGATAAACGTGCCCTCACATATAAAGGGAGACCTATAAGACTCGTGACTGATCTCTCCTTTGAAACTTGGCAGGCCAGAAAGGCTTGGCACGATATCTTCAGTGTGCTAAACAGAAAAAATATGCAGCCGAGAATCCTTTATCCAGCAAGTCTGTCATTTAGAATAGAAGGAGAGATAAAGGTCTTCCCAAACAAACAAAAACTGAAGGAATTTGTCACCACGAAACCAGCCCTACAAGAGATCCTAAGGGGGATCCTGTGAGACAAAGTACCAGAGACATCACTACAAGCATAAAACATACAGACATCACAATGACTCTAAACCCGTATCTTTCTATAATAACACTGAATGTAAATGGATTAAATGCGCCAACCAAAAGACATAGGGTATCAGAATGGATAAAAAAACAAGACCCATCTATTTGCTGTCTACAAGAGACTCATTTGAGATCTGAGGACACCTTTAGATTGAGAGTGAGGGGATGGAGAACTATTTATCATGCTACTGGAAGCCAAAAGAAAGCTGGAGTAGCCATACTTATATCAGACAAACTAGACTTTAAATTAAAGGCTGTAACAAGAGATGAAGAAGGGCATTATATAATAATTACAGGGTCTATCCATCAGGAAGAGCTAACAATTATAAATGTCTATGCGCCAAATACCGGAGCCCCCAGATATATAAAACAATTACTCATAAACATAAGCAACCTTATTGATAAGAATGTGGTCATTGCAGGGGACTTTAACACCCCACTTACAGAAGTGGACACACAGTCAATAAAGAAACAAGGGCCCTGAATGATACATTGGATCAGATGGACTTGACAGATATATTTAGAACTCTGCATCCCAAAGCAACAGAATATACTTTCTTCTCGAGTGCACATGGAACATTCTCCAAGATAGATCATATACTGGGTCACAAAACAGCCCTTCATAAGTTTACAAGAATTGAAATTATACCATGCATACTTTCAGACCACAATGCTATGAAGCTTGAAATCAACCACAGGAAAAAGTCTGGAAAACCTCCAAAAGCATGGAGGTTAAAGAATACCCTACTAACGAATGAGTGGGTCAACCAGGCAATTAGAGAAGAAATTAAAAAATATATGGAAACAAACGAAAATGAAAATACAACAGTCCAAACGCTTTGGGACGCAGCGAAGGCAGTCCTGAGAGGAAAATACATTGCAATCCAGGCCTATCTCAAGAAACAAGAAAAATCCCAAATACAAAATCTAACAGCACACCTAAAGGAAATAGAAGCAGAACAGCAAAGGCAGCCTAAACCCAGCAGAAGAAGAGAAATCATAAAGATCAGAGCAGAAATAAACAATATAGAATCTAAAAAAACTGTAGAGCAGATCAACGAAACCAAGAGTTGGTTTTTTGAAAAAATAAACAAAATTGACAAACCTCTAGCCAGGCTTCTCAAAAAGAAAAGGGAGATGACCCAAATAGATAAAATCATGAATGAAAATGGAATTATTACAACCAATCCCTCAGAGATACAAACAATTATCAGGGAATACTATGAAAAATTATATGCCAACAAATTGGACAACCTGGAAGAAATGGACAAATTCCTAAACACCCACACTCTTCCAAAACTCAATCAGGAGGAAATAGAAAGCTTGAACAGACCCATAACCAGTGAAGAAATGGAATCGGTTATCAAAAATCTCCCAACAAATAAGAGTCCAGGACCAGATGGCTTCCCAGGGGAGTTCTACCAGACGTTTAAAGCAGAGATAATACCTATCCTTCTCAAGCTATTCCAAGAAATAGAAAGGGAAGGAAAACTTCCAGACTCATTCTATGAAGCCAGTATGACTTTGATTCCTAAACCAGACAGAGACCCAGTAAAAAAAGAGAACTACAGGCCAATATCCCTGATGAATATGGATGCAAAAATTCTCAATAAGATACTAGCAAATTGAATTCAACAGCATATAAAAAGAATTATTCACCATGATCAAGTGGGATTCATTCCTGGGATGCAGGGCTGGTTCAACATTCGCAAATCGATCAACGTGATACATCACATTAACAAAAAAAAAGAGAAGAACCATATGATCCTGTCAATCGATGCAGAAAAGGCCTTTGACAAAATCCAGCACCCTTTCTTAATAAAAACCCTTGAGAAAGTCGGGATAGAAGGAACATACTTAAAGATCATAAAAGCCATTTATGAAAAGCCCACAGCTAACATCATCCTCAATGGGGAAAAACTGAGAGCTTTTTCCCTGAGGTCAGGAACACGACAGGGATGCCCACTCTCACCGCTGTTGTTTAATATAGTGCTGGGAGTTCTAGCATCAGCAATCAGACAACAAAAGGAAATCAAAGGCATCCAAATTGGCAAAGATGAAGTCAAGCTTTCGCTTTTTGCAGATGACATGATATTATACATGGAAAATCCGATAGACTCCACCAAAAGTCTGCTAGAACTGATACATGAATTCAGCAAAGTTGCAGGATACAAAATCAATGTACAGAAATCAGTTGCATTCTTATACACTAACAATGAAGCAACAGAAAGACAAATAAAGAAACTGATCCCATTCACAATTGCACGAAGAAGCATAAAATACCTAGGAATAAATCTAACCAAAGATGTAAAAGATCTGTATGCTGAAAACTATAGAAAGCTTATGCAGGTAATTGAAGAAGATATAAAGAAATGGAAAGACATTCCCTGCTCATGGATTGGAAGAATAAATATTGTCAAAATGTCAATACTACCCAAAGCTATCTACACATTCAATGCAATCCCAATCAAAATTGCACCAGCATTCTTCTCGAAACTAGAACAAGCAATCCTAAAATTCATATGGAACCACAAAAGGCCCCGAATAGCCAAAGTAATTTTGAAGAAGAAGACCAAAGCAGGAGGCATCACAATCCCAGACTTTAGCCTCTACTACAAAGCTGTCATCATCAAGACAGCATGGTATTGGCATAAAAACAGACACATAGACCAATGGAATCGAATAGAAACCCCAGAACTAGACCCACAAACGTATGGCCAACTCATTTTTGACAAAGCAGGAAAGAACATCCAATGGAAAAAAGATAGTCTCTTTAACAAATGGTGCTGGGAGAACTGGACAGCAACATGCAGAAGGTTGAAACTAGACCACTTTCTCACACCATTCACAAAAATAAACTCAAAATGGATAAAGGATCTGAATGTGAGACAGGAAACCATCAAAACCTTAGAGGAGAAAGCAGGAAAAGACCTCTCTGACCTCAGCCGTAGCAATCTCTTACTCGGCACATCCCCAAAGGCAAGGGAATTAAAAGCAAAAGTGAATTACTGGGACCTTATGAAGATAAAAAGCTTCTGCACAGCAAAGGAAACAACCAACAAAACTAAAAGGCAACCAACGGAATGGGAAAAGATATTTGCAAATGACACATCGGACAAAGGGCTAGTATCCAAAATCTATAAAGAGCTCATCAAACTCCACACCCGAAAAACAAATAACCCAGTGAAGAAATGGGCAGAAAACATGAATAGACACTTCTCTAAAGAAGACATCCGGATGGCCAACAGGCACATGAAAAGATGTTCAACGTCGCTCCTCATCAGGGAAATACAAATCAAAACCACACTCAGATACCACCTCACGCCAGTCAGAGTGGCCAAAATGAAGAAATCAGGAGACTATAGATGCTGGAGAGGATGTGGAGAGACGGGAACCCTCTTGCACTGTTGGTGGGAATGCAAATTGGTGCAGCCGCTCTGGAAAGCAGTGTGGAGGTTCCTCAGAAAATTAAAAATAGACCTACCCTATGACCCAGCAATAGCACTGCTAGGAATTTATCCAAGGGATACAGGAGTACTGATGCATAGGGGCACTTGTACCCCAATGTTTATAGCAGCACTCTCAACAATCGCCAAATTATGGAAAGAGCCTAAATGTCCATCAACTGATGAATGGATAAAGAAATTGTGGTTTATATACACAATGGAATACTACGTGGCAATGAGAAAGAATGAAATACGGCCTTTTGTAGCAACGTGGATGGAACTGGAGAGTGTGATGCTAAGTGAAATAAGCCATACAGAGAAAGACAGATACCGTATGGTTTCACTCTTATGTGGATCCTGAGAAACGTAACAGAAACCCATGGGGGAGGGGAAGGGAAAAAAAAAAAAAAAAAAGAGGCATAAATTTAGTTATAAAATGAATAAAATATGAAAATGCAATATACACCATAGGGAATCTAATTAAAAATATTGCCACAACTTTATATGGTGACAGATGGTAGCTAGATTTATCGTGGTGATTGCTTCATTATGTACATAAATATTGAATCAGCATATTGTATATCTGAAATGAATATAATATCGTACATCAATTACACTTCAATATTAAATAAAATTAAAAATTTCCCTTCCATCCAAAAAAAAAAATAAATAAAAAAAAACTGAGAACAAACTGAGGGTTGATGGGGGGTGGGAGGGAGGGCAGGGTGGGTGATGGGTATTGAGGAGGGCACCTTTTGGGATGAGCACTGGGTGTTGTATGGAAACCAATTTGACAGTAAATCTCATATATTAAAAAATAAATAAAATAAATAAAAGGGAAAAAAAAAAAAAAAAGAATTGGCAGTTACTTAAAAGTCACATACGCTAACCATAGGACCCAGAAATTCCAGTAGATGTCTAACTAAAATCAATGGAAATCAAATCTTATGCAAATGTTCAAAGCAGATTTTCTTTTCTCTTGGTGGTTAAAAACTGGAACCTAACTACCGAGCAACTGACTAAAATAGATTACCTGAGGCCACATAGCTGATACATGGGCGTGCTGAGTTTCGAACCTAGGAAGTTTCATTGTAGGATCCAAGCACTTAACCACTCTACTGTCTCTCACATCTGACAGTGATATCTGTGTTAAGGGTCTAAAGTTCTCTCCATTATAAAAAAGAGGAATAGCTACAGGGGTAAACATTAATCAGAAGGTACACTGAAACCCGAAAATCAAAGCACACCGAAGTGACGTGATCAGCAAGCATGATCATGTTATTTCACCATTCCAGGTATGAAGCAAAAGGAGCAGTTAAAACCCAGAGAGGTTACTACTGAAGTCAATAACCAGGAGAACTTAGATTTCTCCTTTGGAAGAAACTAAGAGAAAGTACACTTCGAGAAGAAGGCCCAAAACCATTGTAGGATGTATTTAAAAATATAGATCAGGGCCCAATTATCAGGACATTCAGCATGAGTTTAAGATGATTTACTTAGTAGTTGAGAGCATAACAATTAGTTCTCGTCTTTATATTCCAAATCCTCTTTAAAATTTTTTTAACATTTATTTATTTCTGAGAGAGAGAGAGAGAGAGAGAGAGACCGAGCAGGGAAAGGGCAGAGAGAGAGAGGGAGACACAGAACCCGAAGCAGTCTCCAGGCTCTGAGCTGTCCACCCAGGCGCCCCCCAAATCCTCTTTAAATAGGTAAAGTCTTTAGTATTCAAAGAATACCGAAAGGATCTAGAAAGTAACATGGGTCAGCGAAAGAGGGAAAGTACATGGCAACTGCCTACTTTTTATAGATTTAGAAATTGCCCAAGTTGTTGATTAGAGCTGAAAAGATGCCTGTTGTCAGAAGGGAGGGGGCTACATCTGAAAAGCATTTGTCTTCCTTTCCATTTCTCTTCAAAGATTTGACTGGCCTTTCATTTTTTCTGGCTCAGTAAACGACTCAAAAGGTCAGAGCGATTGCCGTGCAAACTGAGAGACAGAACATACAGATTACAGAAAATTCGCGATGATACGCTGCATGCCTGCAAAGTGTCTTCCTCCATCTGGGATAGCATTACTGACTTAAGACCGATGCCTCTGAACTTGGACTCACCTGCTTGCACTGCCCCACCTTGCTGAGTGGCTAAGGTTTTGGCTGACACCATCTATGCCAAGTCCCCGATACTAGCATCTTTTGAGAGCTATTTTTGGCTCTCCTCACTTTCCTCTGGCTTTTAATAAATTGAAAAGTAGTTTGGACCACTTTAAAACAATTCCGTTTTCACACTGTGATTTTAGACAACCTCATTTTTCTCTTGTCAAACAGAATGATGTTTCTTTTAGGCAATTTTATTTATGCCCCAACTTTCATTAATATCTTAACTTTACTTAGCCCTACTTAGCTGTTTGGTGTGAATAAATTTTTGGTTTTGATTGCCTGCTTAAAATAAATGATTGATCTTAGCAGTCCATCAGAAATCTAAGCTATTTGGTCGGGCATTGGAAGCTACAAGAGCCATTATCTTTTGGCGACAGGATACTTGATGGTGTTTCAATAAGTGATTTAGAGAGAGCAGCATTTCTGATTTCCATCAATCAATTTGTACAGTATATACACTCTATGCCTTTGAGAATACAGGAATAGGACAGAGCCAGCTGAATAGACATGACATAAACAATGATTCAATGTATTAAAATACTATCAAAAAAGCACCATTTTTTTTATTAGCCACATGCCAACCATCCAAGTGGTTGGTTTAAAGAAAAACTTTTAGGGAAACCTGGTGAATTATTGATATGAAATATCTCCTCCAATATCAAGTCTCAGATGGGTTTTGAAGTGTGTCTGCAGAGTTGATTTTAGTCTGTTTCCATCGTTTATTGTTTATGCTGATTTTTATGCATGTAGCCTTTTCTTCTTTTGTACCTGATTATTCTTTATTTTTCCCTGGCCATTGTATTTGAACAATTGTTGGAAGAAACAGTCTTTCACCAGGAGGGATTTGCGTCTCCTTTTGCTGGGTGCCTATTGACAGTAGCAATTTGAGATCACTTCCATCGAATTTTAGAAGTAAGATGTCCTGCCTACCCATCAAGTGGGTGCTGGACTTTAAACCTTACCTCCCTACCTCTGAAAGGTATTTCAAAGTTCTACTCAGCCTTTCAGACTCTCAGTTGCCTCCTCTAGAATCACCCAATACCCTAATGATCAATTAGTAAGTATTTTAAGTTCTGTAGGCCATAAGGTCCCTGTTATACCCACTTAACATTGTTATCGTAGCATGAAAGTAACCACAGATAATATATAAATAAATGGGCGAGTCTACGTTCTAATAAAACTTTAAATACAAAAATAGGAGCTAGGCAAGATATGGCCTGTTGGTCACAAATCACCAATCCCGCCATAAAAGTAAAACGGTTCTATATGTCCAACCACCTCCAAAATTTCCATACTATCCCAAATTTTAGCACAGTAATTTTATGCTATCTTGTTAGCTCCCAAATACATCTGAGCAGATGATTTTTATATTTTAATCAGCTATCCTGGTTGTTTTAAGTGGGAGAATTAGTCCAAAGTAGCTGCCCCACCATTACTTGAAATACAAGTACCCTTTATAGGATTTTTGGATCAGGAAAAGTCCATGAAAAGAAAAGTCATTAATTGTAAGAAAATTTATAATTTCTACCGGTTATAATTAACTATCTGTACTTTGTCAGAAGAAGTATGTTTTTATTAAAATCTCTAAG
This sequence comes from Neofelis nebulosa, assembly GCF_028018385.1. Classification (NCBI taxonomy): domain Eukaryota; kingdom Metazoa; phylum Chordata; class Mammalia; order Carnivora; family Felidae; genus Neofelis; species Neofelis nebulosa. The sequence goes on from NC_080800.1 coordinate 93,777,042, forward strand.
GGCTCAAAGCATCCCCATTAAGATCAGGAACAAGGCAAGGATGTTCCCTCTCACCAATCCTTTTCAACATCATACTAAAAGTACTGACTAATGCAACAAGACAAGAAAAAGAAATGCAAAAGGTATACAGATTGGGAAGGAAGACATAAAACCATCTTTATTCACAGAAGACATGGTTGTCTATGTAGAAAATCTAAAAGATCAGCAATGACAAAAATCCTGAAACTAAAAAGTGATTATAGCAAGGATGCAGGATATACGAGATGAATATACAAAAGTCAAACACTTTCCTATGTACGAGCAATGAATATGTAGAATTTGAAATTAAAAACACGATATCATACATTAGCATCCCCAAAATGAAATACTTAAGTATATATCTAACAAAATATGTACAAGATCTATATGGGGAAACAAAATTTAAACTCTGATAAATTAAATCAAAGAATGAATAAATGGAGATTTACCTATGCTCATAGATAGAAAACTCAGTATCATCAAGATGTCAGTTTTTCCCAACCTGATTTATAGAGTAAACGCAATCACAGTCAAAATCTCAGCAAGTTATTTTGTGGATATAGACAGACTGGTTCTAAAGTTCGTATGGAGAGACAAAGACCCAGACCAGCCAACACAATATTGAAAAAGAACAAACTTGGGGGACTGACACTGCCCAACTTCAAAACTTATTACAAAGCTATGGTAAGCAAGACCATATGACATGGCTAAAAGAACAGACAAAAGATAAATGGAACAGAATCGAGAGTCCAGAAATATACCCAAATAAATCTAGTCAATTAACCTTTGACAAAGAAGCAAAGACAATACAATGGAGGAAAAATAGTCTGTTCCACAAATGGTGCCGGAATAATTGGACATCCACATGCAGAAAAAATCTAGGCATGACCTTACACACTTCACAGATATTAACTTCGAATGGACACAGACCTAAATGTAAAATATAAAAGTATAAAATTCCAAGAAGATAACATAGGGTAAAACCTAGATGACCTTGGGCATGACAATGACTTTTTAGGTGCAACACCAAACGCATGATCCATGAAAGAAATAGTTGGTAAGTTGGACTTGATTAAAATTAAAAGCTTCTGCTGAGCGAGAGACAATGTCAAGAGAAAGACAAGCCAAGCCAGATGGGGATAAAATATTTGCAAAAGACCCCTGATCAAAAACTGTTATCCAAAAAATATAAGAACTCTTTTTTTTTTAACTTGTTTCTACATTTATTTATTTATTTATTTATTTTTGAGGGAGTGAGACACAGCACGAGCAGGGGAGGGGCAGAGAGAGAAGGACACACAGCATCTGAGGCAGGCTCCAGACTCTGAGCAAGTGTTCAGCACAGAGCCTGAGGAGACGCTCAACCCCACGAACCGTGAGATCGTGACCTGAGCCGAAGTAGGACACTCAACCGACTGAGCCACCCAGGCACCCCCAAAGAACTCTTAAAACTCAAAAACATTTAAAAATGTGCCAGACATTAATAGATACCTCACCAAAGAAAATATACGGGTGGAAAATAAGTACATGAAAAGATGCTCCACGTCATACATTATCAGGGAATTGCAATTTAAAACAATGATGTATCACTACGCACCTTTTAAAAATGGCCCCAATCTATTATTCTGACGACACCAAGTGCTGGTAAGGATGTGAAGCAACAGGAATTCTCATTTATTTCTTACGGAAATGCAAAATGGTACAGTCACTTTGGAAGACAGTTTGCTGAATTTTTGCGAAACTAATCATACTCTTTCCATACCGTCCAGCAACCATACTCCTTGGCATTTACCAAAAGGAGTTAAAGTTCAGGTCTATACAAAAACCTGCACATGGCTGTTGATAGCAGCTTTATTTATAATCCCCCAAATTGGAAGCAACCAAGATTCTCTTCTGTAAGTGAATGGTTAAATAAATTGTGGTACGTTCGGAAAATCGGATATTATTCAGCATGAAAAAGGAATGAGCTCTCAAGCCATGAGAACACGTGGGGGAAAGTTAAACGCACATTACTAAGTGAAGAAGCCAATCTGAAAGGCTATGTGCTGTATGATTCCAACTGTATGACATTCTAAGAAGGCAGAACTATGAAGAGGGTAAAAAGATCTGTGGTTTCCAGGGGTTATTTGGGGTAGGGAGAATGAATAGGCAGAGCACAGAGGATTTCTGGGGCAGCAAAAACATCAGGTGTGATAGTATAACGATGGATACATTTCTCTAGACCCATGGATTATACAACACCTAGAGTGAATCCCAATGTAAACTACAGACTTTGGGCGATTATGATGTTTATCAGTTGTAACAAACGTACCTGTCTTGTGGCGGGTATTGATAATTGGGAGGGTATGCAAGCGTAGGGGCCGGAGGTATAGAGGAAATCTCTTCATCTTCCTCTTAATTTTGCCGTGAACCTAAAAGGGTTCGAAAATTGTCTTTGAAGAGATAAAACTAAATAAAAACAAAAAAAATTCTTTGGGAAAGAAACAACATTTAAGGGACTATTCCCCCCCCCCCGGGGTTAATTATCAAATGCCTAGAAGTTGTCTTTTATGTCCGTGTCTATGAAATTTTTTAATAGTCACTGAGCAATTTTATGTGCTTTCCATTTAATTAACCGCCAAAACTACAATCCTGAAATATTTTCATTTCAGTATCCAAAGCGAGACATAATGGGGATGATCCTGATCTCTGGGAAAGGCCTCCCAACGCATTTGTTTTCGCACTACCGAATTTGCCATATGTGAATGCGTGTCATATGGACTCCTGAAGGGCTGAACAGCTTTCTTAACGAGCTTAAATAGCTGGGGATTCAAGGTTCCTTTTAAATCTTTTTTTTTTAATGTTTATTTATTTTTGAGAGAGAGAGTGAGAGAGACAGAGCATGAGCAGGGGGAGGGGTAGAGAGAAGGGGACACAGAATCCAAAGCAGTCTCCAGGCTCCCAGCGGTCAGCACAGAGCCCAACACGGGGCTTGAACTCACGAACTGTGAGATCACAACCTGAACCCAAGTCAGACGCTTAGCCGACGGAGCCACCCAGGCGCCCCGTGGGTTCCTTTTAAATCGTAATGATCACAGTGGCATGCTCCAGTTAGCAATATAATTTCCTCAAAAACTTAATAGTCTTCTTATCCATTATAGTCCATTTCGTGTGCCAAAAACCTCAACAGCAGTTCTGTTCAAGACATATTTTCTAGAAAGATTTTATTTATTGGATCTAATGCTTCCCTGTTTCCATGTCAAATCAATGGCCAGTTATTTAAGCCAAGGGGTTCAGAATGAGAACCTCTCTTTTAGATGTTTTTCTTTGAGTCATTACTTCCACTGTAAAAGATTTATTGACCATAACACTCTTAATTTGACCTTTGTTTTGAAACACCTATATCCATTTGTAGAGTTTAACAAGCGAGGAGTTTTATTCTCCATTGGCCTCTGCTTCGAGGGTCAGCTTTACTTAACCTGAGTTTTTCAAAGTCTCTCTTCATTTTATCCTTTACTGTTTATCCTCCAAGAAGCAGTTGCCTTTTCCAACACTGTATTGTTCCTGATCTCTAACTCTCTTTTCTTTTCTGAACTCATTTTTTCTTATGATCAAACGCTGCCAAAAGCAAGTAACTCCTGCTACTAACATTCAGCTTCCCAATCTCTTCTGAAGTTGCAAGTTCATTAGGTACATGAGCTACATTCCAAAATATAACAGAAGACCTATTGGGCAAATGTTTTGTCAATATATCCTCATCTTTTCAGCCTCAGGTGGTCATTTCCTCTTCCAAACATTACTGGACTTCAAAGCTAATGTCATTTATCACAGGGTTTTTTGTTTTTGTTTTTGTTTTTGTTTTTGGTTATGATGTTCTACTTCTGGTACCAACATTTGTGTCGGTCGGGAAAGGCTAGATTATGCTATAAAGAATGCACAACTCCTAACTCTCAGCGGCTTCAAAAGAACAAGGTGTATTTCTCATCTCACCACTTGCCCATTTCATGTTCACAGGCCTCTCTGCTTCATGTTATTTCCACTCAAGAGCACAAGGGTGATGGAGCCTCCACCATCATCAATGTTCACGTAGCTGCAGCAGGAAAAGGCAAAACGGAGAATTGTTCACTCTCTCTTCAATGCTTCCACCCAGAAATGACCCATCTCACGTGTACCCACGTTTCATTGGCCAAAGCAAATGACCGACTTTAGGAAAGTAGGGAAGTGTGGGCCCCAGAGGGCAGGAGAAGCAAACATATAGTGAGCATCACTAGTATCTGCCATAGAGGAAAGGTCCTTAGAGATCTACTTGGATTTCATCATTTGATACTTGAAACATCTGAGACCCATAAAAGAGGAATTGCTTTTTCACATAGATAATACTGGCTTAAATCCTGGACTAGAACAATCTCCTGAATCCTATTCCCATCTTTCAACTATGTGGTTTTATTTCAGCTGATTCTTATCAGTCTCTCATATGATGCTATAACTTTTAGGATGTTGTACTCCAGTTTTCATGTGCAACCAACATATGGAAACGACTTAAAATTAACCATGTAGCACATATAAGTTTACAAGTATATCCATCACTAACAAAATTGAATTATGTGACTCTATATCAATGGCATTGGAGTCATGTAACATAATAGTGGTTGAAAGGTTATTTTTTATCAATAGCCAATGATAAACCCAAAATAAAAGAAATCTTTGTAAAACAGAGCACACCTTATTACATTGAAGACTTTCTTATTTAGAAAAATATACAAAATATTCAATCAAATTAACCTTATGAAATTAAGAAGAACCAAAATATCTATATATTAACTGTATGCAATACATCCTAAAAGATTTTTTTTTATTTATTTAAAGGCTTTTCTTCATATATCCTCAACCACTCCGAAGGGTAAATTTCCATAGTAGCAAAGCAATATGGTATATCAGACTCAAGGAAATAGGACAATTTATAATGTTCACTTGGTCTAACCTAGGCTCTCAGACCTCCAAACTTTTAACCAATAGAGTCATATAGTCTATGTCCTCCATATATATTTTATAAGCTTTTCCTTTTGATTGTGTTATTTATTAACACACTGATAGAATGAAATATCTTGAAAATGATTTCAAGGTTACCAAGCAATGACCTTAAAAATATTGTTATAACAGGGGCGCCTGGGTGTCTCAGTCGGTTGAATGTCCGACTTCAGCTCAGGTCATGGCCTTGCAGTTCGTGGGTTCAAGCCCCGCGTCGGGCTCTGTGCTAACAAACAGCTCAGAGCCTGGAGCCTGCTTCAGATTCTGTGTGTGTCTCTCTCTCACCCTCCTCTGCTCGTGCTCTGCCTCTCTCTGTCTCTCAAGAATACATAAACGTTTAAAAAAGTGTATTTTAAACAAAAAAATTATAACAAAATGGGAAATTCAAAATTTACTTAATATCGTACTAGACTTATCAGGCAAGAGGCATTATCTGTCTACAAGTAGCCTATGGGAATGAGTTAAAATTAATGTATGGCACCTATACATTTACAAGTATATTCATCACTAAGGAAATTGAGTTATGGGACTACATGCTTTTCTAAAGTAGCTGCCTTATACCTCCTACTGCTTAGGTGGTTTTATGCTGTGTGGCCTTTTCACATTTTACAGCAAATTGCAGAAATTCACACTGGGCAGGAGCCAAAGTGTAGCCAATCCATAGGCTTGCTAGCAACTTATGATTTATAATCTGGTTAAAAAACAAAAACGAAATATGACTTCATCTACTCAGTCACCAGTGAGGTATTTATGTGAAGTCATTGGGATAGAGAGTTTGCCTAATGGGGAGGGGCACGCTAAAGTTGAGAGTATATGCCAAAAAAGCCATCTTGAAGGCAAAATTTTGAGGAACAGTAAAAAAAGACCATCGAGAATACAGATGCCACGCAAAGAATGGAGCAAACTGTCCAAGAAGAAGGGCCAAAGGGAAAGAAAAAAGGAGCGAGAATGGAGGTCTCTGGTCTAACTACCTTGATTTCTTGACCGGTTTTCAGTTTTAGTCTCCATATGCCATAAGCTCTTTGTTTTGAAATCATTTGAATTTTTCTCTGGTCCTTACACTTCATTTACACTGAGCTAAGACACTATCTCATTTTTAAAAAGGTTAAAGATTGGGGCGCCTGGGTGGCTCAGTCGGTTAAGCGTCCGACTTCGGCTCAGGTCACGATCTCGCGGTCCGCGGGTTCGAGCCCTGTGTCGGGCTCTGGGCTGATGGCTCCGAGCCTGGAGCCTGCTTCCGATTCTGTGTTTCCCTCTCTCTCTGCCCCTCCCCCGTTCATGCTGTGTCTCTCTCTGTCTGAAAAATAAATAAACGTTAAAAAATAAATAAATAAATAAATAAATTAAATTAAAAAATTAAAAGGTTGAAGATTGTTCATTCCTAAGTGCAGAAGTGAAATAGAATACTAAAAGGATAAAAGAGAAAATACAACCTTGACTTTGAGAACAATATACTTTATTTTTTTTTTTTTTATTTTTTTTTTTATTTATTTTTGGGACAGAGAGAGACAGAGCATGAACGGGGGAGGGGCAGAGAGAGAGGGAGACACAGAATCGGAAACAGGCTCCAGGCTCCGAGCCATCAGCCCAGAGCCTGACGCGGGGCTCGAACTCACGGACCGCGAGATCGTGACCTGGCTGATGTCGGACGCTTAACCGACTGCGCCACCCAGGCGCCCCGAGAACAATATACTTTAAATTTACTTGTGGTATCTGTGTTATCACAGAAATGAATGTTCCCACTTAAACGCTGTTGTACTTTTACTCGCTCTAGTGTAGAGGCTTTAATTACTGTTAATGCCTTATGTTTCATTTTATTGACAGATTTCTACTTTCTGCATGCAACAAGGATTCTTTATACTTTAATAACATATTGCTTTTCTAGGATAATTACTGAGCATCGAGCTCATTGAAGCTTGTTTTATATTGCTAATGGCTTTTCTAAATGTAATTGCATTTCAAGTTGAAATGTCCATATGGACACATTATACTTGGTAATCATTTGAACTCACCTCTCAGCAGTGAAATAAAGCAGATTCTATCACACAGATTAACAGACATGTTACTAACATCTTTGTATCGTATTTACAATGGGTTATACTTAGAATCATCTGTAATCACAAAGCAGTTTGTTACTGTCACTGTCTTTTGTTGTAAGAGTTTTCCTGAGCGTAACATTCACAGTATAAAAGTCACCCATTCAACATGTACAATTCACTGGTTTTTAATGTATTCACAGAATTGTGGAACCAGCACCGCAATACATTTTAGAGTATTTTAATCGCCCCAAAAGAAATCCCATACTTTGGTCAAAACTTTCCATTTCCGTATCCCTCCATGCCTACACAACAGCTCATCTCTGTCTCTATAGACTTGACTATTCTGGACATTTCAATTCATGGCCTTCTGAGATTGGCTTCTTTCACTTAGGATAGTTTTCAAGGGTCATCTACATATAACACGCATCATTACTTTATTCCTTGTTAAGGCTAAATCACATTCCTTAGTATGGATTTTACCATATTTTATTTATCCCTTTATTAGTTGACTGAAATTTGCCTTGTTTGGACCTTCTGCAACCAGAAGGTATTTAATTATTTAATTATATTTAATTATTCGAGAAATTTCCAGACGGTTTTCCACAGTAATCATACTTCTTTCCATTAGTACGAGCAGCTGTAAGTGTTCCAGCTACTCCAAATCTCACCAACACTTGTAATTGTTAAGTGTTTTTGATTATAGTCATCATAGTGGGTGTGAAGTCGTATCTCATTTTGGTTTTGATTTGCATTACCCTGATGATTAATGGTGATGAGCAACTGTTTCTACCCTGATTGGCTATGTATATCTTTAGAGGAAAGTCTATTCAGATTCCTTCCCATTTTCAAGTTGGGTTAGTTGTCTTTTTACTGTTGAGTCCTGAGAGTTCTTTATGTGTTCTAGATGCAAGCCCCTTATCAGATCTGTGATTTGCAAATATTTTCTCCCATTCTAGGAGTTGTCTTTTCACTTTCTTGGTGGTCCACTGAAGTACAAAAGACTCTAATTTTGATGAAATAAAGTTTATCTATTTTTTCTTTCTGGTTGCTATATTTGCTGTTTTTTTATTTTTATTTTTAATTCCAACATATTTAACATACAGTTTTATGTTAGTTTCAGGTGTACAATATAGCTATTCAACAAGTCTATACATTACTCAGCACCCATCATGATACGTATACTCTTAATCGCCTTCACCTAGTTCACCCATCCCCCACAACCACCTCCCCTCGGGTAACCATCAGTTTGTTCGCTATGGTTGAGTCTGGGTTTTTGTTTGTTTGTATCTTTGTACATTTGTTTTGTTTCTTAAATTTCACATATGAATGAAATAATATGGGACTTGTCCTTCTCTGACTGACTTATTTCACTTGGCATTATACCCTCTAGATCCATCCATGTTGTTGCAAATGGCAAAATTTCATGGCTGAGGAATATGCCAGTGTGTGTGTGTGTGTGTGTGTGTGTGTGTGTGTGTATTCTTTATCCATTCATCTATTGATGGACACCTGGGCTGCTTCCATAATTTGGCCATTGTAAATAATGCTAGAGTAAACATAGAGGTGCATGTATCCCTTTGCATTATTGTTTTCATATCTTTTGGGGTAAATGCCCAGTCGTGCAAATACTGGATCATATGGTAGTCCTATTTTTAACTTTTTGAGGAACCTCCATACTGTTTTCCACAGTGACTGCGTCAGTTTGCATTCCCACTGACAGTGCACAAGGGTTCCTTTTTCTCCACATCCTCACCAACATTTGTTTCTTCTGTTTCTGATTTTAGCCATTCTGACAGGTGTGAGGTGATATATCACTTGGGTTTTGATTTGCATTTTCCTGTTGGATGATGTTGAATATCTTTTCATGTGCCTTTTGGCCATCTGGATGTTTTCTTTGGAGAAATGTCTGTTCATGTCTTCTATTTTTTAATTGGATTATTTGTTTTTGGGGTGTTGAGTTGTATTTATAGATTCTTTATGTATTTTGGATGCTAGCCTTCTATTGGAAATGTAATTTACAAATACCTTCTCCCGTTCACCAGGCTTTTAGTTTTGTTGATTGTTTCCTTCACTGCACAGAAGACTTTTATTTTGATGTAGTCCTTGTAGTTTATTTTTGCTTTTGTTTCCCTTGCCTCAGGAGACATATTTAGAAAACCGTTGCTGTGTCTGATGTCCAAGAAATCACTGCCTATGCTCTCTATTAGGATTTTTATCGTTTTGCATCTCACATTTAGGTCTTTAATCCATTTTGAGTTTTTGTGTACGGTATAAGAAAGCGGTCTAGTTTCATTCTTTTGCACATGGCTACCCAGTTTTCTCAACACCATTTGTAGAAGAGACTGTCTTTTCCCATCGCATATTCTTTCCGCCTTTGTTGCAGATTAATTGACCATGTAATTATGGGGTTTTTTTCTGAGATTTCTATTTTGTTCTATTGCTCTCTGTGTCTATCTTTGTGCCACTACCATACCATTTTGTTACTATGGCTTTGTAGTGTATCTTGAAATCTAGGATCTGAATACTTCCAGTTTTGTTCTTCTTGTTCAAGATTGTTTTGGTTATTTGGGGTCTTTTGTGGTTTCATACAAATTTTAAGACTATTTGTACTAGTGCTGTGAAAAATTTCTGCTCTCTTTTAAAGCAAAAGTCTAGTTAGTCTAAACGGTGAAACCATTTTCCCCCCATGGCTATAGACACAATTTTAACATTTGTTTCTCTAATCCCTACGTAACGGAATCAATTCACTTATATTTTTTCTCTTTTTGGATACCAACTTTTTTTAACTTAGAATAAAATTTCAAGTAACTGGTAAGTTTATTTTCTTACCGGTATGGAAGGGTTCAAGTGACAATTGTTTTTTTACTCTAGTAACGTTTGCTTTATGATTACGCAAACCCAGCTTATATTTGAATTATTGTAAGGTTTAATAATTTGGAGGGGTTCTGGCAATCCATGGTTGTTGTAGGAAATTCTTCTCGTCGTTTTTGTCTACCTTTGATCTGGTTCATAAATCCGAATGCTTTACAGAAACAAATGACCACGTGAGATGTCAATCTAAGTGTGAAGCCATGAATATGCACCAGCAAGTTACCCCACCGTGGGGAGCACAGTTGAGTGATAGCCCCAGCTGCTGCTCATGTGGATTCACCACCCTGTTAGTGCCAAGACCACACTTTCCCGGGACTGTTCATGGCCACTGACTGAACATGGCAATGACACTATTTCTGGCCCATTCCTGTGGGGCATGGGATTCTGCTAATGGGCAGTTTGGTTTGTGGACACAACTCCACTGTTCTCTCAGATTTTTCCTACCAAGCCCTACTTTAGTCCCCTCTTCCTTAGGAAGTGTCAGAGTCTGAAGCCTCTCTCTGCCTACCTGTTTCACAGGCTGTAACCTTGTTCTGCCTTCTCCTGCCTCCTCCCTATTTATCCTTCACAGAATCCCTTAATTTTATTTTATATTTAATTGCATCTTGGAGTGTGCTCCTCAGAGGGCTTCAGCTAACACAATAATGTTACCTCACTTCCTCCAAATGATAAAAATGAATATAAATCTTGGCCATGACCTGGATAAACTTCATGGGATTTGGTGGGGGGGGGGGGGTCAGAGTGATTATTTGAACCACCAGTGAAGATTTACATGAAATCAGTCTCCAGGAGAAAGACCGTAAGGCACACTTTCACACACATGCACAGGGGTCACAGCGCTTAAGAGAAAGAAAATACAGGAGGAGAGGAATCTGTGAGTTTAGAGGAAATAAAAACACGCTCTATGACATAATAACGGAAGTTGAATCTATAGCCACTGAGGAGATGTCAGCTATCACTAGCCATTTTGAATATAAGAAAAGTGCAAAGGGCCTACTACGATGGCACTTGCGGGAAATTGAATCTCTTGTTACTTTGCAAAAATAATTTCCTGCCCCTCAGGGATCCACACTAACAGTATTTAGATGGATGGCTCCTCGCTGTGAGAAGGGGATGAAAATACTTCACCTGATCTAAAATGGAAGAAGGACGCTCTCGTTGATTTTCTATTTAAGAAAACATTAACACAGGATTCTGCTTGAGGGGACAAACTCTGAAGTCATATGTGAACTCAAGATGCGGCTCAGACACTCAAAAGATGTGACAGAGACCTAGCTTTATCATTATACAGTGAGGGTAATACTACCTACTTTATAAAGATACAGGGAGGAGAATATGGGATGATCCATGCCATGTGAAGGATGCATGCCAGGTCCTCAAACAATATTAAATCGGAAAGAAAGGAAAAGATGACATTGATGAAAAATGGCTATTCGAAAGCAAGTAGTGAAGGATAAGGTAAACTAGTAGATTTCCTAGCTGGTTTCCAAGGCATGCCCCAATATGCACGCAGAGCCCCTCAGAAAAGACTTGAGAAGCTTAGTGGTTCCAGGCATTTAAGGAAATTTCTGCCGATTAGCTATTAAACTAACTGAAAAGAGATTTCAGAGTCCACACACGAAAAAAGATACAGAACCTATAGACAGTGCAGAAAAGTCACTAAACAAACTACAACAACCAGCAGCAGAAACAAACCCTGGGAAGGAGAGAGAATCAGATTTCCAGGTTTGTCATGGTATATAAAATATATAGTGTACATTTTACAAATATATATACATAGTACATATACTATAAACATACGGTATATATAAAATATATAATAATATATAAAATTATATGCAAAACAATCACATAAGATAAATAGAAAACAAATAGCAAAACAGCAGAAGTAAATATAACCTTATTAGTAATAACATTAAATTTTTTTTAAATTTATTTTTATTTATTTTGAGAGAGACAAAGAGAGCAAGCAGGGTAGGGGCAGAGAGAGAGAGAGAGAGAATCCCAAGCAGGCTCCATGAACTGTCAGCACAGAGCCCGATGTGGGTCTCAAACTCACAAACTGTGAAATCATGACCTGAGCTGAAATCAAGAGTCAGATGCTTAACCAACTTAGCCACCCAGGTGCCCCAATAACATTAAATTTAAATGGAATAAAACTCCAACTAGAAGGAAGAGATGTTCAAACTGGATAAAAATAAATGATCTAACTATATGCCGTCTACATATAGTAGACATATAGCGTCTACTCACTTTGGTTTCAAGGACGTAAATAGGTTGAAAGTAAAGAAATGGTAACTGATAGGCCATGAAACCAGTAACCAAAAGACTTTAAGACAAAAATTGTCATTAGAGAAAAAGAAGCACATTTTGTAATAATTAAAAAAGTCAATTCATCAGGAAGATATAACAATTATAATGTTTAACAACAGAGCCCCAAAATACATGAAGCAAAACGGACAGAATTAAAGGAAGAATAGACAATTCAAGAATTATAGTTGGAGTCTTCACCTCCCACTTTCCATAACAGATAGAACAACCACAGGTCATAAAAACTCCACTTGCATTAATGGATACAACAACTAGACAGAAGATCAGCTAGGAAGGAAATAGCAGACTTTAACAACCCTATAAACCAAGTAGTCCTAACAGACAGCCATTGAACACTTCTCTGGTGCACATGGAACATTCTCTAGGACAGACCGTATGCTAGGCCATAAAACAAGTCTCAATTAAGAGTACTGAAATCATACAAATATTGTTGTCTGACCAGGGACCTAAAGTTAGAAATGATTTCCAGAAGTAAATTTGAGAAATTCACAAATATATGGAAATTAAAGCATAGTTAAATAAACAATGAGTCAAAGAAGAAATGAAAAGAGAAGTTAAAAGTATTTTAAGATAAATAAAAACATAACATGCTGCAATTTATATGCAATGCAATTAAAGTTATACTCAGAGGGAAATTTATATCTGTACATGCTTATGTTTTAAATAAGAAAGATCTCAAGTCAGTAACATAAGCTCACGCCTTAAGAAACGAGAAAAAGAAAAAGAAATCAACCAACTCAAAGCAAGCAAAAAGACGTAAATGGTAAAAATTTTTGCATAAATAAATGAGATAGAATATAGTAAACAAAAGAGAAAATTCAGTAAAACTAAAAGTTGGCTTTTTGCAAAAATCAACAAAACAGATAACCCTTAGCTAGACTGACCAAGAAAAAAATAGGGAAAACTCAAATTACCAAAATGAGGAATGAAAAATGGTACAATATTACCAACCTTAAAAAATAAAGGGGATTATTGCAGAACACTATGGATGACTGTATGTCAAAAAACTTAGATAACCTAGATGAAATGGATATATTCATAGAAGGACACAAACTTCTGAAACTAACTTAAGAAGAAATAGGAAATCTGAATATACTTATTTCAAGTAAAATGATTTAATTAGTAATCAATGAACTTATGAAGAAAAGTCCAGGACCACGTGTTTTCACTAGCGAATTTTATCTAAAGTTTAAAAAAGAGTTAACACCAATCCATCTCAAACTCTACTGAAGTATGGAAGAAAAGAGAACACTTCCCAATTCATTCTATGAGACTGATGTTACCTGATAACAACACCCAAAAGAACATCACATGAAAATAAAACTACGCACCGGGGTGCTTGGGTAGCTCACTCGATTAAGTGACTGATTTTGGCTCCGGTTCTCATGGTCTCATGGTTCATGGGCTCGAGCTCCGCATCGGGTTCTGTGCTGACGGTTCAGAGCCTGCTTCAGATTGTGTGTCTCCCTCACTCTCTGACTCTCCCCCGCTCATGCTCTGTTTCTCACCGTCTCAAAAATAAGCGAACATTAAAAAGAAACTACAGGGGCTCCTGGGTGACTCAGTCGGTTGACCGTCCGACTTCAGCTCAGGTCACGATCTCGCGGTCCGTGAGTTCGAGCCCCGCGTCAGGCTCTGGGCTCATGACTCAGAGCCTGGAGCCTGCTTCCGATTCTGTGTCTCCCTCTCTCTCTGCCTCTCCCCCATTCATGCTCTGTCTCTCTCTGTCTCAAAAATAAATAAATGTTAAAAAAAATTTTTTTTTAATTTAAAAAAAAAGAAACTTCAGACCATGCAGCCACTCTGGAAAACAGTGTGGAGGTTCCTCAAAAAATTAAAAATAGATGTACCCTATGACCCAGGAATAGCACTGCTAACAATTTACCCAAGGGATACAGGAGTGACGATACATAGGGGCACGTGTACCCCAATGTCTATAGCAGCACTTTCAACAGTAGCCAAATTATGGAAAGAGCCTAAATGTCCATCAACTGATGCATGGATAAAGAAATTGTGGTTTATATACACGATGGAATACTACCTGGCAATGAGAAAGAATGAAATCTGGCCTTTTGTAGCAACGTGGATGGAATTGGAGAGGTATGCTAAGTGAAATAAGTCATACAGAGGAAGACAGATACCATATGTTTTCACTCTTATGTGGATCCTGAAAAACTTAACAGAAGAGCATGGGGGAAGGGAAGGAAAAAAAAAATTAGAGAGGGAGGGAGCCAAACCATAAGAGACTCTTAAAAACTGAGACTAGGGGTGCCTGGGTGGCTCAGTCGGTTGAGCGTCCAACTTCAGCTCAGCTCATGATCTTCCGGTTTGTGAGTTTGAGCCCTGTGTCAGGCTCTGTGTTGACAGCTCGGAGCCTGGAACCTGCTTCAGACTCTGTGTCTCCTTCTCTCTCTGCCCCTTCCCCACTCATGCCCTGTCTCTCTCTGTCTCTCAAAAATGAATAAACGTTAAAAAAAATTTAAAGATAAATAAATAAATAAAATCTGAGAACAAACTGAAGGTTGATTGGGGGGGTGGGGGCGAGAGGAAAGTGGGTGACGGGCGTTGAGGAGGGCACCTGTTGGGATGAGCACTGGGTGTTGTATGGAAACCAATAAATTTCATGTTAAAAAAAAAAGAAAAGAAAAAAACGGCTCCTAGGAATAACCTTAACCTGATAAAGGGCATCTATGAATAACACACAGCTAACATTACATGTAATGGTGAAAGGTAAAATGCTTTCTCCCTACGATTTAGGTAGAAGATGAGGATGTTCACTCCCACATCCACTATTCATGTTCATGGATTGGAAGACTGAATATTGTTAAGAACTAAGTACCCCCCAAATTGATCTACAGATTCAATGCAATCATCAAAATCCCTGACAGCCTTTTAGGAGACATTGATGAAATTCTTCTGAAATTTACATGAAAATTTAAGAGGCTTCAGATAGCCAAGACTATCTTGAACAAAAAATAACAAAGAACTCACACTACCCGATGTCAAAACTTACTGCGAAGCTACACTAATCAACACTATCTGGTACCGGCATGAGAACAGACTTATAGTTCAGTAGAATAGAATGAGAGTCCAGAAATAAACCAACACATTTATGGCAATCGACTTGGGCAGGGGTGCTAAGGCAATTCCATGGGGAAAAGAACAGTCGTTTTTTTCTTTTCTCAACAAATATTGCTGGAACAACTGGATGGCCCCATGCAATCAAATGAAGGTGGACCCCTACCTCACACAGTATATAAAAATTAACTCAAAGACCTATGTGTAAGAGCTAAAACTATAAAACTATTGCTAGTAATCCTAGGGCGAGACCTTCCCGTCTTGGACTTAGCTATGGTTTCCTAGATAAGACACCAAAAGCACAAGTGACAAAAGGAAAAAAAAATAGGTAAGCAAGGCTTTACCAAAATTATGCTAAGTGAAATAAGTCGATCAGAGAAAGACAAATCCCGTATGATTTCACTCACATGTGGAATTGAAGAACAAAACAGATAAACATATGGTAAGGGGGGTAAAAGAGAAGAGAGGGAAACAAACCACAAGAGACTCTTAATGATAGAGAACAAACTGAGGGCTGACAGAGGGAGGTGGGTGTGAGATAGGCTAGATAGGTGATGGCTCGTAAGGAGGGCACTTGTTATGATGAGCACTGGGTGTTGTATGTAAGGGATAAGTCACTGAAATCTACTCTTGAAACTAATATTTCACTGTATGTTAACCAAAATTTAAATTAGAAAAAAAGATGCTATCAAGACAGGAAAAAGAGAACCCACAAAAGGGGAGAGAATAGTTGTGATATATAGAGAATACATAAAGAACTCTCATAACTCAACAAAAAAGGTCAAACAACCCAATGAAAAACTAGGCAAATAACTTGAACAGCTATTTCTCCAAAGAATGTATACAAATGATCATTGAATACATGAAAAGTTGCTCAATATTATTAATCTTGAAAGAAATATAAAGCAAACCCACATCCACCGGAATGGCTATAATGGAAAAATTGGATAACAAGCGATGTCAAGGATGTGGAAAAATTGGAGTCTTCATACATTGCTGGTGGGAAGGTAAGACGATGCACTTTGGAAAACAGTTTGCAGTTCCTTAGAAAGTTGGAGTTGTCATATGACCCAATAATTTCAGCTTTTGCCATAGACCCATAAAATATGAAAACCTGGATCCATGAAACCCTTATATATGAATGTTCATGGCACCGTTATCTATAATATTCAAAAAGTGGAAAGAGCCCAGATGCCAATCAACTAATGAGTGGATAAAGAGAATGTGGTATATCCCTAAATGGAATCCTATTCAGCCACAAAAAGAAATGAAGGATGATGTCTGCTATGACATGGCTGAGCCTTTAAAGTATTTATGCTAAAATGAACGAAGCCAGACATGAAAAGCTACATGTTTTATGATTCCATTTATGAATTTCCATAATTGGCAAATTAATAGAGACCACAAACTGATTAGTAATTACAGGGGGGCTGTGTTTAGAGGAGGGGAAGGACTCTAATAGGTACAGGGCTTCCTTTTGGGATGATGAAAATGTTCTGAGATAGATGGTGTTGATGGTTGCACAAACTTTGTGAATATACTAAAAACCACTGAATTGTACACTTTAAAAATGTTAAGACAGTGAATTTTATATTCTGTGTATTTTATCATAATAAAAAAGAAAATGAAGTCTGAACAGAATGTCAATACACACATATCAATTTTATTTCTGTGTCTCTCAAAAATTAAAGTTAAGGGGCACCCGGGTAGCTCAGTCGGTTAGGCGTCTGACTTCAACTCAGGTCATGATCTCGCAGTTCATGAGTTCAAGCTCTGCATTGGGCTCTGTGCTGACAGGTCAGAGCCTGGAGCCTGCTTCGGATTCTGTGTCTCCCTCTCTCTCTGCCCCTCCCCCACTCGTGTTATGCCTCTGTCTCTCTCTCAAAAATAAATAAACACTTTAAAAAGTTAAAGTTAAAAAGATAAAATCCACAATGTCAAAATCAAGAAATAAGTCTACATGGGAATCTACAAACATTATAGAAAGACATTAAAGAAACCTTAAATAAATAAAGGAAACACACCATATCCATATATTAGAATGCTCAAGATTATAAACTTACATTTCTCCAAAATTTAATCCACACACCCAGGGCAATCAACATCAAAATCCTGGTTTTCTTTGTGTTTGTGGGAACTGAAAGTTTGATTCTAAAATTTCTATGCACAGTGTTACATTTTTTCAGGGTCATCAAATAGACTAGTGGAACAGACCAAAGCTCAGATTCAGACCCACATATATAGACACAAGTAAGTTATAACACAGCTGCCATAGCTCAGGAGTGGGGCAAGAATAATCTCTTTTTTTAAGTTTTTATTTATTTATTTGAGAGAGAGAGGTAGAGCATTAGTGGGGGCGGGACAGAGAGAGAAGGAGAGAAAGAATCCCAAACAGGCTCCACACTGTTAACTCAGAGCCCTACTCAGGGCTCGCACTCACAACCTGTGAGATTATGACTTGAGCTGAAACCAAGACTCAGAGGCTTAACCAAATGAGCCACCCAGGCACCCCCAAAATAATCTTTTAAACCAATGCTGCTGGGATAACTGCTATCCAAATGAAAATAAAATGAAATCGGGTCTCTATTTCACATTATACCGAAAACACACACACACACACACACACACACACACACACACACAACCCTACAGTTAGATTTTAGAATTTAATGTGATAGAAAAAAAGTAAAGATCTATAAAGTAACAAAGAAGAATATCTTTATGACCTTGAGAGAGGGAACAACGTCTTGAACACAGAGTTCACCAGCTGTAAAATAAATGATTGATAAATCTTGCCTCAATATAACTAAGAATTTTTTGGATCAAAATACATCATTAATAGGAGTGAAAATGCAAGTCATTGAATGAAAGAAGATATTTGCAGACAAATGAATAAAGGGATTCATATCCGGAACATATAAAGAACTCCTACAAATCAAAAAGAAAACGACAGGTACACCAAAACAAAACAAAACAAAACAGAAAACGACTTGAACAGGTACTAGTCGAACACAAAACCAATTAGCCATTAAGCATTTGAAAAAGTTCTCGACCTGACCACTCATTAAGGAAATACAAACACAATGAATACACAAACACACCTACATGCCCATACAAGCACATGCTTTGGTTTGGTTACTTACTATTCATATCTTGTCAACTTGACTTGTCAAACATTAAAGTAAATGTTGGGCTATGTTGGTTTTCGTGTCGGCAGAATTCGTGTTTCCATGTAGAGAATTTTCACAATAGACAGCAGGAAACCGTGACATGATCTTATAGCTGTTGACGTTGTTTTCAAGGGAGCGAAGGTCAATAAGACCTCAACAGACAGGCCAATAAGGAGAGTAAGAACTGGCGTTACGTCTTTCCCTTTGAATCTAAGGTGGCATTGGGACTGTGGAGAAACTGAGGGCTTTTGGAAACAGCAAAGAATCAGCATTTTAAACCTTGAAACTGTAATCATTAATGTGACATGATGGTGGAGGTGACTGGATTGGGATTTTTGCTCGGCCTTAGGGGTTGTTATTCAGGGCATGAGGGATACTCCTGGCTTCTACATCTCCAGTCTACCGTGACCCTCTCTGAAGTTCAATGACTAAGTAAAAACTGAACGTCACCTTGGTATTTCATCTTTCGGGCAGCGCTACATTGGACGGGGAAGAAAGAAGTAGCCGAGTAAGCAAAGGACACGGAACAATATCACTGCCCACAACACCTTGATGGCTGCTTAGCTCAGTGGACTAGAACACGACAATCACAAGGTCAGTTTATAAACGGACTGAATGCTCTGTGCAAAACATGTACTAAAGGTTTTGGAAATATGAAGCTGATTCAGATATAGACTTACCAGTCGAAAAGGCTGGAAATGCCCGAACAGAACAACATGATGGGAACTCTTGAATGCAAAGCTGAAAAGGCTGTACTTCATTCTAAGAAGCCAATGTTTTTCAACTTTGAATGAGTATCAAAATCCCTTGGGGAGCCTGGCAAATACACAATTTCCCTGGCCTTGGAAATTACATTTATTTCATGCTGTCCAGGTTATTTTTATTTAAGCCAGATTTGAAGAACACCGTCACAGGCATATGGGAGCCATTGAATGTTGTAAATCATGGGAATGGAGGAATCATGTTTGCTTAAGAGATTCAACTCTGGCAAGTATGTATATGTAACATGGAATAAATAACATGTATGTGTAACATAGAAACCGACTAGAAGTGGACCTAACTCTTCTGTGGACTCTTTTGTCTTCTTCTAAACTCTGCGTACAGAATGCCACCCTCCCCTCTGGAACTAACTTGAGAATCAGTGTTTTGATGACCAGGGACAGTGGATGAAAAACTTATGAATTATCAGCTCAAACCAATTCTGATTCCTGGAAAACAATTTCTAAATGTCAGTTTGGAAAAGTAAATTTAATATACAAGAAAAGCCCCATGATATGTTTTCATATTAATGTCAAATATTTCCAGGGGCGCCTGGATGGCTTAGTCGGTTAAGCATCCGACTCTTGATTTCGGCTGAAGTCATAATCTCATGGTTTGTCAGATCGAGCCCTGTGCTGGGCTCCATGATTAGGCAAGGAGCCTGCTTAAGATTCTCAAT
Organism: Neofelis nebulosa; assembly: GCF_028018385.1. Taxonomy (NCBI): domain Eukaryota; kingdom Metazoa; phylum Chordata; class Mammalia; order Carnivora; family Felidae; genus Neofelis; species Neofelis nebulosa. Next base: position 93,796,994 of record NC_080800.1, read on the forward strand.
CTCTCTCTCTCTCTCTCTCTCTCCCTCTCCCTTTCCCCCTCCCTCGCTGTCTCTGTCCCTCTCTCAAAAAAAAAAAAAAAAGACTGAGACATGACAAAAGATTTAACGACACATTAAACAATATCTAATCAAAAGCAAAGTAAAATAGGGACGCGTTGGTGGCTCAGTCGGTTATGCAGCTGACTTCGGCCCAGGTCATGATCTCACGGTTCATGGGCTCAAGCCCCATATCGGGCTCTGTGCTGACAGCTCAGAGCCTGGAGCCTGCTTAGGATTCCGTGTCTCCCTCTTTCTCTGCCCCTCCCCCCACTCATGCTCTGTCTCTCTCAAAATTAAATAAACATTAAAAATTAAAAAAAAAAAAGAAAGCAAATTAAAACAATTCACAGGGAATGTACAGTGAACTGGGTAGGAATGAAGGTCCTCTGAAGCCAATTGTCTGCACTAATATCCCAGCTTTTCTACTTACTATTTCTTGGACTAGTCATGTAACCTCTCCGTGCCTCAGTGTCTTCGTCCATAAAATGGGAACTGAAGCGGAATCTATCTCAAGAGGTTGCCGTGAGCTCTAAGTGAATCAGCGCGTGGGTAGTGCTGAGAACATCACAGCGCACATAGTAGGCTCTTTTAAAGATCTCCAATAAAGCGGTGCCTGCATGGCTCAGTTGGTTAAGTGTCCAACTCTTGATTTCACCTTTGAGATTTAGGTCATGATCTCATGGCTCGGGAGTTTGAGCCCCGCCTTAGGCTCTGTGCTGACAGCATGGAGCCTGCTTGGGACGCTCTCCCTCCCTCTCTCTCTCTGCCCCTCCCCCGCTTGCGCTCTTTCAAAATAAATAAGCTTGAAAAAATGTTTTAAGTCTTCAGGAAACCTTTAGTTGACTAATGATTTCTGTTCAGTTAAGCTCTGTGACAAACACCAGAATAACATCTCTGGTTTTCATAAATTACTATCTGATAGGAAATGGTGGGGAGGGAGTAAAGCCTCATAATCTGGTGTCCACAGACCTCTGTGTGAATCTTGGCCCTACTTACTGTTGTGCGGCTTTGTTTTCACATCTGTAAAATGGGGATAGTAATATTACCGAGCTGATAGATTATCATATAATAAAATGAGATCATCTGCTACATAATGGTTTGATAATATAAGCCTTCAAAGCTAACATTTATTAACATTTGATCATTAGTAGTAGTAACTAATGGTATAGAGCCCTGAGACTTCTAATCAAAGTGGTCAGGAGATGGTTATGATAGAGCCCGATTTTCTCTTCTATAATAATCCATAAGAAATGAAAAATGTAAGTAATTGGATACTTTAGAAAGGTTTTCAAAATTCATGGAGCAGAGGAATTCTGTAGAGCAGTGGTTCTCAAAGTGTGGTCCCTAGAACAAGCACATCAACATCGTTTGAGAACATGATCAAAATACAAATTCTAGGACCCTGTCCCAGACCTAGTAAATCAGAAAATCTTAGAGTGGGATCCACTGATCTGTGTTGTAAGAAGGTCTTTAGGTATTTAATTTCTTCTTTTCTCTCTTAATTGAGATGGAATTGACATACAACGTTATATTAGTTTCAAATGTATGACATAATGATTTCATATTTGTATATATAACTGCAAAAAGATCACCACAGTTAAGTCTAGTTAATATCCATCACTACACATGGTTAAACTTTTTTTTTCTTTTTTTTCTTTTATTTTAATTTAATTTTTTTTTTAATTTACATCCAAATTAGTTAGCATAGAGTGCAACAACGATTTCAGGAGTAGATTCCTTAGGGCCCCTGACCCATTTAGCCCATCCCCCCTCCCACAACCCCTCCCGTAACCCTCAGTTTGTTCTCTGTATTTATGAGTCTCTTCTGTTTTGTCTCCCTCTCTGTTTTTATATTATTTTTGTTTCCCTTCCCTTATGTTCATCTGTTTTGTCTGTGTCAAGCCTGACACGGGGCTTGAACCCATGAAACTGTGAGATCATGACCTGAGCCGAAATCAAAAGTTGTACACTTGACCAACTGAGCTGCCCAGGTGCCCCAGGTAGGCTCTTAATAAACATCAGCCATTGTTACTGTATGTAACACAGAAGTACAGAAAATACTTGGAGAATACACACGATATGAGGTCAAGTGGTATTACCAGAAATTCTTTCTAGAAGTTTTTAAATGGAATTTGAAGGAGATTGGGGGATGAAAGAGCATCTTCCAAGGACCACTGAAAGATTGTGGTATATTGAAACTAGTATACTATACTGTGGCATATTGAAGGCATTGGAAGATACGCGTTCCATTGTTAGTATTGTTCCTTATTAGTTGTATTAGTTGTATCATTTAACTTTCCTAAATTTCAGTTTCTTAACCTGTAAAATGGTGAAAAGAGGATCTTTCCCACCTACGCAGAGTATAAATAGGAAAAGTCAATATTTCTATGCCAAGGGAGGTGATATGTATGATGGTTTGAAAACTGTTACGTGATATACAAATTAAGTTTTCACTATAAATGCTGAATATATGATGCTCTAACACTTTGTAGTAGTATACAGTCCAATAATAGTAGGAGAGACTGTGACCTAGTAGGAAACTTACGGGCTTTGGAGCGAAATACCTGACCTTCAAATTCCACTTCTGCTGATTGGGTAAAACATGTCATCTAAAATGGGAATAGTAAGGGACACCTGGGTGGCTCTGTCAGTTGAGCACCTGACTCCTGATTTCAGCTCAGGTCATAATCCCAGGGTCGTGGTGTAGAGCCCTGCATCAGGCTCTGTGCTCAGCGTGGAGCCTGCTTAAGAGTTTCTGTCTCTCTCTCTGGCCCTCTCCCCTGCTCACTCTCTCCCAAATAAAATAAAACAAAACCGAATTAAATTAAATTAAATTAAATTAAATTAAATTAAATTATTAAGTTAAATTAAATTAAAATCAAATGGGATAACAAAATATACTTTCTAGTGTTACCATGAAGATTAAATGAGATAGTATATGCAAATACATGACAGACGCTAGCATTATCTAGCATACAGTTAGCACTGAAAATTTAAAAATATTAAAATTAGGAAGGTAGTTTAATATCATATATGTCATCTAGGGGCGCCTGGGTGGCTCAGTCAGTTGGGCGGCCGACTACAGGTCATGATCTTGCGGTCTGGGGGTTCGAGCTCCGCGTCGGGCTCTGTCCTGAGCGCTCCGAGCCTGGAGCCTGCTTCCGATTCTGTGTCTCCCTCTCTCTCTGCCCCTTCCCTGCTTGCTTGCTTGCTCTCTCTCTCTCTCTCTCTCAAAAAATTATAAACAATAAAAAAAATTTTTTAAGTTAAAAAAAAAAGATATACGTCGTCTAGTTCACCCTCACTTATTCGTTCATTATAACACATATCCGGCTCTCACTTTATGCCGAACACTGTGATCAGTACAGCTCGCAATTCCTGTGGTAGGAGCTTCGACTCATGGTGGACCCAATTTACAGTCTCTCTCTCCCTCTATCTGTTCTGTTCAGTGTTATATCCCTAACACCTACAATAGTGCCTGGAACATAGTCTTCAAGAAATATCTGATTGAATGGAAAAGGGACTTGCAATGTAAATAAGGAGAACGGAATTTTTGTAAGGGGTGAGCAATTCTTCTCAGCACACCTGAAATCGTATCACATAAGCCGAGTTTTTCTCCTCCTGCATCCGCTATTTCTGAAGACCGCCCTCAGAGAAAGGTAGCCAAATTTCGCTATAGCCCTTCCATCAGATCCCAACTCCTTGTCTCAATTGGACTTTCTGTTGCTTTACCCTGGGAGCCACCAGGGTAACCTCTACTCTTCACTCGCTCTCGTGAGGAATCATGGGAGCCTCCGAGGGCCTTCCTTCCATGACTCTAAAAGCCAGGGCAAACTGGAATGGAAGTTGCCACTCACCGCCTTTTTCTGCCCCAGCTCATTACACCGCGGTCTCTTCACATGCTGTGGGCATGAGCTACCTTAGCTGGGTCTCTTGTCTTAAGAAATCTCTAGGCCAGAAATGGACACCATTTAAAAAAATTTTTAATGTTTATTTATTTTTGAGAGGGAGAGAGGCAGAGCACAAGCGGGGGAGGGGCAGAGAGAGAGGGGGACACAGAATCCGAAGTAGGGTCCAGGCTCTGAGCTGTCAGCACAGAGCCCAACACGGGGCTCGAACCCACCAACCGTGAGATCATGACCTGAGCCCAAGTCAGTCGCTCAACCGACTGAGCCACCCAGGTGACCCCCCCATTTTTAATGTTTATTTATTTACTTTGAGAGAGAAAGAACGCAAGTGGGGAAGGGGCAGAGAGACAGGGAGAGAGAGAATCCTAAGCAGGCTCCACACTATCAGCCCAACTCGGGGCTCAAACTCACAACTGTGAGATCACGACCTGAGCTGAAACCAAGAGTCAGACACTTAATTGAGCCACCCAGGTGCCCAGTGAAATGGACGCCATTTCTATGTTCTGGGGGGACCCCAAACTTCAAGAGCGATTTCAAGAAATCTGTCTCCTTGCGTGTTTCTAATACTGCTCTCATCACCTCAAACATCTAAGCCAAGGAACGTGATGCTAGTGTCTCCTTTTTGAAAAATATTTCCAGTCTTCAGATAGCCTTTTGGAATTCCCCCTTTACTTGGCATAGAAAGAGAAGACCAAGGAAAAGAGTATTCTCTCACTAACCAACACCCTACACAGCCCCCAACAAATTTTTCCCATATCTAATCCTCTCCTGTAGATTGGGAAGGAGGATAGAAACAGTTTGACAGCCTGTTCCCAAATTGGTGGCCAAAGAGGGTATTTTCTTTAAACTATGAGGGTTGTGGGGCACCTGGAATAGCCACGGGGTGCCTGGTGGCTCAGTCAGCTAAGCATCTGACTTCAGCTCACGGGTTCGTGAATTTGAGCCCCGCGTCGGTCTCTGTGCTGACAGCTCAGAGCCTGGGGCCTGCTTCAGATTCTATGTCTCTGTCTCTGCCCCTCCCCTGCTCACACTCTGTCTCTCCTCTCTTAAAAACCAACATTAAAAAAAAAAAAAACTATCAGGGTTGTTAGCAACTTTTGTTTCAGCTGAGTGATTTTTAGCACCAATAGTTACAGGAAAGATCAGCCAATAGAACAAACAGCAATCAACATCTTTGTGTGTGTGCGCGTGTGTGTGTCTCATACTATCTATAGGTATATCTGCATCTATATTTATATCTATCATCCATCATTCATCTTTCTAGCTACCTATCCATCTGTGTGTCCGTGTACTGATTTATTTATTTATCTGTGGTTCTGCGGGATAAAAGTTCCATGAGGGAAAAAGCCATGCTTGCTTTGTTTACTGGTCTAAGCCCCAAATCTGGAACAGTTCGTGGCACATGGTAGGCACTCAATAAATATTATCAACTATATCAAGACATCAAACATGTAAAGGAGTTATACAGATTCTTTGAGCCACTGAGTTTGCTGAATAATCATACCTGTCAAAATATAGAGACACTGAAACTGCTGATGTCAATATCGCAGTGGTGTTATCTCAGGTGTCAGGGAAATATACCAAACAATGATGCACTTGAGTGTGAGTGCGTGTATGCTGTTTTCGTGCCTGTGTTCGTGTATGTCTGAGTTCGTATCCTAAATATTTCAAATTCTATGATAATTTTCAATGAATTGTTATTCTAATGGGACTTTAAAATACTGGTAGAAAAAATGGTAAGAAGGGGTTCAGAGTCAATCAGATTATAATTGCTAGGTTTTCCTTTGTGTGCATTTTGCTGATTTCAATATTGTCTGCTAGAATTTTTAAAGATCAAATGAATCAAAGTCTATGAAAAGGCATGTTAGTAATTAAAGACCAGAAGAAAAACATGAATAGAGCTTCTTTTGTTGAGAATTGCGTTATTCATGTATTCACCATCTTATGAAAAAGCAAAATGAATAAACCTTATCTAACAACTTTCTTTTCATTAGTGAACTTTATGTTTCTTAAACTGTATGTCAGTGACTAAGCATAAAACTATTCTAATGATGTATATTCAATAGAGTTTACCATATACATTCTATAGAAATGCATATGAAAATTCACAGAGTTCCCAAGAGTGCAGTGAAAAGCATCGAACTTATAATACTAAGTACTAGCAAAAGGAAATTCAAATCAATTATAACAGAAATTAAATAGGTAAATGAATCAGGTCTCGGCATAATCAGGAAGTATGCCACACAACTGGAAATTGTCTTTAAGGTCATTTTCCACTTGAACCCTATTGATGTTTTCTGCCTAAATGTATAAAACACTAACAGTGAAAAAAAAAATCAGAAGAAAATCAGTTAAAACCCTAAACTTCGTTCTCTGCGTTGTGGTGGTTTTCCTCAGTGGCCACAGAAAAATGTTACTATGCCTTGAATTGTCCATGAAGCAAGTTGATTTCCTCAGGGAAAATGGAAGTAATGTATTGATGTATTGACTCAAAGGAAGTGTCTTTAATTCCTGTGACATTCGGTTGTTAACCTGCTTCATAGTTTCAGTCACGCCATCCAACAGTACATAGTTATTTTCCCAGTTAGAAGTGCTTCTGCTCCTTATCTTCATCTTTTATGTAAAACAGTAAAAGGAAAAGAAATTAACCATGATAACTCAGTATTTGCAATTCTAATTCATGAGATAAATTATCTCTGCCTCTCCCCATAAGCTTTTTCTACATAGTGTCATGATATTTTAAAGGATTTCATAGCATTGTGTTTTATTTTTTGGAGCAAATATCACACTGCAGTTTTCTGCTTATTTGTTCGACACCTGCTTCCTTATTAGGACTGTAAGAACTTAAAATCACGCTTAGTTTTTAATCACCCCAGGATGCATCATAGTGCTTGGCACATACTAAGTACTCAGGAAATATTTATTAAAATGAATGATGTCTGAGGCGCCTGGGTGGCTCAGTCGGTTAAGCCTCTGACTCTTGGTTCCACTCAGGTCATGATCTCATGGTCTGTGAGTTCGAGCCCCACATCAGACTCTGCGCAGACAGTGAGGAGCCTGATGGGATTCTCTCTTTCTGCCCCTCCCTGCTCCTGCTCTCTCTCTCTCAAAATAAATAAATAAATTTAAAAAACGAGTGATGTCTGTGTCTTCAAATGTCAAAAGCATTACTTTTCTCCAGTTTTATTGAGATATAATTGGCACTGTGTAAGTTTAATGTGTATGGCATAATGCTTTGATTTACATATATTGCGCAATGATTTCCACAATAAGTTTCCTTAACGTACACTGTTAAGGAACCATACATATAGACGTTATGTATTCTTTAAAGCACATTTTTTTTTAAAGAAAAACAGATATGAGACTTTGATAACAGTTCCTAGAGTGGAATACAGTCTTATTTCCTATCATGACCAAATGACACTCATTATATAGTTGGCATTGGATTTTATACTAACTACATTATGCCATGTAATACATAAACGTGCAAAACTTCTATTCTCCATCTTAGGGGTAGCCTAATTAGAGGTCAATATGTGAGATTTGATCACTTGGTACCTCAAATATCATAAGTGAAATCTACATGAAAGGATTTCATAACTAAGCACAAAGGATATTTCTAAATTTTTTTTAAATTTTTGTTTTTACATTCATTTATTTTTGAGAAACAGAGTGAGACAAAGCATGAGCGGGGGAGGGGCAGAGAGAGAGGGAGACACAGAATCCGAAGCAGGCTCCAGGCTCTGAGCCGTCAGCACAGAGCCCGACGCGGGGCTCGAACCCATGAACTGTGAGATCATGACCTGAGCTGAAGTCGGACACTCAACCGACTGAGCCACCCAGGCGCCCCCACAAAGGATATTATAAATGTTTTGCAACTGGTAAAATGCACAGTGTTCAGAGTCGGTCATTGATATGTAGATTTGTACGAGTCGCATTGCCCTCCCGTGAACTACATATGTGAATCAAACAAACAAGGCAAGGTGGGATCATTTGTGCAGTGCTGGAGGTCTAGAGACCCATTATTCTTGCATCCTATAGGCAGAATATCATCGTGTCTGCCTTCAGGTGAATCTTTCACATAAGGTAGCACTTGGAAAGCCTAGGGCTGTGGCGCATACAGTAAATTTGCAGGGTAGGAGGTATAAAGGCCCAACCTAACTATAAGTGTGGGACACTACCAATATTTACAAAAAGAAGCTGTCATATGCTGAATGCAAAACTGGCTTGGGTCAATACACGTCAACTCTTAAATCCCCGCTTGTAAAAATTTTCCATAGGAGGGGCACCTGGGTGGTTCAGTCAGTTAAGCATCCAACGTCAGCTAAAGTCATGATCTCACAGTTTGTGAGTTCGAGCCCCGCATCGAGCTCTGTGCTGATAGCTCAGAGCCTGGAGGCTGCTTCAGATTCCGTGTCTCCCTCTCTCTCTCTCTGTCCCTCCCCCGCTCATGCTCTCTCAAAAATAAATAAACGTTAAAATTTTTCCATAGGAACCAATTTATAGTATTGGATACATGCCAACCCTATAATCTTTAAAAAAGAGTAATAATAGTATGGTTCGAAATGAGAATATAAATAATAAAAGTAATATGTCGTAAACTATTTTTCACTATTTTTATACATCCGTTTTCTCACCCGAGGGTGCAACCCTGTGAGAATAATACAAGCTTTTGTTATCCCCATCGTATGGTGGAATTAAGTGACATGACATTAGTTTAGCAGCTAAAATTCAGACCTGCCTCCTGGCTCAGCACAGTGCTTTTTTTGCTCGTTTGTTTTTATCTGCTGAAAAGTTTTGCACAGCTACTTTCGCAAGCAGCCTGGAATCGTAAGATCGTCTCAGTAGTTTCTGAGATAAACATTTCATTCTCCTAGAAGTCAGGAGAGTTGAGAAAGGTCAAAACGTATGTTCTGGAAAAAGCTTCAATGAGAACTCCAAACTGCTGGGGGTTTGCTCTGAAACTAAACAATACTCGTTTCCCATTTTGCTTCTTATTTTAAGTGCTTTGTTTGATCTTCCAAGATTCTCGTCAAAAAATCCTTTATAGTAAGTGGAAATACTAAAGCAGATAAGTACTGAAGTAGAAAATGAAAAGGCATTGGGAGTGTGCTAGATTTGGAGTTTGTGTATAATACAGTTTAAAACATCGCTGGGCTCTTTTAATAAAGTATAGCCTTTGAATTACTGGCCATTATAAAAGAGGATTCATTCTAAGACATTCCCATAAGTTCAGCTGATTTTATAGCAACTTTATAGTAACATGCATTTCATTAAGAATTAACCAGGTCCATTTCTCTGAACATTCCTCATAAATACCCCAGTGCATTTCCAGAAGAATTTTTCCACTGGTTTCACCCAAAGCTAGGATAATGTGTTCATTTTTCTAATGAATCAAGAAGCCATGTCGGTTATGAATCTATTTGCTTATATCACTTAATTGCAGCATTTCATTCTATATCTCTTTTTATCTTAACTGTATTCTTGCAGGTGCATTGTTACTTTCTAAAATTCTTAGAGAACCGGAGTGCCTGGGTGGCTCAGTCGGTGAAGCTGCCGACTCTTAGCTTTGGCCCAGGTCATGATCTCACAGTTCAGTTCGTGAGATTGAGCCCCACACTGGGCTCTGCACTCACGGTGCCTCCCTCTCTCTCTGCCCCTCCCCCACTCGCGCTGTCTCTGTCTCTCTCAAAATAAATAAACTTAAACATAAAAAATAAACTTCTTAGAGAACAGAATTTACTCAACTGAAACACACCAATAAGATAGTTTTGTTTTGTTTTTTTTCCAACGTCATTCCCTTGGGTTAAAAGCTACAAGGCTCAATTCCAGTTAACTGTGAGAGGTGAAATCCAGCAGAAGAGCTCTTTTGTTTGATTCCATTGTTTTCAAAATTGGAGCGAGGGCGAGGGCAAGAAAGAATGAAAGCGTAGACTGTTAATGTCGGATCAATTGGGGCCAGAAACCTGAAGCACTCTGTCAAAATTGCCAAGACTGCTTCTGTAAGAAACCCTCCGATTGGTAAAAAGTGATCAATAAGGTGGAATTGTAGGGAATGGGAAAATGAGACACAAAGAATGAAGAGCGGTCGGGGGCCAAAGAAACCTCTTGCTGTGGACTCAACACCATTTGCTGCATCTTGAGAATAGAAAAACCTCTTTTTTCATTTAGCCTCAAGGGAAAGAGAAAGCAGGAGAGCCTGGAGGCTGCGAGCTAGAATAAAGAATCCCCTGAAAACATGCTGTTTTGTACCCCCAGACTGAAGATTTCTGTTCCGAAGGAACTTACTGCCATCCCATTCATTTTTTTTTTTTCTTTATGGAATGCCCGCTCCGCGCCAGGCTTTGGAGTTTCGGGTAGGTGCACGATGAAATTGGAGTGAAACAAACTAAACAGTAACGGGACTGCAACCCTTGAGGAAAGACAAGGTAGGCAGACAGGCAAAAGTTTTAATAAACCCTGGTAAGTATTTTAATTAAGGAAGGTACCTTATTAATCACAACTAGCCTTCATCAAAGGCTGGCAATCTTCACATGCATTAATAACGCATTGAACCCTGCTCACAGCATGATCAAGTAGGTGTTGATATTGTACGCATTTCACAAATGAGGGAAGGACTCCGGGGAGGTTAAGTCACTGGTCTAAGGTCTCACGGACCTTGCAAGACACGAAACCCCACAAAATCTAGCTCCACATCTCATGGCATTCATTTCTGCAAGGTCCTCTTAATACGTAAAACCACTGGCCGACAAGGGAAAAGACTTCAAAAGTGAGGTGACCTTTGATCACAGCGGGAAGAGAAAACGTGGGCTTATGCTAGGTGGAGAGAAGGGGGAAGGCGATGAGAGGCTAAGAGAATAGCACACGCAGGGATAGGAAAATGCATAGCGGGGTCAGGCTAGTGTGAGGAATCTGTCCTACACAAAATCGCTCTTGAAGGCAGATTGCAGAAGGAAGTTGTGTGATTGATTTATCAAGAGAGTGGGGCCTGGGTGTGGGGAGCCTTCGCCAAGAGGAGGCAGGATAACAGTGGAGAGCCACTAATAATCACAGCCTAAGGGACAGAAAGTGGTTATTATCACAGCAGAAACAAAATCTGAGCGGCCAAAGAGGACTCTGGTTTTACCTTTTATTTGTTTGAATCTTTACATTCAAAGGTACTTACAGTCGTATGCGTGTATTTAAGAATCAATTAAAATTACAAAAAAAAGGAAAGCTGAAATTTGGGGAAGCTGTGATTATAAATTGGCCCCAAGGAAGTCTCGTTTTACCATGAATATCACTTTTGTGTAATGAGTTGCTAAATAATTTATCTATCCTGGTTTTTAAAACAAATATCTTTAAAGAAAAGTAAATCAGCAGACATCATATGTTTTCACTCCTATGTGGAACTTGAGAAACTTAACAGAAGACCAGGGGGGAAGGGAAGGAAAAATAAGTTGCAAACAGAGAGGGAGGCAAACCATAAGAGACTCTTAAATACAGAGAACAAACTGAGGGTTGATGGGGGGGTGGGGAGGGGGAGAAATGGGTGATGGGCATTGAGGAGGGCACTTGTTGGGATGAGCACTGGGTGTTGTATGTAAGTGATGGATCATGGGAATCTAGCCCTAAAACCAAGAGCACACTATATACACTGTATGTTAGCCAATTTGACAATAAATTGTATTTTTAAAAAAGCAAGAAAAGTAAAAGAAAGATGACTAAATATGAATTATATTTCTAAGTGGTTTTTTCTGGAATAGACTAACATTTGAGCATATGCAATCAAACACACAACTCCACCTTTTGCTTGAAAGTTGACACCCAAAGTGGAGGCAAAGCACCTGAATGGAAATAATAAGACACTAAAGGGTAACTGAAAATGTAAAACAATGGCATATGCCAGAATGACATTGGATCAGAACATTGGTTGTTGGATCCATTTAGCTAAAGACAGTTTCTGGGAAGCCACACACCTTTTCAACCCAGTTCTCTTTGTCTTACTCCCAAGATCAATTTTTGGCCAAATATTAAGTAAGCAAAATTGATGTTTTCCCATTGCTCCAAGCCTCCCCCCACCACCATCATCCTTGTCCTTTTCTTTTTTTTTTTTCCTCCTCCCTTTCAGTGCATCCTTGGATTGCCTTCCCAGCTAATCAAGCTTTCAATTCATCCATTCATTCAGCAAATGATTACGATAAGCCAGACGGAAAGTTAGATCCTGGCAATAGACAAGTAAGTAACATGTTCTCTTTTGTCAAACAGTTGTAAACTATTGGTGTTTCCAGATGCAAAAGTAGATCATCTCACGAGAGAAATTTGTCAGAAATATAGATTTGGAAGTCACAGGTGAGTCCATGATGTGAAAACACGAGAGTAGGTGAAATCAGAACCCATCTAACCAAAACCGTTCTTGGCAAGAGTATGTAATTTAAGTATTTGCTTGCTCCTTGTTTCCTATCAAAATCTGGAGCTCTGTTTTCTTCTTTTTTTTTTTTTATTTGAGAAAGAGTACGAGTGGGGGATAAGGATCAGAGGGAAAGACAGGGAGAATCTTAAGCAGGTTCCATGTTCAGCACAGAGCCCTACATGGCACTCGATCCCTCGACCCTGAGATCATGACCTGAGCCGAAATCAAGAGGTGGACGCTTCACCAGCTCAGCCACCAGGCGCCCTAGGGAGCTTCATTCTGTTCTTAAGAGGATACATTCTCCTGCAGGGCCATTTAAGAAGCAGATCAAACTCAAGATGATTTTACGTGTTGAGATCCTTATTTGGTAGGATATCCTAATACCTGCAGATTCTCCTTCTCACCGTCGTCATTTGTTTTGCAAAAAGGAGCTGCTCTGACCCCTGACCATGATCAGAGTAAGCCACAGGTTCTTTCTGATACCTCTTCTTCACCCACAAGGGGTGGCCTCTATAGGGAAGCATATTTGGACAAGAACTGACATCTCAGCCAGGAGGTGTCATGCCAAGTCTTGTCTGGCTCCATTAGGCTCTCTGTTTTGGAATTTGCAGTTTGTAACCAGAGAGACTAGATCAGGGAACATCGGGCATTGAGTTGGTAATGTATGTAAACTGGAGACTGAAATGACATTGACAGTATTTAAGTAGAGCAGAGAAAGCATGATTGGAAGAGAGAGACAGAGAGAAGCCAAGAGATCCTGTGACTTGACAAAGTGGGAATGCAAGAGAAGCTGCCTTGTTTCTTGACTGTTTTGGAATTCCTCATGCTCTTTCCCCATTAAGTATGGTTGTTCCTGACAGAATAACACAGACTTGAATCTGCTTTCTATTTGAGAAGCGCTTCCTCTGTCTTTGGCCGGTAAAGCAGGAGGTCTGTAGATCCAGGGAAAATAAATGATTTAAGTAAGCGGCAGTGTTTTTGAAAATGAGCTCACGTTCTCTTCCATGCATCCCCTTGTTGTCAGTGCTGTATGGGACTGTATCAAGACAAGGGGAAGGGCTATGGGGAAAAGGATCAAGGAGATGGTTTTAGACTGCTTCTCATTCAAGCCCTTAGCTAGAAGCCAAAAGGGAACTTTGAGCTCACATGTAGTCCAGGCTGATGAGGAGTATACCAGACAGAGCTTTGGAGACAAAGCCATGGGTAGAAGTAAAGTATATTTGCCTAAATTACCCACACTGTGCTGCAAATGCCCCAAAAGGGGTGTGGCCTGATGCTATAGTCACTTTGAGATTTGAGATCCCAGCCCAGTCTCTTTCCATCAGAGATTACTTTCCCTGTGGATAGACAGTCCTGTTCCACCTCGCCTTAATTTGACTATACGTGGAGTATTACACACTGAAGCACAAACTAGATTGTCCCAGAAAGAGTTACCAGGATATTAAAGGAGATAGTCATCCTAATTGAGAGAAGAGGTAGGAAGGATACAAAGCTACTATCCTCAATGCATGGAATCACATGGTAACTACCAGTAGCAAATTGGTCTAGAGAGATAGAGAGATGGAGAGATGGATAGATATAAATATAGATAGATAGATAGATCTATAGATATAGATATAAAGATAGATACAGATATATATACATATACAGAGAGAGAGACATATTATATTTTGTATTTATATCTAGGGCAAAGGAGAACTTTCTTCTCAAAATGTATTAAACAGATTTTTTTTTCATTTTATCTTTTATTTTTTAAATTTTACATCCAAGTTAGTTAGCATATAGTGCAACAATGATTTCAGGAGTAGATTCCTTAGTGCCCCTCACCCATTTAGCGCATCCCCCCTCCCACATCCCCTCCAGTAACCCTCAGTTTGTTCTCCATATTTAGGAGTCTCTCCTGTTTTGTCCCCTCCCCCCCGTTTTTGTATTAGTTTTGTTTCCCTTCCCTTATGTTCATCTGTTTTGTCTCTTAAAGTCCTCATATGAGTGAAGTCATATGATTTTTGTCTTTCTCTGACTGACTAATTTCACTTAGCATAATACCCTCCGGTTCCATCCACATAGTTGCAAATGGCAAGATTTCATTCTTTTTGATTGCCAAGTAATACTCCATTGTGTGTGTGTGTGTGTGTGTGTGTGTATGTATATATGTGTATATATATATATACATATGTATGTATATGTATATATACATACATATGTATATATATGTATATATATGTATATATGTATATACATGTATACACACACACACACACACACACATATATATATATATATCACATCTTCTTTATCCATTCATCCATCAATAGACATTGGGCTCTTTCCATACTTTGGATATTGTCGATAGTGCTGCTATAAACATGAGGGTGCATGTGTCCCTTTGAAACAGCACACCTCTATCCCGTAGATAAATGCCTAGTGGTGCAATTGCTGGGCCGCAGGGTAGTTCTCTTTTTAGTTTTTTGAGGAACCTCCATCCTGTTTTCCAGAGTGGCTGCACCAGCTTGCATTCCCATAAACAGATATTTTAAACTCATTCCAATCAGACCACCTTTAACCAAAAAAGTGGAGTTATCCAATGGGATTAGGCCAGTCGCAGAAGCTACACGGGTGCTAAACCATTGGGGATATTTGGAAGGCAACCAGATTTTCCACTACAAACTATCTTTTTGTCTGTCCAGCATGAATACCTACTCCCTTTTTATAAGCTTTGCTTAAAATGTGCAGTATGCACACTCACCTCCCCTATCCAGAGAAAACGATTCAATATTTCATCCAGTTATTAAAGCTGAACCAAATACAGTATCTCAGGGTTATGTATTGTCCTTGCTATCAAGTCCAGAGGTAGCTGCCTCAGAGTGTGGTGACATATCTGAAAAATGACAATGTATCCATCCCCAGTGAATGCAGTATACAGTGGTGGAAAAGATTGGGGCAACTAATAAAAATTCCCACTCAGAGAAGAGAATACTTAGTAAACAATATATTGATTCATAGTGTATCTCACATGCCATTGGCTAGGATTACTGAAGGGCCACTAGTCTCGCAAATTGAATTCATCAGACAATATTGAGCTTGTAATTTAGAAGGATTTCTTTTGTTCTTCATGCCCTGTTTCAGCTCTATGGGCACATCTTCTCTGTCCTTTGTCCTCCACAGGAACATATTCAATGGTCATTGAGAAGAATTCACATTTTGGGGAGGGGGGGGCTGAAGGGGATTGTACAGCCTGCTGTTGCCTGTGTTTGAGGAATGAGGGGTTGATGGGTGGGTAATCAAAGTCAAAGATTTTCCGGTCTTTTAAATGTGAGATTTATTTCTCTCTCTTAGAAACAGGGCTTTGTCCTCTGCTCACCACCCCCCACCCCCAGTCAACCTATAATCTTAGGTTTAATGGACTTTGTTTCCATCTTATTTTCCTACTTCTTTTTAAAAAAGTTTTTAACATTTATTTATTATTGAGAGACAGAGACAGACAGAGCATGAGCAGGGGAAGAGCAGAGAGAGGGGGAGACACAGAATCGGAAGCAGGCTCCAGGCTTTGAGCTGTCGGCACAGAGGCCGACTCAGGACTCGAACTCACGCACCACCGTGAGATCATGACCTGAGCCGAAGTCGGTCGCTTAACCGACTGAGCCACCCAGGCGCCCCATCAGCTTCTTACTTCTTAAACATACTGAGACCTTTTTTCTAGGAAAGCTTCTCTTAGAATGTGATGGAGTTTATGTTATTATTTTTACGTATGTATTAAGAAGCTATTATTTATTGTGGCACCTGGGTGGCTCAGTTGGTTAAGCATCTGACTCTCGATTTTGGCTCAGGTCATGATCTCACGGTTCTGCATCGGGTTCTGCACTATGTCAGTGCAGAGAGAGCTTGCTTGGAATTCTCTCTCCCTCTCTATCTACCCCTACCCCACTCATACTCTCTCTGTCAGAATAAATAAATAAACTTAAAAAAATTAAAGAACTTGCTATTTATTAATGATTTTCTAGGATAAACAACTTAATGGAAGACACAGGAGTTGAACACGAACAAAGGCATGTAAAGACAAAAACGAACATCGTGTGTTTGAGGGGACAATGAGGAGAGTCCAACTGGAGTTGAGGATGTGTATTAGGGATATAGAAAAGAGGAAACCAACATTTCTTGAGTGCCTATTATGTAGCAGACAGGAGCGAGGCACTTTTCTGGTATTATTTCCCGAGCTTAATCCATAATCCGTATGGAAGAATTGTCTATTGTACCGTAAAATAGATCTAGAATCTGATCCCTTTCTCCAGTTCCACCTGATTTTAGCCCCTTTCACCACCCCCTCAATTACTGCAATAACTTCCTGACTGGTCTGCTTGCTGACAATATTCAATTTAACCCAAAAGAGAAAAGAAAGAGAATAGAGGAAAGAAAAACAAAGCAAAGGCAGAGGTTGTCAGTAGGATTAAAGAATCCCGACGTAATGATACTCCGTTTACAACAGAGGCACTTTCAATATAATGTCACAGGTAGTTGAAAGGAAATAGGCGAAAAAGCATATGCCAAAATACATTAGTGTCGATGGAGGGTAAACTACCAAGGAGGTCGTGGTTGACGGAATCATATAGTCTTTTCCCCAGGCAACCCCCTTCACTGACATTACCCCAAAGTGTAGGACTGGCACTGACCGATCTCTGTCTCCCTTTTCCCCTCCGTCTCGACTTCTTCTTTCTTTCTCCCCTTTTTCCCTTCTCTTATTTTCTAATTCTTCCTTCGTTTTTTTTTTAAAAGTTTATTTATTTATTTTGAGAGAGACAGAGACAGCATGGGTTGGGGGAGGGGCAGAGAGAGGGGGAAAGAGAGAGACACCCAAGCAGGTTCCATGCTGGCAGCACACAGACCGACTCGGGGCTTGAACTCACGACACCGTGAGATCACGACCTGAGCCAAAACCAAGAATCAGATGCTTAACTGACTAAGCCACCCAGGCGCCCCTAATTCTTCCTCTCCTTAATTAGCCACAGAGTAGAATTGCCTACAGGGCTGAAAATTCACCTGGGGGACAACCTATAGGCTATACGTGAAAGCTTTCCAAAAATCCTAGTGTCTCCTCAGGACACAGGCAACACCATTAAATCACTGGCTTCTTGGCTCTGCAAATCTTCCAGGAAGGACCTTCACTTTATTTGGTAAAATAGTTATTACGTGGAAACTTAAAAGGATGTTCAATATAAACAGTAAACATAAGAAATCTGAAGAGACTGCACTAACACCAGATATAACAGATTTCAAGAAAAAAAGGAGTAATAGAAGGAAAGGAAATATTATAATCAAAGAAGATCAAGTCATCAAGGAGATATAACAATCGTAAACGTGTATATGCCTGGGGCGCCTGGGTGGCTCAGTCGTTTGAGTGTCCAACTTCATTTCAGGTCATGATCTCATGGTTCATGAGTTTGAGCCCTGCTTCTGGCTCTCTGCAGTCAGGACAGAGCCTACTTCAGATCCCCTGCCCCCCCTTTCCCTGCCCCTTCCCCACTTGTGCTCTCTCTCTCTCTCTCTCTCTCTCTCTCACACACACACACAAATGAAAAAAATGAAAGAAATAAAAATAAATAAATATGTCTAAGCTTCATAACAAATAAAACCATGTTAAGCTACATTTGACAGACTTAAAACGATAAATAAGTAAGTATGAAATCATATTTGGAGATGCAACATTCTTTCTCAGCAATAGATAGAACCATTAGACAAAAACTCAGTGAACACATAGATGATACGCATTATTTTATCAACCACCTTGACTAAATTGATATGTATAGATAACTATGCCCAACAATTGCAGAATATACATTATTTTTGAGGGCGGGGCGTATGTTACATTCAACGAAAGGGAACATATTCTGGGCCGTAAAACAAGCCTCATGAATTTAAAAAATTTGAAATCACCTGAGTATGTTCTGACCACAAAGGAATTATCTTTCGGATAACAAAGGATAGCAATAGGATATCTTGGGGAAACCTTGCATGTTAGAAAATTAACCAATACACTTGTAAGATACCCGCAAGTCAGAGAAGAAATCGCAGGAGAAAACAGAGGAAATATTTCGTACTGAATATTTTTGTAAATGAAGTCTTATTGGGACATAGTCATGCCCATAAGTTGTCTATGGCTACTTTTGCCCTACAATGGCAGAGTCCAGGAGTTGCAACAGAGATCGTATGGCCTGCAAAGCGTAGAATATTTACTGTGTCTCTTTTCGGAAAAAGTTTGCTGATCCCTGGCCTAAAGTCCCACCTTGATA
The DNA here is from genome assembly GCF_028018385.1 of Neofelis nebulosa. Taxonomy (NCBI): domain Eukaryota; kingdom Metazoa; phylum Chordata; class Mammalia; order Carnivora; family Felidae; genus Neofelis; species Neofelis nebulosa. The sequence continues at coordinate 93,815,617 of NC_080800.1, forward strand.
AACTAGATGAAAACCAAAAGAGCAAAAGAAACCCAAAGTAAGTAGAAGGAAGGAAATAAAAACAAGGGCATGTTACCACAAAATAGAAATCAGAGAAACAGAATACCTAACCCAAAGCGTGATTTAAGATCTGAGTTAGCAAAACTGGGAGATTAATCTTGACAAGGTACAGAGGGCTACCACCCAAACATACTTCCTGGAAAAAATTTTCTGAAAATTACCCCTAAGGTTGATAAACAACATCTACAGAAAATGTAATTGGCTTATATCATACTTAGTGATACAATTATGAATGCTTTCTTCTGAAGATTAGGAACAAGGCATTGTCCTGGAGATAGAGGCCATTACACTAAAGAAAAAAAAATCACTGGAAAGCAAGAAAACTGTCTCTATTGTCCTATAGATCATCTTATGCCACAGTAAAAACGAATAAGTGAATTTAGCAAGGAAGAAGGATATAGGTCAATAAGCAAATGTCAAATTAAATGTGAAAACTCAAGGTCTCTTAAAGTCATAACAAAGTAAGGATCAATTGAAAAAATTATATATAAACTGTCTATGCTGAAAAAGGCAAAATATTAATAACAGAACTTACAGGAGATGATAATAAGTTGAATTATACAACTTTTTAAAAATATAATTTATTGTCAGGTTGGCTCACATACAGCGTATACACTGTGCTCTTGGTTTCGGGGGTAGATTCCCGTGATTCATTGCTTACGTACACCACCCAGTGCTCATCCCAACAAGTGCCCTCCTCAATGCCCATCACCCATTTTCCTCTCTCCCCCAGCCCCTCCCATCACCCCTCAGTTTGTTCTCCGTATTTAAGAGTCTCTTATGGGTGTTTATGGATCAAAGTCTCAATATTGATGAGATATGAATACTTCCCATGTTATCCATGCATTCTGCACAATCTTAAATCCTAATTCTGGAAAGAACTTTTGTAGAAATTGATAAACTAGGTTCTATACAGAAATCCAAAGAACGAAGGACATCAAAATAAATTGTGAAAAATAAAATACCAATTAAACTTGTAATAACCAAAGGACATTTATGCAGAAGGGCTTTTAATTATTTCTGTGGCTGATCTGTTTGGCACAAAAATATTCCACCCACAGTGTATGAAATTATACCCTCAGTAACTTTGCCTTCTCTGTCTCCCCTTTTATCCTAAAAAGCCAACTACATCAACCACTGTAGTTTTTTTTTTTTTTTTTTAAGAAAAATATTGCTTCTCAATGACGCCCAAGGTAGGACAGAATGACAGGAGTGGGCGTTTACAGGAGAGGAGGCAAGACACTGAATATGGGATCGAAATGGACAGAAAGACATAAAACACTACTGAGAACATTAAAGATAAATATTGCCTATTCCAAAATTTTATTGAAGGCTAATCCCTGGCATTGGGAAAGGAGAAATTTTGACCCAAACAGCGAATCTTCCTGAAAATCCTCTTTAGAGATCTACCTAAAATCCCCAGTCATTAAGCAACTACTTAAAAAGAAAGCAGAGTTGGGCTGAAAGCTAGACTTCCTCAGTTTCCTTTTCTCCATTTCACCTGAATCGTTTCAAATACCAAGTGAACTGGGAAAATATTTATAGGAAACCAAATTGAAAGCTCTCCTAGGATTCTTTTCTATTTAGAACTGTGGCCCTGAGGAACAATTCATTTTGTATGACCACATTTTTTAGTTTTTGACATTTCCACAATGACTGGGTCATTTTCTCTAGATCAGTATTATGCTTTAGAAGACAAAACTAACCCTGTTACCCTACTACCCAAATGCGACACAGACACAGTGACATGCCGTAAAGTAGAACACAAGGAACTAAATATTTGATCGTATTTCATTTGTGTTAACCGTTTTGATAAAGGATGAACTGAAATTTCAGTGTTACAATGTCCCCAATGTAATCTTATTTCATTTAAATTTTGGCAATATCACTTGGTTTTAAATTAAAAAAGGAGATTATATCTGAGGTGCCTGGGTGGCTCGGTCGGTTAAGCATCCGACTTCAGCTCAGGTCACCATCAAACGGTTGGGTTCGTGGGTTCGAGCCCCGTGTCAGGCTCAGATTCTGTGTCTCCCTCTCTCTGCCCCTTCCCTACTCGTGCTCTGTCTCTCCCTCGGCCTCAAAAATAAATTAACATCAAAAAAGAAAGTAGATTATAAGAATACAGTTTCTAAGTTATGAACAACACAAAAGTTAGGGGCACCACACCCCCATGCCGTCAAAACTCCATTTAACTTTTGACTCCCCAAAACTTAATAGCTTACTGTTGACTGCCTTACTGTTAACAGAAACAGTCGATTAACACATATTTTGTTTGTTATGTCCTGTATTCTTACAATAAAGTAAGCTAGAGAAAAAAAATGTTATTAAGAAAATTATAAAGAGAGAAAATACATTCACAATACTGCACTATAAACATCTGCATACAGGGGCGCCTGGGTGGCGCAGTCGGTTAAGCGTCCGACTTCAGCCAGGTCACGATCTCGCGGTCCGTGAGTTCGAGCCCCGCGTCGGGCTCTGGGCTGATGGCTCGGAGCCTGGAGCCTGTTTCCGATTCTGTGTCTCCCTCTCTCTCTCTGTCCCTCCCCCGTTCATGCTCTGTCTCTCTCTGTCCCAAAAATAAATAAACGTTGAAAAAAAAAAAAAAAAAAAAAACATCTGCATACAAATGGACCCACACAGTTCAAACCTATGTTGTTCAAAGTCAACTGGGTAAACATTTTGATGAATATTCTTCTAAATTTCAAAAATAGAGATGGCAATCTGTAAGAATTATTTGATGCTTACCCTTTAAGAGTATCAAAATAATGTTAATTAGCTTATCAGGCTTTTTGAAATATGCTTAAAAAAAAGCATTGAATGCTACATTCTGTTACCATGTTAGAGGAAAATTAGAATATTAAAATTAAAAAAAGAATATTAAAATCACGTCAGACTACTTTTTTACTAAATATAATTATTTTACTCACTAGAAAAAATATTTTCTTATGACGAATTCTACTTTATGTATGTTTTTAATATCTTTATTAAATTTATTATAGAAATATTTATATAATGTATAATCATTTCAGGTTATACTTCTTATAAGGCCAAAATGTATACTGCCAAAAGACAAGTTTAATAATGATTTTTTAAATTGATAGAATATGATTTGGATTTACCCCTAGCGTTTATGTGCCTTTTAAATTTTATTTAACTAATCTTCAATTGCTAGATGTGTAGTTGCTTTTCATGTTTGTTCTGGCAAACAATTCTGCAGGAATATTCTTGCACAGATAGATGTCTGTGTATTATAAGGGTGTCTATAGAATATATTTCTAGGAATGCATTTTCTGAATCAAAGAAAATATGCATTTTACAATGCTATGTTGCCAAACTGCCCTCCAAAGAGGCTGTACCACTTTATACTCCTTCCAAAGTGGATAGGTTGTGTTTTTTCCTGGCATCCTTATCAACAATGACTTTTGTGCAAAGTTTGTACTCTATAAGCGAAGATTTGCTCTATAATATCTCATCGTTATTATAATTAATTTTTGGTTAGGCTGAGTGATTATTATATGTTTATTAACCCTAAATGTTTTTTCTTCTTTGAATTGCTTGTTCACGTCCATTTTTTTTCCTAGTGTACTGCTTCCTTCTCATTGAATTTTAAGAATTTCTATATTATGGGGTGCCTGGGAGGCTCAATTAGTTGAGTATCTCACCCTTGATTTTGGCTCAGGTCATGATCTCGCAATTCATGGGTTCCAAACTTCATGGAGCTCTGTTCTGACAGCTCAGAGCCTGCTTGGGATGCTCCCCCTCTCTCTCTGCCCCTCCCCGGCTCGCACACGTGAGCTCTCTCTCTTAAACTAAGTCAACTTAAAAAAAAAAGAATTTCTATATTATAGTAAAGAAATCATTCTTTTATGTCCTTTTTGAAATGGACCGTAAAACTTATCTATACAAAATTACTGGTAAGTAGATAATACTGTTAACCTTTTTTAAAAAACTTAAACAATTTATAAAAATTGTTGAATGAGGGGCGCCTGGGTGGCGCAGTCGGTTAAGCGTCCGACTTCAGCCAGGTCACGATCTTGCGGTCCGTGAGTTCGAGCCCCGCGTCAGGCTCTGGGCTGATGGCTTGGAGCCTGGAGCCTGTTTCCAATTCTGTGTCTCCCTCTCTCTCTGCCCCTCCCCCGTTCATTCTCTGTCTCTCTCTGTCCCAAAAATAAATTAAAAAAACGTTGAAAAAAAAAATTTAAAAAAAAAAATTGTTGAATAAAATTTGTCTAGCCTAAATTTGTAGATAATTTTGTAAGAGAAAAATGAACTTGATGTACATTGAATGTCTGCTTTGTGTTAGAAACTCTGCTGTGTGTGTTTATGTACATTTTCTGTCTAAATCCTTTCTAAGACCTAGTCAGGGGGTTATTTTTCGTCTCTAGTGCTACAGATGAGGAAACAGAATTAAATAATTTAAGCAAATTAGCCAAGGACTAGCAGCCAATAAACAGAAGTAGGAATTTAACCTGTGTCTTTCTGATTATACAGTCTAGGTGTTAAAAGATTTCAGTCATGGGGTGCCTGGGTGGCGCAGTCGGTTAAGCGTCCGACTTCAGCCAGGTCACGATCTCGCGGTCCGTGAGTTCGAGCCCCGCGTCAGGCTCTGGGCTGATGGCTCGGAGCCTGGAACCTGTTTCCGATTCTGTGTCTCCCTCTCTCTCTGCCCCTCCCCCGTTCATGCTCTGTCTCTCTCTGTCCCAAAAATAAATAAAAAACGTTGGAAAAAAAAAATTTTTAAAGATTTCGGTCATGATTTATCACATCACCTATGTGTTGCTCAAGGAAAGCAATCAGTAACATTGTTTGAAAAACTGAGTGAATATTAAGAATATTGTCAAGTAGATCAGCTTGACCGAAAGCGTTCAAATACACGGCAATGAGTCTCGTGTTGATTATATATACTGTCTCTGAGACAGAATGGACTCAGCCACTGCCAAGCATTTCCTTTCATTCCACTGAGTATTATGAGGTGGGGGAGGGGGGTGCAGAGAATTAACATATACTAAGGGAAAGTTTAAAGTCGTCTTTTTAGAAGAACTGCATCAAAAATATATGTGCAACACATCAAGGAACATGTAGCTAATTTCCAAGCCTGAAAAATGTTTATTTCGTAGCCTCACGACCCCAACCTTTGAGTGGGTAATTAAGTGATAACATATGCTACATTTGCATCATGCTGCTGACAACTCTGTCTTCTTATTTGGCCATATAGAAGCAGTCATGCTGTCTGCACAGAAAAAAAAAAAAAAATACTAATGTTTTTGTTCCAACTAAATCTCCAGGACACAAACGGTGTCTCAGAATAAAAATCTTTGGGAAAATGATAAATTTTTGTAGCTATCAATCAGTTGAACAACATACACTAACACAAAAAGAAGAACATAAAATACAGCCACTCAATTAATCGCTTCTCCTGCCTCTGAATATGTAAATGAATTTTACTTCTGTACAAATACAGGTGGGGAGCAGCAAAGAAAGGTATTCCATAAATTAGAAAAATAGGACATTGAAAATGATACCGTTCTAAGAAACACTAGCCCTTGCCACCTTTACCAGTTCATCTAAACGAATGATTTGATCATGTTTGAAGAACCTATTCCATAAGCATTTTTTAAATTTCTTACGGTTTATTCATTTTTCAGAGACAAAGACAGAGCGTGAGTGGGGAAGGGGCAGAGAGAGAGGAAGACACAGAATCGGAAGCAGGTTCCAGGCTCCGAGCTGTCAGCACAGAGCCCCACGTGGGGCTGAAACTCACAAACCATGAGATCATGACCTGAGCCGAAGTGGGACGCCCAACCGACTGAGCCACCCAGGCACCCCCATAAGCATTTTTAATGGCCGTTTACATATGAGTAGCTTTTGCTAATATTTAAAAAATTAATTAGACATAGCACAGAATATTAAGTCATTTAAAATAGGAGAACTCTTGGATCATCTAGACCAGCGTTGTTTCTCAACTCTTGACTCTGTATTAGAATTCATCTATTGATGGGACCCTGATACGTTGTTTTCTGAAAAGCCCACCTGAGTATTTGTTTTAATGTACAGCCATAGCTGAGAATCACTAATCTTCTTATGTCTGCTTAGTTTGAAATCATGTTTGCCCCAGACACAATTTTACAGCAAAATTAAAAAGTTCAGAGATACTTGGCCAGGACTCCTTTTTTATCTTATAGCAGCAATTAATTTGCACTCTTTTAACGTTTTTTTTTTTCTCTTAAGTGACTTTGATGTCACTGGCTTTTAAGTCATTGTTTCAAGCAGCTTTATCATTTATAAACAGTCAAGCTTCAAATTTAACCATTTCATAATTCTGTAAGACAAATATGTTTGAGTAATCAAAATGATACTCTCTTTTTATGCTTGATAAATCTCTACTTATTCTTTAAATTTCACTCTCTCTGTGAAACCTTCCTGCATATGCTCCCACAGCAATTTTTACTTGACTGTGTCAGGTAAGTTATGTCCATAATTAAAAAAATGAATATAAAATATTTAAAAATTTTTTATTTACATGTATTTATTTTTGATAGACAGAGAGAGACAGAGCACAAGTGGGGGAGGGGCAGAGATAGAAGGAGACAGAGAATCCGAAGCAGGCTCCAGGCTCCGAGCTGTCAGCAGAGAGCCCAACATGGGGCTCGAACCCACAAACTGCAAGATCATGACTTGAGCTGAAGTCAGACGCTTAACCAACTGAGCCACCCAGGCGCCACTGAATATAAAATATTTAATGCATGTAATTTCATAATCACTTCATCATTAACTTATTTTTGTCATAACAGTTCTTGGTGTAGGAGATTAAACATATAGATTATCTGACAAAAATGTTATTATCAACGACAGTATACACACACTTGTATCATTAAATTTATATATTGTATAATATAATATATTAATTTTACATAATATTAATATAATATATTATATATATAATTAATATAAAATTATATTATATTATATAATGATGTGACAGTTTTGTCTTTAGCATGGAGATGAAAAGCATTTTCAATGAAGGTTTTTTCAAAGAAACAAGAGGAACAGATCCAAACTGGCCAAAATGGGGGCTAGTGTCCAGAGGTGAATACTCTATGATTTCTTTTTTTTAATGTTTTAAATTTTTATTTTTTAATATATATTTTTTTATTTTTTAAAGTTTATTTATTTATTTTGAGAGAGAGATAGAGAGACAGAGCTCTTGAGCAGGAGAGAGGCAGAGAGAGAGGGGTATAGAATACCAAGCAGGTTCCTCACTGGCAGCACAGAATCCCATGCAGGGCTCAATCCCGTGAATCGTGAGATCAGACTTGAGCCGAAACCAAGAGCTGGATGTTCAACCACCTGAGCTACCCAGGCGACCCCGTATCTTTTTTTAAAGATTTTATTTTTAAGTCATCTCTACACCCACATGGGGCTCAAACTCATGACCCCAAGATCAAGAGTCACATGCTCTACTCACTGAGTCAGCTAGGTGCCTCTAAGATTTTTTAATAAATGTAATTTGTTTAGTCATTGAGAAGTCGTAGTGATTGAGAATATAAGCTGTTTAATTCATACAAATATATACACTGACATTTTACTCTAAGAAGATAATCTTCAAAGGCATTAGACATGCTAGGGCTAATTTAATCATCACATTAAAAAGCTCGTTTAGGAGGGGTGTGGAAAGGTACGTAAGTCAAGTAATCAGTGTGTGACCAGTTACTAATCATTTGTTCTTCAGTAATAAAAGTAGCTTGACTGAAGTCTACTGTTCTGTTTTCAAACCGATTTGGATTTGCATGGGATTTTGATGTGAAAAGGTCAAAGCAATTTGACACATTTATTTACCAGAGTAGAGGCTAAACAAACTATCTCCTTAGAAGATCAGAAACAAAGGCATTTCTCTCTCAGGACAGCCATAAACTCTCATGAGATTTAGGAAAGATTAGAAAACAAGCCACCCAGTACTTTGAATGCGTTGATACAGTATTGCATGCAAGTTGGCGGTGCTATTGATTCCAGCCTCATAATGAGACACACTTAACCACACTTTCTGCTTCTGCTAAGCCTTCAACCTCGTATAAATCATATAAATATAAAGTCCATCTGCGGTCATTCCTCGTTCCTCTTCCAAATGAAAAACCACTCAAGAATGCAGTGTCAGTACGGATGCCCTATGTTGCCATTGCCATCGTCTACTTTTATTGTCTAATTTGTTGAAAATACGATTTAGCTTTCCCTCAGATTCATAATGTGTTCCTACCATGAATTATATCCGCACAGTTTTGCCGCGCACTTTTTAGTGTTCTGGAAAAAGGAGCGCTGAAGAGATCATAAAACCCATGGTGGTTTCCCCCCACCGGACAAAGAAAGATGATAAATGCCATCATTGACACACCTCAGGTCAAAATAAGGAAACATAGGCTACCAACGTGAGCCTATCACAGAGAGGGGGCATTTTTCCAAGGTGATAATACTCATGCCATTATCCAGATAACCCATCTGGATCCGTCTTTTCTGAACAGTTAGTGCCTCTGTAAAACCGGCGTATTTTATGAGATGGAACAATGCCGTACAAACATATGGACCAAAGTGTAAACAAGCCAAAGATGTCTAACAAGAAATTTGTGTAATAAGATGGAATTTCCAAAACAATCGCCTTCTCCTAATTTATGTTTTGAAATCAAGTAATTAGTCTTGGATATCCTAAGAACTAAAATTTAAATTCAGAGGAGACTAAACTTAATGGAAGGGGTGTGTGTGTGTGTGTGTGTGTGTGTGTGTGTGTGGGTGTGTGTGTGTGTAAAGCAATCATATATATATATATATTTCTATGTAGGTGACAATTTAAGTTTTTTTAATGTTTATTTTTGAGAGACAGAGAGAGCGAGAGAGGGGGAGGGCAGAGAGAGAGACACAGAATCTGAAGCAGGCTCCAGGCTCTGAGCTTTCAGCACAGAGCCTGACACGGGGCTCGAACCTATGAACTGTGAGATCATGACCTGAGCCGAAGTTGGATGCCCAACCGACTGAGCCACCCAGGCGCCCCTGTAGGTGACAATTTAAATCAGGGAGGAAAATGCTCTAGGATCACAGAGAAGACATATATGGTGTCATATACGGTGAACAATTTCTCTTCAATTTTAGTACGTAGTCAACGACTTCTATATTCGTATGTTTCTGTGAAAACCCAATTTAAGAAAGCTGTTCAGCTGGAAAAATTATAAACAATAAAACTTTCATGGAAAGTTGTAAAAGTAGGCGTCTACCAAAATGAGACACTTGAGATTATGGTTTTCTGTTTTCCGGTCTTTTTTTAAACTTTGTTTTAATGTTTATTTCTGAAAGAGAGAAAGAGAGAGAGAGCACGAGTGCACTAGCGGGGTTGGGGCAGAGAGAGAGGGAGACCAGATCCAAAATGGGCTTCAGAGCTGTCAGCGTGGAGCCAGATGTGGGGCTCAAACTCATGAACCACGAAATCATGACCTGAGCCAAAGTCCCATGCTTAACTGACTGAGCCACCCAGGCACCTCCAGTCCTTTTGTAAACTACTACTCACATACACACAAATATAAATTGGTGGACAGTATACACAAAACTGACCCTTTTGGGGCGCCTGGGTGGCTCAGTCCGTTAAGCCTCCAACTCTGGCTCAGGTCATGATCTCGCTGTTCGTGAGTTCAAGCCCCGCGTTGGGTCTGTGTTAACAGCTCGGAGCCTGGAGCCTGCTTCGGATTCTGTGTCTCCCTCTCTCTGCCCCTCCTCTGCTCTTGCTCTCTCTCTCTCTCTCTCTCTCTCTCAAAATAAACATTAAAAAACAAAACAAAACAAAACTTACCCTCTGAAGTTGTTAAATGACTCTTTCCAACCCCCACCCAACAAGATACTTTGATTCATTTGGTAGAGGCATGGAAAATCATATTATTGTTTCAGAAAACCTTTTATTGTTCACACACTCAACTTATTCTAACACATATTGAGGAATGTCGTCAAATAGGACTGAGGTCAAATGCTTTACCAAAAAAAAAAAGTTTATTTAGGGTTTCTTACTGGCCCTTCAGTAACAAATTCAGTGATAACAGTTTAACTTCTTAAAGCTTCACATGTTTTTCTCATGCCCTTGTCAAGATTCTGAGGGAGACTGAGGGTGGGAAAATAAACTTTATCTTTGGTCTACACACATACAGACACACACAAAGTTCATTAATTTCTCCTTTTAGAGAAGTTCCAGTTTGTCTTTTCTGGTCTGTGTGACTTCAAATATATGACTTATGCCAAAGTATTTACTCTTAGTTATTATTTTGTCACAGCTCCAAATTAGGATTAATAGGGTGAAAGATCCACAGATATAATTTGTATGGTTTGGATAAAATTACAGGGCCAGAATCTGATCTTAGGCTCTCCAGAGCCATTTATTTTTATTTTATTTTTTTCAACGTTTATTTATTTTTGAGACAGAGAGAGAGCATGAATAGGGGAGGGGCAGAGAGAGAGGGAGACACAGAATCTGAAACAGGCTCCATCCAGGCTCTGAGCCATCAGCACAGAGCTCGACGCGGGGCTCAAACTCACGGACGGTGAGATCATGACCTGAGCCAAAGTCGGACGCTTAACCGACCGAGCCACCCAGGTGCCCCATCTCCAGAACCATTTAACGTAAAGGAATGGACTATGAAATCGTTGATTCATGGCCTATTTGCAGACAAGAGAAATAGAGAAGAAAGTGCAAAATGAAGATTTAAGCACACACTCAAAACATTTTAGACCATGAATTAAAAAAATATGTTAAATTATATATTTGCAAGATCTATGATAGCTCTTCCCCATCATACTGAGAATTTGAATTCTGAAAATAAATTAACTCATCAATCATAATACAGCATGAATATAATTGCCCTCAGTTTGGCTGGTAAATGATGATTTAATCATAAATTTCGATTAATTGCTTTCTGTCTGTCTTCCTGACAAATCAACTCACATATTTTGCTTTATTTATTTATTTTTATTAAGTTCAACGATTACCTCTTGGACTTCAAATTTTATCTGAGAGATAACTTTTTTTTAAGTTTATTTATTTATTGGGGCACCTGGGTGGCTCTGTCGGTTAAGCGTCCGACTTCGGATCAGGTCATGATCTCGCGGTCTGTGGGTTCGAGCCCCGCGTCGGGCTCTGTGCTGACAGCTCAGAGGCTGGAGCCTGCTTGGGATTCTGTGTCACCCCGTCTCCCTGTCTCCCAGCCCCTCCCCTGCTCGTGCTCTGCCTCTCAATAATGAATGTGTTAAAAAATTAAATATTAAAAAAAAAGTTTACTTATTTATTTTGAGAGACAGAGCACCAGCAGGCGAGGAGCAGAGAGAGAGGGAGCGAGATTGAATCCCAAGCAAGCTGCGTGCTGTCAGCACAGAGCCCGACGCGGGGCTGGAACTCACAAACCGTGAGATCATAACCTGAGCCGAAGTCATGAGCAGAAGTCAAGAGACGAACGGTTAGTAACCAACGGAGCCACCCGGGCACCCCTCTCTGGGAGACATGTTTGACAAAAGAAGCATTTGCCAAATTATCACACGTCTGAAACTACTGGAATTACGCACTTGGAAATAAGACAACTGAGCAAAGGTCAGGATGAGCTTTTTCTTGTTGATGTCTATACTCGATTCCAACACCAGGGGGCTGGGAAGCATTTTAAGGTTGTTTGCTTGCTCGCTTATTTACTCCCGTCTTCAGAGGCCACACTTCTGATGTCATTTTCGTCAGGGGTTGCAAGCTTCCGTGGCATCCGTCAGATTCCGTACTTGAGATGTCACGCAACTGGATGCCAGGCCATACACTCGTGCTGGGGTTCCAGAAAAAGAATATAGTTCAGGGGGAGTCTTAGGGCCTTTGGAGGGAATGTTGGAATTGCCCTTTTGGGAGGCACAAGACATATCATAGGATTGTTCACTAAGTCCAGCTTAGTTCCATGGACTATCATTTTACATCTCACAAGACTCTCAGCCTCCTTTCTTCACTATCCTTTCACTGTATTCACCTGCCCGGAAGCCCATCTTGCTGGGGCTCCCGCGTGTAGTCATGTAGGATATTCACAGGCTGTGCGGTCTATTTATGGGTTTATTTTGACGGAGAGAGGGGGCCAGCGAGCAGGGAGGGGCAGAGAGAGAGAGGGGGACAAAGGATCTGAAGCAGGCTCAGGGCTGACAGCAGAGAGCCCAGATGTGGGGCTGGAACTCACGAACCTTGAGATCATGACCTGAGCTGAAGTCGGATGCTCAACTGACTGAGCCACTCGGGCGCCCCAGTGTGGTTTAAATTACAGTGTGAGTGCCTCTTTCCAGGGCAGGTGAACATACACCTTCACAGTCGTTTGCTGTCTCCATACCTGGGTCTAACCTAATATTCCCTGTTCTATCTTTTGATTGCTGAACAGGAGATAAAAATCACACTACCATACCAATGGCTTCCCATGCAGACTTAGTCTTCATCCTGCACTGAGCCGTAAATGCTACCAAACACTCCTCTTTCCCTTATCCATTCTCTCTCCCCTTGTCCACTGTGGCTGTTCTCTATTCTCCTCAGAAGTCTGCATTACCATCTGTTCCCCTCCCTCTAATCAGATGAAACGAATTCTTCCTCACTGAGAAAATGTAAGAAAGATCCTCCATTAAGGGACTACCACAAGTTCTAGACCATTGTCAGTATATTGTTCTCCTCGCCACATTTCAGAATCAAAACAGCATCCCACATCCTTGGCAGTAATAATCTTGCCCGGGCACCCGGGTGGCTTAGTCGGTTAAGCCGCCGACTCTTGATTTCAGTTCAGGTCATGATCTCACGGTTCACGGGTTCGAGCCCCACTTCAGGCTCTGAGCTGACAGCCTAAGGCCTGCTTGAGCTTCTGTCTCTCTGCCCGCCTCCCCCCAAAATAAACATAAAAAATAATCTTGTCACCTATAATCTGCCTCCCATTTACTCCCTCGTTCTTAGCAACTTATCTTCATTTCTTATCCTCTTGCCTTGATCTTTGGCCTTCTCATCTATACTGGCTCCTTCCCACCATTTATATATTCTGAAGCCTCTTCCAACAAGCAAGCAAGAGGCAGGGAGGGAGGGAGAGAGGGAGGGAGAGATTCCACTCGCTCCATATGTCTCATGATTTTTACAACCAAACTTTATGAACAGGTTATCTGTTCTCACTGTGTTCACTATTTTACCTCCTACTTATTCCTCATCCCAGCACCCTCTGGATTTAGATACTTCTATGAAATTTCCTACACAAAGATCACCTAGAAATTCCTCACTGTGTACCTCACGGATACATCCCTGTATTTACCTTATTAGATTTCTCTTATATTTGTCAATGTCGATCATTCCTTCCTTCTTACAATGCCTTCTTTGAATTCTGTGACATCATTTTTTCTATTTTTGTTTTCTGCTCTAATCGCTTCATCACTTGTCTTCAGGGGATCCTTATTTCCTTCCCACCCCTTAAATGCTATTGTTTTTAAAGTTTTATTCTAAGCCCCTTTTTAAAGTGTTTATTTATTTTGAGAGAGAGAGAAAGCAGGGGAGGAGCAGAGAGAGAGAGAGAGAGAGGGAGAGAAAAGACAGAGAATCCCAAGCGGGCTCTGCGTTGTCAACACAGAGCCTGACACGGGGCTGGAACCTACGAACTGTGAGATTATAACCTGAGCCGAAACCAAAAGTCGGAGGCTTTACCAAGGGAGCCACCCAGGCCGCCATTTAAGCCCTTTTTTATCCTGTATACTCTCATGTCCACACCTTTAATATACCGATAATGCCCTAATCTTGAACTCTGGCCTACCTATCTGTCCTGTTATAGAGTCAAATACACCTCTCTCAACCGGACATGTTCCTATGGATGCTCCAAAGATTCATAACACTTAACATGCCCCCAAATTAAACTCCCTCCACTCTTACTTCCTGTTTTGTTCCCCCCTCATTATAACACAGGGAATGCGCATTTTAATGCACCCGCTAACCCCAGTTAGAATTTTTACTAACTTTTTTTAAATTTATTTTTGAGACTCTGAGAGAGACAGAGCATGAATGGGGAGGGGCAGAGAGAGAGGGAGACACAGAATAGGAGGCTGGCTCCAGGCTTTGAGCCATCAGCCCAGAGCCCGACGCGGGGCTCGAACTCACGGACCATGAGATTGTGACCTGAGCTGAAGTCGGACGCTTAACCGACTGAGCCACCCAGGCGCCCCTATCAAATATGCTTTATTAAATGATTCATGAATGGGCCAGCACCCCACCTAGCAAATAGAGGGGAGCTCCAAGGAGTTGTGCAAAAAAAAGTTGTAACCGGGAGACGGGTGGGGCAACAAAGTTATTAACAAAAGAAAAGGATGGTTCCAGGTAAAGTCACTTTCCCTGAGGAGGAAGGGAAGGAGGTCTGACCATGTAGATGACCTCATGTAGATGACCTCCCTCATTTGGGGCCTGGAGATAGCTCATGTCACACATTTCCTCATTGGTGCTCATCGGAAAATTCCTGACTGCCCTGGTTAAGACTTCCATTTCTGAGGGAGGTTGAATGTGCAATTAGATTAGGTATTACACCATGGTTTGGTGACTCAGCCAAAGTGATGCCATTTTAAGTCTCTGGTTTTCTTTTTAACCCCCTCCCGTCTCTTTATTCACTGTTCTCAGTGTAAGGCTGAATATTCCAGTCACTCGGGCCTTCTTTCTTGGATCACTGGTTTCCCAATCATCCCTGAGCCTTTGTCCTTGCTGTATTCACGAGGCGAATGTCCCCATCCCCAATCTGCTTAATTAACTCCTATATGTATATTGAGATAAACCTATCTAATCCTCCAGACTGGCACTGATCACTTCATTTTCACAGCATTTATCAGGGTTCAAAGTTATATGCTTCTATGAATTATCTGATTAATATCTCTCTGCTCCGCAAATCTGTAAATTCCAAGAGAAGAGAGATCTCCAGTGCCTATCATGTAAATTGGTCAACTAATGAATAATTGAATATATGCTCTGTCTGCAAACCTTTCTGTTAAATAAGTAAATATTCTCAAAGAAGGTTGACAGGCTAATCTCCAATCAAGCCTAAAAAAACCTCTGTATAGATGGATTTATCACCTTTGAAAAATTTACATGGTCCTGAAGGAGTAATGCAGAGGACAGAAACATTTTAATAGAAGAAAGAAGAGACAAGTGAGTCCTGGTCCTAGATAGGCTACTTAGAGACGTCCCGCTAGGTAAGGCATCGAAATGTGTTTTCTGATTTGTAAAGTGAGACTCACACGCATACCTATCCTACAACATAGTTGCAAAGATAAATGAGTACTTGGTGATGAGGGGGGCATGAGGCAGGTTGAGGGACAGAGCACAAGCTAACACCCCCCCCCCCAGGTGGGATATGTATGCTAGTCCTTGGAACTGATAAGAGTCTCCACCAGTTTACCAGAAAAAGGCAATCCCATTATAGCCTAAAGTCCAGGAACTCCCTACTGTCTTAATGTTAATGCCTGGCTGGAGGGAAAAATGACTTTAGCTTAACAGTAGCTAGGCCTCCAGTAAGTCTTCGGCATGGGAGAAAGTCTCTTTGGAAACTCCCTCTTGATCCCCTGACTCCATAAAATGGTCCCCCCCAACACTTAACTATGCAACTCTTCCTGAGCATGAGTCCTGTCCCCGTGCTTTAATAAAATCACCTTCTTGCACCAAAGACGTCTTCAAAAATTCTTTCTTGGCCATCAGCTCCAGACCCCATCAACCCCCCTCCCATCACCCCGAAACTTCATCACTTAGTATATTGTATGTAACTAAGTAAGCAATCAGTAAATACTACGTATTCCATTGCCTTCAACGAATATTCATTGTACCAAGTATAAGCAACATAACAGAATCAAGTACTCAAGTGAAGAAGTTCAACAGTATGTCAAAGGATGCCGGCTGCAGACGTTGGCACCTGAATTAGGATTTCAGTTTGAAAGCTAAAAACAGATCCTGGAGTCCTAGGTCATCCATCCAAAATGTTAGCATACTTCCAGACATCATTAACTTAAAACATGGTTCATCCAAAAAAAAAAAAAAAAGAAAGATAAATACTTGATAGTTCTTTTTACTGTCCCATTGTTAAAAATAGTACAGATTGGGTAAACTCACACCATTGATCAGGCTTTCATAAACTGGGCTCTGAAGGCTTTGAAGAATTTCACAATCTTTGTCAGTAAGGCTTTGTTTTAGCTATCGTTGTTCTTTTAACTAAACTCCAGCAGGGGGAAATTATCATAATGAAATGTCTGGCCTCATACAGTTATATATGTAGGTGTGTATATACTTTATAAATGTATAAGTATTATTGTATCAGTTGCTTTCCTCTCACTAACTACAACTTGCTGTATTTTACGTACCAGCATATAGAACTCTGTGTCATTCTTTTTTTCAAATTTTCTACAGCTTCTTTATTTATTTTGAGAGGGAGAGCACGAGCAGGGAAGGGGCAGAGAGAGAGAGGGAGAGAGAGAATCCCAAGCAGGCTCTGTGCTGTCAGCGCGAAGCCCGAAGCGGGGCTCGAACTCACAAACCGTGAGATCATGACCTGGGCCGAAATCAAGAGTCGGATGCTTAACTGGCTGAGACACCCAGGCGCCCCTCTGCTTCAGTTCTAACAGATGTATACTATTCCATTGTAGTGGTGAATCATATCTGAATTTATCTTTAATTAGTTTAACCTCATCACCATTGATGGACCATTTGTAGTTTTTTTTGCTATTTCAAACAATGTGGCAGGGAATAAGCTGACAACCGTATTTTGTGCTACTTTCCTGAATATAATCAAAGAGAAAATCCTCCACAATGGATTTGTTGAGTCAAAGGTATATATTTTTTGTTTGTTTTTATTTTGAGGTGCACTTAGTAGCTGCTTGTCAAATGAAAAAAAAATGGAATGATTCTGGAATACATGTATCAAAAAATGTGTGTGTGCACATGTGTGTTTACAGTTTGTAAGTTTGTGTAAATGGCATGCGGAACTGATTACCCAGAAATGGTTCCAACTCAGTATTTTTGGTAAATCTGCCATTATTGAAAATATTTCACTACCTCTAACTTCACCCACTTTTTAACATTTTCTTCATCGTTCCTGGGTCCTGTATGTCTGAAGGCAAAAGAAAATTTCTAAAAACTTTGAGTATCAGCTCAGCTCTTAGCCCTTTCTGCAACTTAGTTTTCTTTTTTTTTTTTATGTTTTATTTATTTTTTTTATTTTTTAATATATGAAATTTACTGTCAAATTGGTTTCCATACAATTCCCAGTGCTCATCCCAAAAGGTGCCCTCCTCAATACCCATCACCCACCCTGCCCTCCCTCCCACCCCCCATCAACCCTGCAACTTAGTTTTCAAGAATGCCCCTCCAGACCCATATATACTCCATCCTTTTATTTACTTTGCTTACCCCCTTACCTTTATTCACTCCCCAAATCAGACCATCTTCACTGTATATCTTTAGAAAGAATCTCTTATGTAATTTGTGTGACCCCTGTTCTCAGAATTATTTATCATTTGATTAAGTTGGGATAATTTGAAAAGCTTAAAGAGCAGAGAGAAAGTTACCAAATACATCTAATTCAAAGGAACAGTAAATCTGGGCACGTTTGCTTTCTTAGCCACACATTCTATTTAGTTAGAAATGCCTCAGACTACAAAGAAGGAGAAAGGAGGAAATTCTCTAAGAGGGTAAGTAACAGATCTGGGCTCATCTTAAAACAATCATCTAATAAACACCCAGTATCCAAAGCTACTTAAGTGAGGTACTCTTCCTTTCTTACTTGCTTAAGATCATGGTGCCCTCAATGATTTGTTTTACACTTGAAAGTTGCCTTTAGTATCCCTTAGAATCTGATTTACCTGAGAGGAGTGCGTGCTTGGGTATAAGGATGATGAGATAGCCTTTGCTGGAGAATAGCTATGTATGATATTCATTGAGCCTTACCACCTTTTAGGGTAGACTTCTAAATGAACATGGGTACACCCTATAAAGCAATCCTACCCATCCTTACTGAGTATTACGCACAGTTTGTGTTTCCCATCACTGTGGATTTCTTTTGAAAAACATTCTCGGAGTGTCTTCTTCCCCCAACTGGAGAGGGCGTAAATCTGCAATTTCCCACTTAAGCCACTAGATGGCAAATATGCAACAATAAGTCAAAACGCTGCCGTGTTCTCAGAACCCCCAGGGGGAATTCAAATACTTTGAGGATCAAGTCAGTAAAAAGTGAATACAGGTGTTTTCAAACATAATGCAATGACTGAATCCATGAAATGAGGAGTAACTTGAACACTACTAAGCGCAAACACGATGAAAACATCTCCTTGGCAATTTGTTAATACATTCTTAAAAACAAGTGTTCAGACTCCTTCATTGCTTGACAAAACTACCTCAATTTCAAAGTCAAAGAGGATAATTAGTAGTTCAGAACAAAAGTCCTATTGCAAGTGAGAAATGGAGTTCTTGGATGTGTTTCCAGGTTCATGTTGCCAGATACTTATTGGGATTTCGAATGATCTCATAGGGCTAGGTATCTCTCAAGATTCCATAGCTTTATGGAAAGATTTTGTAAGAGTGTCCAACTTGCCTATATATCTTCATTCCACGTGACCCAGTAATTCTGCACCGGGGAGACTATCTAAGCAAACAACGCAAAGAACAGAAAAAACATTTACAACCTGTTCTCTAAAGCTTTATAATATCTGGACATCTGAAACAATGGAAACATCTGATAATTGGGCAAAATGAAGAAATAGGTGGTGTTTGGAATAATGGAAGATTATGCCTTTGTTTAAAATTACATTCATTGGGGTGCCGGGGTGGCTCAGTCAGTTAAGCGTCCGACCTCAGCTCAGGTCATGATCTCACAGTCTGTGAGTTCGAGTCCCGCGTCGGGCTCTGGGCTGGAGACTTAGAGCCTGGAGCCTGCTTCAGATTCTGTGTCTCCCTCTCTCTCTGCCCCTCCCCTGCTCATACTCTGTCTCTCTCTGTCTCAAAAATAAAAATAAATAAAAACATTTAAAATAAAATAAAATAAAATAAAATTATGTTCATTAAAATTTTGTAACAATACAGAACATATTTATAGTGTAAAGGGTTGGAAAACAAGATTTTAAATGTCTATATGGCACATTTAAAAAATACAGTAAAACCTTGGTTTGCCAGCATAATTTGTTCTGGAAACCTGCTTGTAATCCAAAGCACTCGTATATCAAAGCAAATTTCAAGAACCATAGGCTCAGTTGTGGTCATGTGACATTCAGCTCCACATAATACTCGTATTGCAAGCCATCGCTCGTTTATCCAGTTAAAATTTATTAGAAATGCTTGCTCATCTTGCAGAACACTCGCAGAACAAGTTACAATCCATGGTTTACTATACTCTGCTGAGGAGAATGACTACAGGAAAATGTACCAAAATATTATGAATTAACTTTTTTTTTTTTTTTTTTTTTTGGGGACAGAGAGAGACAGAGCATGAACGGGGGAGGGGCAGAGAGAGAGGGAGACCCAGAATCGGAAACAGGCTCCAGGCTCCAGGCTCCGAGCTGTCAGCCCGGAGCCCGACGCGGGGCTCGAACTCACGGACCGCGAGATCGTGACCCGGCTGAAGTCGGACGCTCAACCGACTGCGCCACCCAGGCGCCCCTTAACTTTTTTTTTAAATTGTCCTTGAGGAGTAAACTTGTGGATTATTTTTCCTTCTTCCTATTTTTCCCCATTTTCCAAATTGTCTATAATTTTTTCTGAATGATCTGTCATAAACATGTATTGATTTATACATCAATGAAATGTAAAGTAAAGCAAATATTTTAAAAGAGGAGAAGTATTATTAGACAAAGGCAGTTCAACAAATTGAGGACAGAATGAAAATATGAACAGGAGGTACATATTTTAATTTTTCTCTAATCTACTTTTGGGGTGATAATTGGGGGGAAGAAGAGAAGATATAAGGTAATGGCTTTTGGAGGTAACAAGCTTCCACCTGTTCAAACAGAGCTTCCTCCTTTTTGCAAAAGCTGTATTTACTCTAGACGTATATGAATTTATTTCCAGATAAATCTGAATTTGGATTGAATAAGAGGTAACGTAGAATTACCCTTTGGATTATTGTTTTCAACTTGTATTTTTATTGCCGATGGGTGGACAATTATATTTGTTTCCTCTTATTATGTCTTCTCCTTATGATCTCTTTCATTCATGAATTAATTAAAAAATAATTATCGAGCACTTACAGCCCATCAGACCTTGAGTTACATATTAGGGTTATAGCAGTGAATGAAATAGACTGTGAGGGATAACAACAATAAGCAAACAAATAAATATATAATTTGAGAGGAGAGGGAAGAAAGTTATTTATGTATCTTTTTTTAAAAACTTACACTAAATGTGCCCAACATAAGAAAAACAAATTATACACCGTCCCAAGCAACCCTTGAACCTAATTCCAAATTCACATTGATTACGTAGGGTCTGTATAGTTTCAGGAAGTTACTTGGTATTGTCAGCTTAGTATAAATAATTTGCTTTTTTAAAGAAAAAGATTTCTGGCACCTAGGTGGCCCAGTCGGTTAAGCATCTGACTTCAGCTCAGGTCATGATCTCACAGTTCGTGGGTTCGAGCCCCGCGTCGGGCTCTGTGCTGACAGCTTGGAGCCTGGAGCCTGCTTCAGATTCCGTGTCTCCCTCTCTCTCTCTCTCTGCCCCTTCCCCGCTTGTGCTCTGTCTCTCTCTGTCTCTCAAAAACGAATAAATGTAAAAAAGAAAAAAAAGAATAAAGAAAAAGCTTTCTTAAAGTTTTTATTTCAATTCCAGTTAGTTAATATACAGTGTATTATTAGTTTCAGGTGTACAATATAGTGATTCAACACTTTCATACATCACCTGGTGCTCATCACAAGTGCCCTCCTTAATCCCCATCACCTACTGAGTTTTGAATGATTTTCTTAAAGCTGTATTTAATAGCATACCACTTTCTCTAATAAACAGTACACAGAGATGATTGGTTTAATGAGCCTCAGGTCAAAAGTCTCTTATCCACCATTCCAAAATCCAAAAAACCTCTAGAAACTGAAAGTTTTATTTATAAAGCATTTGGTGGCAAAATCTGATATTGCCTAAACTAATCTGACCACTAAACCTGACCTCAGCTGCTATAAGTCTCCTAGTGGTTTCTATTTATCCCATCTAGTATAAATATTTGTGAGTTTTGTTTTAGAAATATTTAATGTATTTGATTATGTGCTGTTGGCCCACATCTGATGGGTGATATTACCTAGTATACAGTATCTGCATCCATTACTTTTTTCAAATTCAAAAAACCCTATGTTGTATAGAATACCTGTTCCCAAGAGTTTCAGATAAGCAATTGAGGACGTAAATTCAGATTATCATAATAAATCCACTTGAACTGTCCACCTCTTATTTGAGTAAGGAGACTCAAATCACAGTGCACTCAAAGCAGTAAATTAACTTACAATATTTATTGCCAAAATAAATTAGGGAATTTGTAATACAATTGGTATTTTATTGCCTTAGACAATAAAGGAAAGGCGAGATATCAGATAAAGGGCCAGTCTCACAGCGTAACATTGAGAAAACCACAAAACCTCAATAGAAAAGGGGAATGGACAAAAGACATGAATAGACAGTTCATAAAAAGAGATGTACCAATTAGCCCTAAACATACAAAAATATGGTAAACTCCGCCCATAATAAGAGAAATGCAAGTCAAAGCTCTACTGAATACCATTTCTCATTTATTCGTCTGGAAAAATACAAAAGCTTGATAGTAAGCTTGTTTACAACATTGTAGGAAACGTTCACTCTCATATATTGCCAATGGGAATGCAAAATAATACAAATCCTATGATGGAGATGGGGAATTCAACAATATCTATTTTGGCTAAGAAAGAAGGAACAATATGAGGAGTGTGTGCGTGTGTGTGTGTTTATTTTTATAAAAAGAGACACAAGAAACTAAACTGAGGCTTCTCCAACGACTCTGTTGGTATATAGTTTTGATTTTCAGACCATGTTGATATTTTACATATTCAAAAACTGAAACTTAGTTAGCAGGAGTAGAAAAAAAGTTAAAATTAAATACTAACAGAAATAGATGCACTTATTAATCAAATTAATAACAAAACTACACAGAAAATTAAACCGAGTAACATTTGAACATATGACTCTGCTATGTATCCTCACTGGGCTATATTCTAAAGGCATAAAGAACTGTAAAAACATCAAGAAACTTTACTTATTTTTGGTTAGCAGTGGTATATGGCAGTAATTATAAAGCGATTTTATGCAAACTGTAAAACTGAGCAAATGAGTAAATATATTGATACGTAGGCGGAAATGGTTCGAAAGTGAGAAAAGGAAAATTCGTAAAGAGGAAAAAAATTCTATATATGGACTGGAATTAGAGTTATCAGTATGAACTCATGAATCAAAAGCCTTGTTCAATGAAAGGTCCAAGAATCAATGAGACTCCAGGAGCAATAAGAAAACCTATTGCCCACGTCTTGGTTTTAAATGTTATTGTTCCTAAAAAGAACCACAACTCCTTGGAAAAAACAGCTGATTTCAGGTATGAGAGGGAAAGTGTAAGACAAGCTAAGAGTATCTTGTTGATATACAAAAGGGAAAATATCAAAAGGATATGAAGGTCAGCTTGAGGAAAAATCCACTGGATCATTTTGGAAACAATCTAACCATTAAAATAAATAATAATAGCAATGGATTGAAACACAATGAATAGAAAATAACTCATGGAGGCATAGTGACATTAAAAAGTAAAGTGGGGGAAGTTCTTTCTTGTAGAAAAGTCTATCTAATAAATATAGAAAGAGTAATAGAATTGAAAGACGAATATTTTACAAACACCATATAATAATTGCTTCACTTAATAATATCAAGAGTCATCAATGCACAAAGGCTTGAGCAATAAGACATTCATTTGGTCTAAATGTATCACCTGACAGATTACTTATTAACTACAAAGAAGAAAGTTACCTCTGTAAGAGGGATCTGTTGGATACATTGTTAACCAAGTGGCAAGAGAAATCTGTTGGATACCCTGTGAAACAAGTGATCAGACTTGAAATGACCAATAATGGGACAAAATTACCTCTTGATGTCATGTACTAAGGAGGGTGGAACATCATCTATGTGGTTTTTCTGTCAAAAACTTTTGCACCTAAATGCAATCATGGAGAAAAAAATCAAACTAGTCCAAATTGATAGATATTGTGCATAACAACTGGCTTGGACTCCTCAAAAACATCACTTTCATTAAAAACAAACTAAAAGAGAAAATATCTAGGGAACCGTTCTAGATTAAAGAAGCTAAAGAGGCATGTCCAACAATTGCAGTTCATGACCTTTGATTGGATTCTGGATCAGGAAATAAAGCTCTATAAAGGACAATTGAGGGAGCATAGGTATGGATCGCATATTAGACAATGGTATTATATAAATGTGAAGATCTTAAGTGTAATAATTGCATTGTGGTTATGTATGCCCTTTTTCTTAGAAGATACATGATGAAGTACTTAGGAGTGAATTGTCATGAAATGTACAACTCACTTTCCACATTAAGTACTAAATACACACGGACGGTGGGGAGACACAACTAACTCTTGGTTAAGTACTAAATATGTTTGGGGGTGAGACACACACACACAGAGGATGCACAGATGTGAACTAACTCGTAAATCTCGGTGAAAAGTATGTGGTAGCATATTTTATTATTCTTGCAGCTTTTGTGCGGGTTCAAACTTTTTCAAACTAAAAAGTTACGGAGAAAATATAAGTAGGCGTTATATACGTCTTTTCTGATGGCGCCACCAGTCAGGAGGTATATTACAATAAAAGCAAGTCTCAGGCTAAATTGTGCCACACCTAAAAATATTAACAGGTGAAAAAAAAAAAAAGACATATGATCTGTTCTATATTCTTCGAAGCCCTCGTCATCTGTCTTCTTGGAAACTTAGACAACACTTTGCGTCAAAGTTTCACTTAGAAATGGGTGCACCAATGTTCTGATGGCAAGATCAGTGAGGCTTCTAATTGCATCAGACAACAGATTCCCATATTAAGTATTGAGGCCCAAGGTAGAGAACTGGCAAAGATTCAGTGTCTTGCCTCTAGAGAGTTTCTTTGAAGTTGTTAGTTGGCTGAGCTTGCATGGCTTTCTAGCCAACTATAAACTTGAACTATTCTCATATCGCTATGAAAACTCATTTCTTATGCAAATTACAAAACCCTAGGTTGTACATTTAGATATAAATACTTGAAAAAAAAATGGAACATACCCTTGAATAAGTCTCCACCAGAGGAATCTGAATCGTTGCATGAGACTACGTCAAAGGTTAACTAACTGCATCTGGGTTACACATTAATGTTGACCCCCACCCATATCATGACATCATTTATGTCAAAGCATTTTGCAGTAAATTACAGTCAAGGGCACATAAGTCCCACTGTCTTCCTTTTGGCAAATTATTATATTCTTTTTTCAAAGTATGATATTTGCTAACCTTGGTCGTTCATTTATTTATGAATTTACTCACTTTTTATTGAGGATTTATGAATTCCCTCATTCAATATTCAACATATATTTATTGAGTAGTTATTATGTGTTGGATATTGGGCTGTGAAAGACACAAGTAGAGTTAAGATATAGTCCCTGCCATCAAGCTGATGATAGAAACTGAGATGTATTGTATAATGTGCTGTGTTGTATAAAGAGTCAGGAAGTGTTCCCCACAGAAACTGACCTTTGTTCTAGTTCTCCAAAGATAGGTCGACAAGCCACAGGGAGAAAAAGTAAAAAGATAGGCATTCCAGGAATAGGAAATTGGATGTGCAAAGGTATATTGACCAAAAGTGGTGTGGCAAATTCAAAGAAATCGGGGGCAAATTGTGATTGTGTGTGTGTGTGTGTGTCATGTTAAAGCATTTATATGTGAATCAGCCAGTGGTTTACAAGCTAGCCTGTTTATAAAAATCACCTGGCACTTATGGCCTGCCCGTGGAAATTATGCCTGAATAAGTCTGGAGTGAGTCTTTGATAAGTGCTCCTTTTAACAGGCTCCCCATGCATGGAGTTATTCAGAAAATGGCAAGTTTGGGAAATGATATTTTGTACCAATTTTTTCCCATTTGTTTGTTTGATATGTTAGGCTTCCCCAAGAGATCTTGCTTGAGAAACAAACAGGAGTCTCCTAATTTACATTTTATTTTATTTTATTTTATTTTATTTTATTTTATTTTATTTTATTTTATTTATTTCTGCACATCCCTGCTTTAGGCAGCAGAGGAGAATGCGATATTCGAATTCATGTTTTAGAAATCTGATTGGCAACAACGTGAAAAATACAGTGAATATGGAAGAATGGAGGCAGAGAGCCAACTTAAGAGCCCTTTACAATAGATCAGGTTTAACATAATGAGGGCTGCAGTTCAGGTCTCTGCAGCGGGGCTGAAAATGAGGGGACAGATTGAAGCTGCACTTAGAAGGCAGAACACACACGGCTAGTTTTGATTCTAAGTGGGTTGTGAGAGACGAGATTCCCAGATGGCTCCTAGGTTTTTCGTTTTGGTGACGACGTAGATGGTGAATCCATTAACTGAGAGAATACAACTTTGGCCAAGTGGCAAATTTGGTATGATAGTTCAATTTGAGGTGACTTCAGTACACATAGGTAGAGTTTTCCCATAGATCATTGAAAAGGAATGCCTGGGACTCAAGAGCGAGGGGTTGAGGAGCGCCTGGGTGGCTCAGTCGGTTAAGTGTCCAACTTTGGCTCAGGTCATGATCTCACGGTTTGTGAGTTAGAGCCCCACATCCGTGGGGGCTCTGACAGCACAGAGCCCGCTTCGGATCCTCTGCCTCTGAGAGATCCTCTCTCTTTCTCTCCACCCCTCCTGTTTGTGCTCTCTCGCTCTCTAAATAAATAAACAAACAAACATTTTTTTAAAAAGAGAGAAGGAGGTTGAAAATATAAAGTTATTTATCATTCCTATCTAGGTCAAGGGTTTGTAATCCAGGCTACAGGAGTATTTGAAATCTCCGAAAATGTGTGTAAAATAGTGTGTGTGTGTGTGTGTGTGTGTGTGTGTGTGTGTGTATTGTTCCCTGGGGGGGAAGGGACCTAGCTCTCATGTAATTTTTTAAAAGGTCGCTGGCCCCCAAACGGATAAGAACTGATCTAGGTATCAGTTCAAAGTGAACTAGCATAAAATCAGTGTCTCTGAGCATTGTTGGCATTTGGGGTTATTTTGTCCTTGGGGGTGTGAGAGCCCACTTGAATTTCCTTCAAGAATATAATGCCTATCTATAATATTATACAAATGAGAAATTCAGGGTTTGAAGAATAACCTTTTGGATAAAACTCAAATTGTTAGTATTACAGCTCCCAGCAGAATTACACTGGGAATTTCTTCCTATGTGCCTTGAATGTCTGAGATTAATTGGGAGAAGATTTTAGGATAAGCCTTACTTGACTGGTTCTTCAAATCGCTGTTCTAACTTAGTAATTACTCACTGCTCTAACTGAGTAATTACTCTGAAATTTCAAAGGAGAGGTGTATTGTGGGTGGGCTTACTCATAACTCGGAAGACAGAGAAGAGCTTATTTTGTTCCATATTTTAACCTCTGAACAAAAATATGCCTCTGAAAATAAGTGTGTTCAATCCTCCTTTATTAAAGAGATTTTCTGTCTTGAGGTTTTTTGTTTTTTAATCTGGATGTTAGGAGCGATGCTCTTTGGACCGTCATTATATGTTCGTTGCAGGTAATTTTTTCCTACGATACACTTGAATGAATTTAAAGCTTAAATATGTATATTTAATAATAGAAAAAAAGAATAAAAGATTATTTCCAGTGCTTCAAACACTGAAGGGAGCTCCGGTTCCTGTTAAGGTGGAGAAAACAGACTGACCCTACTGAATCCCTGGACAGACCGAATGGAGCAGCTGACTGGGGCATCGGAAAAGTAACTTGGTAGCAAGAAGACTGGGGAAAGATATGAGCACTGCAGAAATGAACCATCTGGCACTGGGTCATCCATTTTTTTCACTTCCGTAGGTCCTGACTTGAACTCACATACAGCCTGTTCCCGGAACTGCACCATGGACAGACAGAAGTTCAGGAGAAGTCCTCTCTTTCTGTTACAAGTGAGGGAAAGAAGGATGCCTAAGGGACAGAAAGAGTGGCAGGTATCCTCTGCATTTTCCTGGCCTGGCCTGCAAGGCCGGCTCCAATTCTGGTGCTTAAACCTGTGAAAGTGGTACAGCAGCAGTCAAGCAAACACCTCAATCTCAGAAGAGGGAAAATCCTTCTCCATTATCTGAAAAACTGTGGCCCACACATTGTGGTGGGAAAACTTGTCGCCCGCATGAGCATGCACACACACTCTCTCTCTCTCTCTCTCTGTCTCTCTGTCTCTTTCTCTCTCTCTCTCCTCCTGCTGCTTGGCCTCAGAGACGGCCAGATATGGGCAGTTTGTTACAAAGCAGAAAGAAAAAAAAAAAAACACCTTGGATTTCTAGTGAGATAACCGAAAAACAGGACCTTGGTGAGATAGAGAACATGGAGGAGATCAGGGAGAAGGATGAACTCGAGAATGGGATCCCGTAAGGTTGCCAGTGAATTCTGGACTCCAATCCAAGGTGTGCATGCATCAAATGCGATTCTGTCAGAGCACGCCACAGGTCTCAGGCTGGGCCCCGGGAGGCACACACCGTGGGTGAAGCCAAATACCTGTTAAAGCTTTGGAAACTGGACTCACATAGGAACCATAGCCAAATGAAGGCAAGTAGAAGCATGTGGCCTAAACCTAATTGGCACAATTGACCATTTATTTATATTTTTTAATTTATTTTTTCAGGTTTCTTTATTTTTGAGACAGAGAGAGAGCAGGGAAGGGGCAGAGAGAGAGGGAGAGGTGGAATCCAAAGCAGGTTCCGGGCTCTGAGCTGTCAGCACAGAGCTGCACACGGGGCTCAAACGCACAAACCGTGAACTCATGACCTGAGCAGAAGTAGGAGGCTTAACCGGCTGAGCCACCCAGGTGTCCCCACAATTGACGGTTCAAAAACAAATCTCAATAGGATTTTTTTAAGGGACTCAGAATTGTATAGTCTTAAAAATGCCCAAGCGCCAGGTCACAATTGTTCCATATACAAAAAAAAAAAAAAAAAAAACCCAGCAAATTCTGGTAAGGTCTCCAGGGACAACGCAAGCAACAGACATTAACCCCGAGAGGACCCAAATGTTGCAATTATCCAAAAATAAAATACATGGCAGTAGCCATCATAACCACGTGTCATGAAACAAGGCGAAATAGTCTTCAAAGGCATAGAAAGACAGAAAATCTCAGAAGAGAAATAGAAAACAGATGTGTTTTTTTTTTTAACGTATATTTATTTTTGAGACAGAGAGAGACAGAGCATGAACGGGGGAGGGGCAGAGAGAGAGGGAGACACAGAATCGGAAGCAGGCTCCAGGCTCTGAGCCATCAGCCCAGAGCCCGACGCGGGGCTCGAACTCACAGACCGTGAGATCGTGACCTGAGCTGAAATCGGACACTCAACCGACTGAGCCACCCAGGCGCCCCAAAGAAAGATGTGTTTTAAATGTGACTCAAGAGAAATGACAATGGCACGAAACGAACTCACTAAAAATAACCACCCACTGCCCCAGTGGAATGGGGAAATAAGGACTTCTGAGAAATGGCTCCTCCCTAAAAGCCGTGAGGACACAGGCACGTGCATAGTGTCCAGCTCACTGAACACGACCCTGGCTGCGCACGAGAAATGGCCTCATTTCCTCGTGGACTCAGCTGTAGCCCTCCTTGGCCACAGTCTTGCCACCAGCCCCGATTACCAAGGGACCTGGGAGCATACATGCCCTCCTGTGCCCTCGATAAAAAGTCCCTGAAGTCAGACCTGACCACAAACCTTGAAGTGCATCTTTGCCCAGCTCCGGTGCCGCTTGGCCATGATCCAGGGCAGTCCTGCCTGCCCACGGACCCGACAGGAGACACCCCCATCCACGCCCCCGGTGGCAGGTCCGCCATCTTTGCTCCCCGCTGTGGACCCTGAGCGGCCCTGTTACTCAATTGTACCACTCCCGGCCGTGGTCCTGGGCCAGTCCTGCCTATCCAAAGACCTGCCAGGTGATCCGGAAGGAGCCCCCCTCCCCACCCCAGGAACCCAGAAGGAGTCACACCTGTCTGCACACCTGGTAACAGGTCCACTGTTTGGGAACCTAAATTAGACCCTAGCCCCAGTGAACTCCCTACTGACCGATGTCCCAGAAGTAGTCCTGTCTGCCCAGGACCAAATAGGATCCATGCCGGCCCAAGCCCCTCATAACAGACCATTGATCTCAGATCTGACTGCGGACACGGAAGTAGCCTGCTGACCCCTCTCCAGCCTTGCTCAGCTGTGGTATCCTGTCTACCAAGGGCCACAAGGAGGGTCATGCCCATTTTGTAAGGTAACGAACAGCTTCAGAAAAATTTATCAACAAGGAACGTGGGAAAAAAAGGAGAATTTCCATTAATACGTATTAAGTTAAACATGCAGTTAAAGAGAAGTTAGTTCGTTCAGCATTCTTAATGAAGCTTTTGCTCCATTTTACAAAATGGAAATGAAATCGATGTATAACATTCTGTAAGTTTAAGGTGCATAAGGTGTTGACTTTGACCTTTGCAATATGATTACCGCTGTCGTGTCAGTGAAGACTATCACATCACGTAATTATTTCTTTTCTGTGCTGGAAACAAGATCCAGTCTCTTTAGCAACTTTGAAGTTTATGATGCAATACCGTTGACTGTAAGCACTCTGCTGTGTGTTTAGTTCTCCACGTTGGTTCCTTCGGACAAAAACATTCCCAGTTCCCCCATCCCACCCCACCCCCACACTCTGGTAACCAGCTTTCTACTGTTTTTATGAATGTGGCCTATTGAGATTCCACATATAAGCCAGATCACACGGTATTTGTCTTTATCAGCCTGACTTCTCTCACTTAACATAATGCCCTCGAGATCTATCCGTGTTGAAACAAATGGCAGGATTTCCTTCTCTCTCATGGCTGAATAATATTCCTGTGTGTGTGTGTGTGTGTGACAACATCTCTAGCCGTTCATTCATTGGCAGGCACTTAGGCTGTTTCCGTATCTTGGCTATTGTGAATAAGGCTACAGTAAACATAGGGGTGCAGATATCTCTTCAATATGCTGTTTTCATTTCCTCTGGATATATACCCAGGATGGAATTGCTGGATCATATGCTAGATCTATTTTAACTTCTTTGATGGGGCTCCTGGGTGGCTCAGTCAGTTAAGTGTCCACCTTCGGCTCAGGTCACCATCTCGTGGTTCATGAGTTCGATCCCTTGTGCTGACAGCTCAGAGCCTGGAGCCTGCTTCGGACTCCGTGCCTTCCTCTCTCTGCCCCACCGCTGCTTGTGCTCTGTCTTTGTCTCACAAAAATGAATAAATGTTAAAAAAAATTAATTTCTTTGAAAAACCTCCATGTTGTTTTTCATAGCGGCTGTAACAATTCGCATTCCAACCAATAGTGTACAAGGCTTCCTTTTTCCCTACATCCTTCTGAGCATTTGGTATCTCTTGTCCTTTTTTTATAATTGCCATTCTAACAGGTGTGAGATGATATCACATTGTAGTTTGGGTTTGCATTTCTTGATAAGCAATTAAAACACCTTTTCATGTACAAGTTGGCCATTTTACATGTTTATTTTATTTTTGAGAGAGAGAAAGACAACATGAGCGGGGGAGGGGCAGAGAGAGAGGGAGATGGAGAGTCCCAAGCTGTAACAAGTGCAGAGCCCAACGCAGGACTCAAACTCACAAACCATGAGATCATGACCCGAGCCGAAACGAAGAGTCTGACAATTAACACACTGAAACACCTAGGTGCCCCAAAGTTGGCCATTTTAATATCTTCTTTAGACAAAAAAAAATCTATTTAGTACTCCTGCTCATTTTTAATCTGATTTTCTTTTTTTTTAATTTTTTTTTAAATGTTTATTTATTTTTGAGACAGAGAGAGACAGAGCATGAATGGGGGAGGGGCAGAGAGAGAGGGAGACACAGAATCGGAAGCAGGCTCCAGGCTCCAAGCCATCAGCCCAGAGCCCAACGCAGGGCTCGAACTCACGGACCGCGAGATCGTGACCTGAGCTGAAGTCGGACGCTTAACCGACTGAGCCACCCAGGCGCCACTCTGATTTTCTTTTTTTATTGAGTTGTGTGAGTTATTTATACATTATGGATATTAACCCCTTATCTGACATATGGTTTGTAAATATTTTCTTCCATTCTGTAGGTTGCCTTTTCATTTTGTTGTGCAGAAGTTTTTTAATTTATTTTTTATTAACTTTTTAATTTTGATTCCAGTAGAGTTAACATACAGTGTTAAAACAGTTTCAGGTATACAATATAGTGATTCAACAATTCTATACATTACTCAGGGTTCATCATGACAAGTGTTCTTTTCAATCCCCATCACCTTTCTACCCACCCCCCCATCCACCTCCAATCTAGTAACCTCCTATTTATTCTCTATAGTTAAGAGTCTGTTTCTTGGTTTGCCTCTCTTTTTTTTTTTCCTGTGTTCATTTGTTTCTTAAATTCCACATAAAGAGTGAAATCCTATGATATTTGTCTTTCTCTGACTTATTTCATTTAGCATTATACTGTCTAGCTCAATACATGTGGTTGCAAATGGCAAGATTTCATTTTTTTATGGCTGAATAATATTCGTGTGTGTGTGTGTGTGTGTGTGTGTGTGTGTAGCGTCTTCTGTATCAATTCATCTACTGATGGACATTTGGGCTTCTTCCATAATTTGGCTATATAGATAATGCTGCAATAAACACAGGGGTGCATTTATCCCTTTGCATTAGAGTGAGGGTTCTTTGCATATTTTTTTTTTTGCATTAGCGTTTTTGTATTTTTTGGGTAAACACCCAGTAGTACAATTCCTGGATCATAGGTAGTTCTATTTTTAACTTTTTGAGGAGCCTCCATGCTGTGTTCCACAGTTGCTGCACCAGTTTGCATTCCCCACCAACAGAGCACCAGGGTCCTTTTTTTCCACATCCTCTCCAACACTGTTGTTTCTCGTGTTATTGAGTTTAGCCGTTCTGACACATGTGAGGTGATATCTCATTGTAGTTTTGATTTGTATTTCCCTGTTGATGAGTGATGTTGAACATCTTTTCATGTGTCTGTGGGTCATCGGGATGTCTTATTTGGAAAAATGTCTTCATATCTTCTGCCCATGTTTCAATTGGATTATTTTTTGGGTGTTGTGTTGTATCAGTTCATTATATATTTTGGATACTAACCCTTTATCAGATATGTCATTTGCAAATACCTTCTCCATTCAGTGGGTTATCTATTAGTTTTGTTGATTGTTTCCTTCACTGTGCAGAAGCTTTTTATTTTGATGAAGTCCCAGTAATTTATTTTTTGCTTTTGTTTCTCTTGCCTCAGGAGACATATCTAGAAAGATGTTGCTATGACCAATGTCAGAGAAATTACTCTCTGGGTGTCTCCTAGGATTCTTAGGGTTTCAGGTCTCCCATTTAGGTCTTTAATCCATTTTGAGTTTATTTTTGTGTGTGGCCTAAGAAAGTGGTCCAATTCCATTCTTTTCCATGTTGTGTCCAGTTTTCCCAGTACCATTTGTTGAAAGGACTTTCTTTTCCCCACTGCATCTTCTTTCCTCCTTTAATTACTTGACCATATAACTGTACGTTTATTTCTGGGTTTCCTATTTTGCTCTATTGATCTCTGTGTCTATTTTTGTGCCAGCACCATGCTATTTTGACTACACGTGTATAAGCTTCAGTCTGATGTCTTGCTTGTTGATTTTTACTTTTGTGGCTTGTGCCTTTGGCGTCATATCCATGTCAAGGAGTTTATTCACTATGTTTAGTTCTGGGAATTTTATGCTGTGTGATGTCTTACATTTAAGTCTTTAATCCATTTCAAGTTAATTTTGGGGAGTCGTGCAGTATAGGGGTCCAATTTCATTTTTCTGTATGTAGTTATCCACTTTTCCGTTTGTTGAAGAGACTATTCTTTTCCCCATTGAGTGTTCTTGATTCCCTTGCCAAATATCCGTTGGGTTTATGCCTAGTCTGTATTCTGTTTCATTGGTCTGAGTGTCTTTTTTTAGGCTGGTATCATACTGTTTTAATTACTGTAGCTTTGTAGTATCCTTTCGAAACAAGAAGTGTCATGCCCCAGGCTTTGTTCTTCTTTTGCATGATTCTTTGGGTATGCGAGGCCTTCTGTGGACGTACAAGTTTTAGAATTGTTTTTTCTTCTATT
Organism: Neofelis nebulosa; assembly: GCF_028018385.1. Lineage (NCBI taxonomy): Eukaryota > Metazoa > Chordata > Mammalia > Carnivora > Felidae > Neofelis > Neofelis nebulosa. Next base: position 93,849,077 of record NC_080800.1, read on the forward strand.
TCTCTGAAAAATGCCATTAGAATTTTGGTAGGGATTGCATTGAATCTACAGATGGCTTGAGGTGGTATGGTCATTTTAACAATATTTCAGTTTGTGAACATGGGGTACCTTTCCACTCCTTTGTGTCTTCTTCAATTTCTTTCATTAAGGACTTGTATATTTTATTGTAGAGATCTTTCACTTCCTTGGTTAAATTTACTCCTAAATATTCTATTGTTCTTGAGGCCATTATTTATGGCGTAGTTTCCCCTCTTTGTTTTCAGATGTTTGGGTGTTAGTGTACAGAAAAGCAGCTGATTTCTGTATGTTGATTTTATATCCTGCAACTTTGCCGCATTTCTTGATTAGTTCCAACAGTTTTCTGTTCGAGCCTTTAGGATTTTTCTATACAGAGAGGATCATGTCATCTGCAAATGATAACAGTTTTACTTCTTCCTTCCTGATTTGGAGGCTTTCGATTTCTTTGACTTGCCTACTTGCTCTAGCTAGGATTTACAATGCTATGTTGAAGAGGAGTGATGAGAATGGGCACCATTGTCTTGTTCCTAATCTCAGAGGAAGAGCTTTTGCATTTTCACCATTGAGTATGATATTAGCTGTGGTTTGTCATGCCTGGCCTTTTTATTTTATTTTATTTTATTTTTTTTAATTTTTTTTTCAACGTTTTTTATTTATTTTTGGGACAGAGAGAGACAGAGCATGAACGGGGGAGGGGCAGAGAGAGAGGGAGACACAGAATCAGAAACAGGCTCCAGGCTCCGAGCCATCAGCCCAGAGCCTGACGCGGGGCTCGAACTCACGGACCGCGAGATCATGACCTGGCTGAAGTTGGACGCTTAACCGACTGCGCCACCCAGGCGCCCCAATGCCTGGCCTTTTTAAACAAATATTTACTTTGAGAGAGAGACAGACAGACAGACAGAGTGAGGGAGAGAGAGAGAATCCCAAGGAGCCTCCATACCACCAGCGCAGAGCCCAATGTGGGGCTTGAACTCACGAACTGTGAGATCATGACCTGAGCTGAAATCGGGAGTCAGACGCTTAAGCAACTGAGCTACTCAGGCGCCCCCATACATGGCCTATTTTTTGTTGAGGTTTGTACCTTCTATACCCAATTTGTTGATGCTTTTTTTAATGTTTATTTATTTTTGAGAGAGAGAGAGAGAGAGAGAGAGGCAGCGTGAGCAGGAAAGGGGTAGAGAGAAAGGGAGACACAGAATCCAAAGCAGGCTCCAGGCTCTGAGCTATCAGCACAGAGCCTGACACGGGGCTCAAACTCACGAATTGTGAGATCATGACCTGAACCTAAGTCAGTCGCTTAACCGACTGAGCCACTCAGGCACACCTAATTTGTGATGGTTTTAATAATAAAAGGATGTTGTATCAAATGCTTTTTCTGCTTCTATTGAGATAATCATGTGATTTTTACCTTCATTTCACATTTATCGATTTATTGATACACTGAACCAGGGACAAATCCCACTTGGACATCTTTTCAGTGTATTACTGAATCTGGTTCACTAGTATTTTGTTGAGATTTTGTATATCTATATTCATTCGGGATATTTGCCTGTAGTTTTCCTTTTTTTTTTTTTTTTTTTTGTAGTGTTCTTATCTGCCTTTAGAATCAGAATAACGTGAGCCTCATAAAATGAGCTTGGAAGTGTTCCCTCCTCTTCAATTGTTTACAAGGGATTGAGAAGAATTGGCATTAATTGTTGAAATGTTTGGTAGACTTCACCAGTGAAGCTATGTGGTCTAGGGCTTTTCTGTGTTGGCTAGATTTTGATTACTGATTCCATTTCCTTATTCATAATTGATACATTTAGATTTTCTATTTCTTCCTGAGTCAGTCTTGATAGTTTCTATGTTCCTAGAATTTATCCTTTTTTCTATATTATCCAATTTTTGGCATATAATTATTCACAGTCGTCTCTTATGATCCTATGGATTTCTGTAGTATCAGTTTTTAATTTTTTTAATATTTATTTTTGAGAGAGAGACAGAGAGACAGAGAGACAGAGCACGAGCAGGGGACGGGCAGAGAGAGAGGGAGACACAGAATCCGAAACAGGCTCCAGGCTCTGAGCTGTCAGCACAGAGCCCGACGCGGGGCTTGAACTCACAAACCGCGAGATCATGACCTGAGCCGGATGGTCAACCGACTGAGCCACCCAGGCGCTCCTATAGTATCAGTTTTAATGTCTCCTCTTTCATTTCTGATTTTTATTGGAGTCTTCTCTTTTTTCATAGTTTAGCTTGTTTTGCCAGTTTTGTTTATCTTTTCCAAAAACCAGCTCTTAGTTTTGTTGATGTTTTTCTGTTGTTTTTCTGGTCTCCGTTCCATTAACTTTCATTCTGAGCTTTGTACTTGCCTTCCTTTTTCTAAATTTGGGCTTACTTCTTTCTTTTTCTAGTCCCTAGAGGTATAAAGTTTGGTTGTGCATTTGAGTGCTTTTTACTTTCTTAATATATGCATTTATTGCTATAAACTTTCCTCTCAGAACTGCTTTTGCAGCATCCTATAGGTTTGAGTATGTCATGTTTTACTTCATTTGTTTGGAGCTTTATTTTTTTTAGTAAATATAATTTATTGTCAAATTGGCTTCCATTCAACACCCAGTGCTCATCCCAACAGGTGCCCATCACCCACTTTCCCCTCTCCCTCACCCCCCATCAACCCTCAGTTTGTTCTCAGTATTTCAGAGTCTCTTATGGTTTGCCTCCCTCCCTCTCTGGAACTTCTCCCCCTCTTCCCCTCCCCCGTGGTCTTCTATTAAGTTTCTCAGGATCCACATATGAGTGAAAACATATGGTGTCTGTCTTTCCTTCCTGGCTTATTGCACTTAGCATAATACCCTCCAGTTCTATCCACGTTACCGCAAATTGGAGCTATCTTTTGATTTTACTTTTGATTTCTTTGACTCATCGGTTGTTCAAGAGCGTGTTGGTTAATTGCCACATATTTGTAGATTTTCCAGCTTTTCTCTTGTTGTTGATTTCCAGTTTAGTCAAAAAAAGATATGTGACGTTATTTTAATCTCTTAAGTTTGCTAAGACTTATTTTGTATCCTGCCACATGGTCAGTTTTAGAGAATGTTTTGTGTGCACTGGAGAAGAACATGTTTTCTGCTTCTGTTGGAAGGATGTTTATAAATGTCTGTTAGGTCCATTTGGTTTAACATATGGTCCAAGTCCATTGGTTCCTTGTTGATTTTGTCTGGATTATCTATCCATCGCTGAAAGTAAGCTATTCAAGTCCTCTGCTGTTATATATTGTGTATTTCTCTCTTCAGATCTGTTACTATATATAGTTGAGTGCATATATACTTATGATTGTTATATCTTCTTGATGAATCAATCCCTTTATCATTACATAATGATCTTCTTTGTCTCTTGTTAACGATTTTTGGCTTAAAATCTATCTTGTCTGCTATAAGCATAGCTCTCCCACCTTTCCTTCGTTTCCCACTTGCATGGAATATCTTTCCATCCCTTTATTTTGTGCTTGCATGTGCCCTTAAGACTGACGTGAGTCCCTTGTGGGCAGTATCCAGTTAGGTCTTTTTCTTTTTTTTTTTTCCTTATCCATTTATCCATTCTGTGCCTTTTGATTAGCGAATTCAATCCATTTACATTTAGAATTATAATTGATAATTGAGGATTTACTAATCTTATCTGATTGTTTTCTGATTTTTTGCACTCCCATTATTTTTCTTTTATACTCTGTTTCTGACTACCTTTGTAAATCGGTGATTTTTCATGGTGGTATGCTCTATCCTTCCCTTGTTCTGTCTGTTTTGTGCATCTACCCTAGATTTTTGCCTTGTGGGTACCATGAGGTTTCATAAGACGTCTCATAGATAGAACAGTCCATTGTAAGCTAATAGCAACTAATCTTCAATCATCTTCAAAACATCCTCTTACTCCCTCCCCCTTTTATAGATTTGATATTATTATTTCCTTCTTTTTATATTATGTATTTGATAACACATTGTATTAGCTATACTTATGTGCAATACTCTTTTCCTTTGACCTTTATACTATAGTTAAGTGGTTAACACAACATCCTATTATGGACTTTTAGTTTTCTATGTCTGACTGTGTATTTATCTTAACCAGTGTGTTCTATATTTTTGTATGTTTTCATGTCACTGATTTAGCATCTTTTCCTTTTACCTTGAAGAACTTCAGTCAGCATTTCTTACAAGGCATGTCTGGTGTCTGGCGATGTAAACTCTCAGCTTTTGCTTATCTAGAAAATTCTTTATTGCTCCTTCATAAATGAAGGATAGCTTTGCTCAACAGAGTATCTTTGGCTGGCAATTTTTTTTTTCTTTCAGCACTTTGAATGTTCATTCCACACTCTCCTTGCCTGTATAGTTTCTACTGAGAAAACCACTGGTAGCCTAATGGGAGTTTCTTTGTAAGTTTCAATCTTTTTTTTCTCTGGCTGCTTTCAGAATCCTTTCTTTATCCTTGGTTTTTGGCAGTTTTATTATAACGTGTTTTGGAAAAGGTATTTTTACGATGAGATAATAGAGATAATCTATTAGCTTTATGAACTTGGATATCCAATTCTCTCCCCAGCGTTGGGAAGTTCTTAGCTATTATTTATTTAAATACATGTTCTGCTCCCTTGTCCCTTTTCTTCTTCTTCTTCTGGAATCCTAATTATTCTAATATTTGTTCTTTTGATGTATTCCCATAGATCCTGTAGGCATTCTTCACTTTTTTCAATTGTTCTTTTTCTCTTTTAACTGGGTTATTTCAAAATTCCTATCTTCTAACTCACCTATTCTACCTTCCAATTGTTCTATACTACTGCACATGTTCTCTATTGCATTTTTATTTCATTCATTGAGTTCTTTAGCTATGTTTGGTTCTTTTTCATGGTTTCTCTATTTTTGTTAAAATCTCATTTTGATCATGTAATTATTTTTGAGATTTTATCGAATTGTCTTTTTGATTTTTCTTGTAGCTTGATGAGTTTCTTCAAAAGAGCTATTTTGAATTCTTAATCTACTAGATCACAAAATTCCATGCTATTAAACTCATTTATTGGAGAATAATTACTTCTTCTTGTGATGATACGTTTCCTTGATTTTTTTTATGTTCCCTGTAGATCTGTGTTGCTGCTTTCACATTTGAAATAGCAGACATCTCCTTAAAACTTTGCTAGTTGCCTTCAGATGAAGTATTCTCTTTGATGGTTTTGTTATTTTCTGGGGTTTTCTCCACCTTTGTATGGGTATACCTACTCCACTTTTCTTTGCTCCCTCTTGCGGCAGAATTCTCATGTTTTTTTTTTAATTAGTGTGAAAAGTTTTCTTTATTTTTTTATATTAAGTATAATTTATTGTCAAATTGGTTTCCATACAACACCCAGTGCTCATCCCAACAGGTGCCCTCCTCAATGCCTATCACCCACTTTCCCATCTCCCCCACCTCCCATCAACCCTCAGTTTTTTCTCAGTATTTAAGTCTCTTATGGTTTGCCTCCCTCCCTCCCTCTTTATAATTTTCCCCCCTTTGCCTCTCTCATGGTTCTCTGTTAAGTTTCTCAGGATCCACATATGAGTGAAAACATATTGTAACTGTCTTTCTCTGCCTGACTTATTTCACTTAGCATAATACCCTCCAGTTCATTTTTGCTTTTAATTCCCTTGCCTTTGGAGATGCGTCAAGTAAGAATATGTTGCGGCTGAGGTCAGAGAGGTTTTTCCCTGCTTTCTCCTCTAGGATTTTGATGGTTTCCTGTCTCACATTCAGGTCCTTCATCCACTTTGAGTTTATTTTTGTGAATTATATAAGAGACTGTTAAAAACTGAGAACAAACTGAGGGTTGATGGGGGGTGGGAGGGAGGGCAGGGTGGGTGATGGGTATTGAGGAGGGCACCTTTTGGGATGAGCACTGGGTGTTGTATGGAAACCAATTTGACAGTAAATTTCATATATTAAAAAATAAAATTAAAAAAAAAAAAGAAAGTGGTCTAATTTCATTCTTCTGCATGTTGCTGTCCAGTTCTCCCAGCACCATTTGTTAAAGAGACTGTCTTTTTTTCCATTGGCTATTGCTTCCTGCTTTGTCAAAGATGAGTTGGCCATACATTTGTGGGTCCAATTCTGGGTACTCTATTCTATTCCATTGGTCTATGTGTCTGTTTTTGTGCCAATACCATGCTGTCTTGATGATTACAGCTTTGTAGTAGAGGCTAAAGTCTGGGATTGTGATGCCTCCCGCTTTGGTTTTCTTCTTCAATATTACTTTGGCTATTCGGGGTCTTTTGCAGTTCCATACAAATCTTAGGATTGCTTGTTCTAGCTTCAAGAAGAATGCTGGTGCAATTTGGATTGGGATTGCATTGAATGTGTAGATTGCTTTGGGGAGTATTGACATTTCGCTTTCTACATATTGTAACTAACCAGATTGGCTACTGGAAACTTCTCTTGTTTTCCAGAAGGTGGCGTTATAGGTCAAGTTTGTGTTTCCCCCCTCGTCTGCAGATGGTGCCTTTTTACCGAGCACGTTTCTGGTCTACTAGAACTCTCCCAGCATCACACACAGAAGCATGCACAAAGAACCAGCCACAGAGTTGGAAGAAGTAGGGGTATAGCACTTAGAATGTTGGGGTGCCCGTGTACCTAGTAGGGAGATCCCTGAGTGTGGTACTCCCAGGGAACCCTGTGTAGAGCTGAATGCAATCCCTTTAATGCCCTTTGAAATTCTTATGTGCCTCTTTTCCAACTTCCTCCCTGCCCAGTCATGGAGGTACCACCTCAGTACTTTGGGTGCTGTTGGAGCAAAACAGGTTTCTCCAGCTGACCTGCACAACGGTGTAACTGGACACTCATTTACTGCTATCCTTTCCCCGACAGTGGTGGACACCATCACTGGATAGATCAATCCCATGCAGAGTTCCCTTGGGGAAGGAGGTGCTGGAAAGTTTTTCTTCTTACTCTCTGCACTGCCACCGAAGTCAATTTTTTTTTTTTTGTTTTTTTGTTTTGTTTTGTTTTGTTTTGCTACATTCACGTGCTGGAATTTCCCCTCAGGAAGGCTACGCTTCTGCAAATCCTCTCTCCTGCGTGGGTATCTGCCTACATCTGCACGTTCCAGACTTTTCCCCAGCCATGAGAAGAAGGGTGCAGACAGGTTTTCTGGTTCTGCTGGTTCTGCAGCTATACTGAGGTTTGTCTCTCTGTTACCAGATGCACAGATAGGTAAGACTCCTTCTTGCCATATGATGCTAGACTCCGTAACACCTGCAAAGGTGTTTTGGTGAGTGGTTATATGTCTATTTTGTGGTTAAAACGGGGAGAAACAGAGAGACATCTTATGTCACTGCAATGCTCACGTTACCTCGCTCCGTTTTTTTTTAATATGAATATTTATCAATATTTCTTAAACTAATTTATGACCTCAAATATTATCCTGCAAGAGAATCAAAGTGGTGGTGGTGGTGTGTGTGTGTGTGTGTGTGTGCGTGCGTGCACGCGTGTGTGTGGTGATCATAAAATGCAGTCCCAGGGTCTGTTCCTATAGATTCTGATTTTATAGTTCTGAGAGGGGGGTCTGGGGGGGGGGGGGTCTCGGAAACTGCATGTTGAAAAAGCATCCGCTCTGATTCTAATGCAAATGGTCAGCAAACTGCCCTTTGATAAATACACATTTAGACTCTGGTTGGTCGTTTTGTCAGATAAGTGTTACGGCATTTTTAATACGACGTCTTTATTTTTTTTTTTTTTAATTTTTTTTTTTTAACTTTTATTTATTTATTTTTTTTTTTTTGAGACAGAGAGAGACAGAGCATGAACGGGGGAGGGTCAGAGAGAGAGGGAGACACAGAATCTGAAACAGGCTCCAGGCTCTGAGCTGTCAGCACAGAGCCCGACGCGGGGCTCGAACTCACGGACCGTGAGATCATGACCTGAGCCGAAGTCAGACGCTTAACCGACTGAGCCACCCAGGCGCCCCGATACGACGTCTTTAAAGAACAAACCTGCTTCTAAAGTTTCACCATTCGTTTTATTTATTGTTCCTACATCCACATGGTTGTCCTCTTCCATAAAAGATCTGTTTCGGTACAGCTTTCAAGGTACCCGAGTATTGTTCTGTGCCCAATTAAGTTACCTGTTATTTTGAAGCTCCCAAGATCTAAAACTCTCTACCCCATCATATCCTTGATCTAATTAGCCACCTCTTACCATTTTCACTTGTTTTGTAGCATCCTTTCCTCCATTTCAATCGTCACTGTTTTCTCATTATATTTCCCTATTATAATGAACTAATTTGATTATTGGTTTTTAATAAAACAATACATTGAAAGTCAGCACACACACATTCTATCTTGACACTCATCCAGCTATGTGACGTTAGCTCTGTTACATATATTTTCTGGTCCCCAGTTTCTATGCCTGTGAATTAGGAGATATAACTTTTGTCCTATTTTCCGTGTCATATTTCCAAGATGCTGATTCTTGATTTGTTTTGGAAAAAAATGAAACTGTCCCTTAAAACTTTACTTGTAGTATTACTGCAGAACTTAAACAAAAAAAAAGGTATAACATTTATTTAGGAAACTATTCTTTTCGGATTCTCTGCACTGATGATTTGCGGTCTAAAATAACAAAAGAAAGATAAAAGCTCAAATCTTATAAAATCTTATAGAATTTTATATACAGATTTATGAAAAATATCCATTTCCCTCATCCTGTAAAACTTACCTCCTGGTCTTCACAAATCTTTTTAAGAACTGACTGAAGTTAAAAATAACAGTGTACTGGGGTAAGTATGCCCCAAGGCTGAATCATTTATTAAAATTTTTGAAGGGCGCCTGGGTGTCTCAGTTGGTCGAGCATCCGACTTCAGCCAGGTCACGATCTCGCAGTCCGTGAGTTCGAGCCCCGCGTCGGGCACTGGGCTGACAGCTCGGAGCCTGGAGCCTGTTTCGGATTCTGTGACTCCCTCTCTCTCTGCCCCTCCCCGGTTCATGCTCTGTCTCTCTCTGTCTCAAAAATAAATAAACGTTAAAAAATTTTTTTTTAAAAATTAAAAAAAAAGACCAATCATATCATGAAGAATACAATGAGTAGCTGTGAGAGTTTAGTAAGTGTGGACACTCATCTTGACTCTTCCAGGGACCAGTGAGGGAGGTTTTCAACGTTTTTTTTTTTTTTTTTTTTTTTATTTTTGGGACAGAGAGAGACAGAGCATGAACGGGGAAGGGGCAGAGAGAGAGGGAGACACAGAATCGGAAACAGGCTCCAGGCTCCGAGCCATCAGCCCAGAGCCTGACGCGGGGCTCGAACTCACGGACCGCGAGATCGTGACCTGGCTGAAGTCGGACGCTTAACCGACTGCGCCACCCAGGCGCCCCATGGGAGGTTTTAAGGAGACAAGCTACACGATCATATTTCTGTTTTAGAAAGACCATTATTGCTGTTGCTTAGAGAACATTTTTGTGAGGGACCAATAAGTAGAGAAATCAATAAAGAAGATGGTGATGTTATCTAACAAGAGAGATGTGGATGGACTGAAAGTATATAAAAAGAATTGGCAGGGCTTGGTGATTAAGTGGTCATGGTTGACATAATGTTGTGGTGATTGGTTGGCGGTAGACTTCAAAAGAAGGAGTGTAGGTCAAGGAGGAAGGAGTGTGTGTGTGCGTGTGTGTGTTGTGAGATAGGCAGAATGATCAAGAGATCACTTTGGGACCTGTGTCAGTTGTATGAGAGAAGTAGTGATGTATGTCCATATAGACCTGGCTCTCAGAAGAGAGTTTTGCTATAGATATAGCTTTGGAGCTATTAGCATACTAATGGATGTGGTTGAGCTTCCTCAAAAAGAACGCATAGAGGATATTTTCAAAACCCTTACTCTGAAGACAGTGGTTCACAAACTTCACTGAGTCTCAGAATCACCCTGGGAAACGGAAAATGCATACTTCCAGGCCCACACCCAGAGAATCTGATTTAGTCCCTCTGAGATAGAACCCAGAAGGTTTCACTGTAACTGACAACCAACATAAGAGATTCTAGTGCAAAAGAATCACGGAACACGGTTTGAGAAACCCTGAGTAAAAGGCCAAGTAAAGCACGTAAAAGAAATAAGGAAGTGTTAGGAGCAATGAGTGAGAAGTACTCTGCTACTTTGGAAGAACCAAGGTAATGCTACCATAAACGACTTACGTGTAATATTCTAGCTAACGCTTAAAAAGAAAAAGTAATCGATATCGATGTTGCAGAATTAATTTCTATGATCGTTCTTCGATACAAAGTAATGAAGGTCAGAAGCCATCTCTGTCAGGCCGAATAAACCGTAGAAGAGTCTGCTTGAATTTTAAATGACTCTTCTTACGTTGAAAATGTTAACAGCAACAACAACAAAGCAATATTCCAGGCTTCTGATAAAAGTGTCGTGTAAATCTGCCTCCAGGTAGCTCTGAATTCTTTGAAATCCAAATCAAACGTAAACAAGGCGGCCTTACAAGAATGTTTTTCAAATGTGATGCGCGTTGCCATTAGCCGGACCAACATTATGTTAATCCTAGTTTATTTACAAAATCAGCTATGCTATAAGAAGGTATGAAAACATATTACTGATTCAATTTAGTCCCACTTGATAGTCTTGGAAAGCATGAGAAACAAGGAACGCTAATTGCTGTCTACACAGTCCCTTATTATTTCTGTTGTCCTTGCAGTTAGAAATACATAACACAGAAAAATAACAAGACAAAAAAATAGGCCTAAAATGTGTTCTGAGTCTGAGGAATCACTTGGTTGGATGATAGTATTGTCGCATATATTACTGAGAGACTTAAAAGCTCATGAATGATACGTATATAACGCATTCTTTTTTTCTTTTTTTGGCCTTTAGAAACAGTTTTGTTCTTTTGCCTCACAAACTTGAACTTGATGTATTTTAACGCGTGTTGTGTTTATCTCTAAAATATTTGGTAACTGATAATTTGTAATTGAAGCTCTCAAAAAAGAACTTAACAAAAACTACTATTTGAATGAAGAAAATGCATAGATGATTACAGACAATCGCATCGAAACCTCTTCCTTTTGGATGATTTGGCACACTAATACTATAACCATTTACTGTGTTAGGTGAAGGTCACACAATATCATTAAAGTGGACACTTGAGAAAAGAATCTAGGATAAGAAAAAGCAAGAAGGCTGTACTGTAGTAATATGCTACACAGCATGATGTTTAGTTATTTTCCTTCTAAAATTAAACCATTTTTAAGCCAACTTTCTTAAGAACACTTAAGAAATTTACTGTTTGAACAAACTCAAAATGTGGATAATCGTGATGCTTGAATAAGGCTTAAGAAGCTAATTGAATCATTTAATTATTTTATCTCAGTTAACTTATTACAAAAGAATAAATGAGCTAAAGACTGGGTCTCTGATTGGCAGATCAGAGTGGGACAGAGTTGAAAAGGAATTGAGTCAATGGTAAGGGACAGAGTCCTGTGTTCCCACAGAAGCCTTCATTGTGTTTAATACAGTAGCTTCTACTGGTTTTTGGATTCTCTTATTTTCCAAGACTAAGAAAAAGAAGTACAAACAGCCATTCAACAAGATAGAGACACGTAACCTAGGAAACCCTAAAAGGATCCAGTAGGGCCTGGGATCAGTTGGACAACACTGATAGTCTGGAGGAAAAAAGAAAATTTGTGTTTTAAGGGACGAAAAACATTATATCTCGTATGGCCACAGATGGGCATACACAGACATAAAAATATGCATACAAATCCTTAAAAGCACTAACAAGAAGCATCTAAATGAGTAAAAATACTTTAGCAAAGTATTTCTTTAGAGGTTAAAAAAAATGAAGACAGGGAAGACTAACAAATGGCAACATATTCCAGCTTTCTTCTTGATTTTACAGATCAACCTCACTTAGCAATGATTCTGATTATGCATTTCTGGAACATACAGTAGCTCTTTCACAATATGTTTGTAAGTTAAAGTTATCCCTTTGTAGTTCTTAAAATTTAGAATTCTTTCTAAAAAGCAGGAAAACCTCCTCAAGGCACCATAGGAAAAAAAAATAGCATAAATGGAAAAATATTAGGAAACCTGATTTAATATGATTACTTACATTAACATATCACAGAAGGAAAAACACATGATCATATTGAAAGATAGCCTGGGTGGCTCAGTCGCTTACGCATCCAACTCTTGATTTTGGCTCAGGTCATGATCTCTCCGTCATGATCTCAGGTCATGATCAAGCCCCATGTCAGGCTCCACACTATAGCGTGGAGCTTGCTTGGGATTCTCTCTCTCCCCCCTCTCTCTGCCCCTCCTCTCTCTCTCTCCTAAAATAAATCCATTTTAAAATAAATAAGTACACAAAAAGTACTACGGTCAACATACAGTGTAATATCAGCTTCAGGTATACAATATAGTGACTCGACACCTCTCTACAATAATACCCTGTGCTTATCCCGACAAGTGCACTCCTTCATCCCCATCACCTGTTTTACCCATTCTTCCATCCACCTCCCCTCTGGTAACCCTCGGTTTGTGATTTATATGTTAACTGACTAGAATTTAAATTAAAACATGAAAAAAGACAGAAGTATTTCTACACATACATGTAAAAGCACACGGAAAAATAAGAGGGGTGTCTGGCTGACTCAGTCAGTAGAGCATGTAACTCTTGATCTCACGGTCATGAGTTCAAGCATCACATCGGGCATGGAGCTTACCTCAAAAGAAAATATTTAGAGGCCCCTCCCCGCAAAATGTACTCTGGTCATTCCCAGTAAGTCAAGGAAAAAAACGATACTGGGATATAATAGCACTTTGATTATTATATAAAAGTACATGTTGCAGAGTCTTATCAATGCAATTCAGGTCAAATAAACAAACAAATAAATAAGAGGTATAATTATTAATCACCATTAGTTGTAGATAGTAGGACTGCATACAAGGAAAACAATACAAACCAAAAGATTTTTTTAAATTAGTATATTGAAGTCATTTTTGTTAATTCAATATGAAAAAATGCACCTTCCTGTACATCGGGAATAAACATTTATAAGATAAAACAAATAAAAGAAACCTTCTTCACATTAAACACACATGCACAAAGGGAAGTACCTAGAAATAAACCTCATTAAGTAATGTTTGACACTCATTATGAAGACCTAAACATTTTACTGAAAGACCTTAAGTGCTTAAAATAATTAAGTATTTGAAATTAAAAATGACAAAAGAGTCAGGAAATACTCTTAAGAATGACAAAACTTAGTGACCAACATGTTGGCTCATTTAGTAGATGGGGCTGGAAAAACTAGTTAATAATTTGACAAAAAGTTAAGTCTCTCCTCATATAACATATCCAAATAAATTTCAGATAGCATAAAAAGCAAAGGCCTAAAATAAAAAATTGTAAAGACTCAAAAAAAATTGATGCGTATATATAAAGAGGAGGACAATGGTCTTTCTAAGAATGGCATTAAAGGCAGAGACCATTAAGAAAAAGAATGATAGCATACATGATATGAACATGTTAAGCAGCTATATACTGTATGCCTCAAAATGAAAATAGGCAGAATTTAAATGCAAATGACTGAAAATATGTGCATACGACAAAGCTGTTACATATTGTGTATGTAAAAATCTACTATAGTATTATAAATCCAAGATAGAAAAATGCTCAACAGGAAAATGTGCAAAGGGCATGTACAGATAATTGTAAAAAAAAATAAGAAGAAAAAATGCAAATGACAAAAAAGGTATAACCTTGTTTGATTTCACCACTAATCAAATAAATATGAATTAATCCAAATGAGTTATCATTGATTGCCCGTCTTAGTGAAAGGATCAGGGAGTAGACAATCTCATTCACTGCTGACTAGAGCATAAGTTGGTTTGATCTGACTGTAGAGCATTTTGGCAATATTTTGTAATCTTTGAACAAAATTATATGGACTCATTGAACAATTTTACTTCTAGAAATTTACTATAAATAGGGAATTCCATTAAAAGGGCGATTTGAAAAGCGTGCAAAGATGTATGTACAAGGATATTCAAATATAGTATCGCTTATAATACAAAAGTATGTAATCACTCTAATAACTCATCAATGTAGTCCAGTTAAGTAAACATATACAAGAACACTGGGTGACTCAGTCAGTTAAGCGTTGGACTCTTGATTTCAGATCTCTCGGTCTTGAGATTAAGCCCCACATTGGGCTCTGCACTGACAGCAATGAGCTTGCTTGGGATTCTCTCTCTCTCTCTTTCTCTCTCTATCTCTCTCTGTCTCTCTCTGCCCAACCCCCCCCAAATAAATAAACAAACAGACAAACATTAAAAAAATAATTTACTAGAGGGATTCAACTTCGGATTTGAACTGGCAGAATAAATAAGCTGTGAATTTGAAGATAGGTCCACAAAGATTATCTAGCCTGAGGAACAGAAAGAAAACATGATGTAGGAAATAAATAGGGCCTCTGAAATTTGTGGCAAACCAACAAGCATGTCGACATACCCATAATTAGAGTCTCAGGAAAAGCAAGAGAGAGGCAGAAAGAATATTTGAAGAATTAATGATGAAAAATATCCCAATCATGGCAAATAAGGTTTATCTGTACATCTAGGAGGCTCAACAAACTCCAAGTAGGATAAACTCAAAGTGGCCCCCAAATAGACACATTATAATTAAACTATTGAAAGACAAAGAGAAAATCCTGAAAGCAGCGGGAACAAAGTGACTTATCTCAGACAAGGCATCTTCAATAAAATGAACAACTAATTGTTCATCTGAAATGTAAAAATCCTTTCGTGATTAGAAAATCATTCAGAAGCTATGAATAGAACCGGACCAAGTGCATCTACAGAAAATCTACAGCTGCCATCACACTTATTATGAAAGACTGAAAACTTGGCCATTAACGCAGGAACAAAACAAGGATGTCTCTTCTTGCTACTTTTATTCAACATTGGCTTGAGGTTTTAGCCAAAGCAAAAAACAATTTCAGCAAAGTTGAAGGGTCCACAACCAATATACAAAAATTAGTTGTATTTCTGTATACACTGGCCATGACATATGAAGAATAAAATTTAAAATTAAAAAAAGATAATAAAATACCATCAAAAAATACAAATGCTTAGGAATAAGTTTAACAAAAGACGTATACGGCTTATATGCTGAAAGCAATGAAATCCTGTCGAAAGAAAATGACGAAAATCCAAACAACTGGAAAAACATCTTGTGTTCGTGGTTTGTAAGATTCAATTTTGTTAAGATGCCAACAATCACTAACGCGGTCTACATATTCAGTAAAGTGACCTACATATTAGTGGCCCCATTGACTTCGTTGTAGAAGTTGACAAAATGGTCCTAAAATTGATATGAAAACTCAAAGGACACGGAATAGCCAAAACATTCTTGGGAAAGAGTATGGTTGTAATAGTTACCATTCCTGATTCCAAAACCCCCTGTAAAGCTACAGTAATCAAGACAGTGTAGCAGCGTCATGGAAGTGGACATATAAAGGAACATCATTAAGAGTGCAGAAGCCAACACATATATTGTGGTCAGTGGATTTTGACAATAAGTGCCAAGAAACTGTAATGGTGACAGAATATACTTCGAAAAATGGTGCTGGGACAATGGGACATCCACATGCAAATGGATGAAGTTGGATCTCTCCTTCATACCACAAATAAATATTAACTCAAAATAGACCTAAACGTAAGAAAAGCATACAACTCTTTAGGGGGACAAAAAGCCAATCTCAAAAGGTTATATTCTATATGACTCCACTTATGTAACATTCTTGAAATAGCAAAACTATAGACACGGAGAGCACATTAGTGGTTATAAGGGATTCGGGATGGGAGTCTGTAGGGAAGTTACGAAAGGGCAACACAAGGGACCTTTGTGATGATACAGCTGTTCTGTATCTTTCTTAATTTTTTTTCAAATTATTTTGACCGAGAAAGAGGGAGAGAGTCAGAGAGAGAGAGAGAGAGAGACAGAGGGAGTGAGCAGGAGAGAGGCAGAGAGGGAGAGAGAGAATCCCAAGCAGGCTCCACGCTGTCAGCACACAGCCTGTTGTGGGGCTCGATCCCACGCTCATGAAACCATGACCCGAGCTGAAATCAAGAGTCAGACGCATAATGGACTGAGTCCACCCAGGTGCCCCAACTGTTCTGTATCTTGATAGTGGTGGTGGATACACAAACCTACCCATGTGACAAAATTATACAGAGCTAAGTACCCGTGCGCATACACACAAATGAATGCAAGTAAGACAGGGGTCACCCGAATAAAAAAGTAACATATGTAGAGGAGCATAGCACACTGCCTCACGGGTCTATTATTTAACAGTTTTCCCTGCAGGAAATGAAATGTTCTAGGGTTTCATTCATTTACCTAAATGGAGAATTGGGCCTCTGACTTAAATAAATGTTTGTATAGTAGATGTATGACTTTCCAGATCTAAAGGAAATCAAACAGTACTGTTGATTGATGCAAAAAGGGATGTTGAATTGCATAAAATAATATGTCGTTGGATGATTCCAAAGTTTGAGATTTTTATAACTTGATTATGAAAACTTAGTTTATATAACTTAGTTATACACACTGCCATGTTGAGAAATTGCTGCCTCAATTCAGTTAAATATATGACCACACATAGTTACTGAACAGAATATAAATCAGTAGAGTTTCAATATAAAGGGCAATTTTACTTGATATTTCCTGTGTCCGAATATTTTGAAAAAAGATGCCTAAGTGACAATTACATGCGTAATAAGACCAGAGATTTTGTATTTTATTTTAAAGTTTGTTTTATACTAATTGAATAAGTTACCTTTACTTTCACATCTGGAAATTTTGTGTCCTAATTAATAGTAATCAAAAGTCAATTTTTAAGTAGAAGAAAAAAAAAAAAACACAAGATGCATCTTCGTTTCTCACATTTGAAGACAAAAATACTTAAAACGTTCGTAAGACCGGATCCTGAACGCATATAGAATTTCCACTAATCAGAAAGAAAAGGACAGACAATACTCATCAGAGAGCATATTCAAATGTCCAACGCATGTATGTAAAGATGCTTAATCTAATTAGTTCTTAGGCAAATATAAATTAAAATCGGGATGAAATCATATTACATGGCATCCAGAATGACTGTAATTTTCAAGACTGACATTACCAAGTGTTATAATATACGGAGTAACAAGAATCCTATACACTTCTGGTGACCAAGGAAATTGGCACAAGTACTTTTAGCAGTAAAGCTGAATACATACCCTAGGACTAGCAAATTTACTCTGAAGTATATACCCAACAGAAACACACATGTCTATTGAAAAAAATAAATATTTATAGTCATATTCTTGGTAATAGTCTAAAACTTGAACTCAGCACCATATCTCATCAATAGTAAAGTTGTGGATATTTATATAAGTGAATACTATATAGCAATGAAAAATAATGAATAGTGAGGAGAAATCTCTCAATCATTATATGAATTAAAGAAGTAATACATGTGATAAGTTTGTATAGAACTAAACACACAGATATACCCATAAATTAGTACAAGTAAAACTGGGAAATCTGAATAAGATAGGTGGATTTTATCAATGTCAATATTTTGGTTGTGATATTGTATTATAGTTTTGCAAGATATTATGATGAGGGAGACTGAATATATGTACATGGGATCTCTCTATTATTTAAAAAAAAATCATATAAATTTCTAATAAAATAAAAGGATTATTTTTAGAACAACCCATACTATACGAAGCTAATGCTTTTAAAGGTAATTATGTGGGGCGCCTGGGTGGCTCAGTCGGTCTGTGAGTTCGAGCCCCACGTCAGGCTCTGTGCTGACAGCTTGGAGCCTGGAGCCTGCTTTGGATTCTGTGTCTCCCTCTCTCTCGGCCCCTCCCCCGCTCACTCTCTGTCTCTCTCTCTCTCTCTCTCAAAAATGAATAAGTGTTAAAAAAAAATTTTAAGTAATTATGAGCCTAGAGAAAATTATTTTCCATGAAATAAATATTTTAGTGTATTTGGCTTCGTTGTCCACACTCTGTAGTCTCATTGATAGATTCCATATCTTTGCTCAGATATTACTCAAATACTTTAGAAATGAACATGGATGGCTAAGAATTTCTATTCATGGGGGCGCCTGGGTGGCTCAGTCGGTTGAGCGTCCGACTTCAGCTCAGGTCACGATCTCGAGTCCGTGAGTTCGAGCCCCACGTCAGGCTCTGTGCTGACAGCTCGGAGCCTGGAGCCTGCTTCAGATTCTGTGTGTCCCTCTCTCTCTGACCCTCCCCTGTTCATGCTCTGTCTCTCTCTGTCTCAAAAATAAATAAACATTTAAAAAAATTTAAAAAAAAGAATTTCTCTTCATGACATAACCAGCCATCCTTATTCCTTTGGATTGCATGATATTCTCAAAATGAATATCGATTTGAGGTCATTTAAGTGGTTCCTGGTTTAGTCACTTCTGCACACATACCACCCACATTTTTGCTCCCCAAACAGAGGTCCTGCAGAGCCACAGCGCTCACAATGAGTGTCTTTTTTTTTTCTTCAAGACCTTAAAAATGTGAAATCACCTATAGTAAAAGAGATTAGGAAGAAGATGTCTGAGATTAAAAATGGCAAAGCATTACAGTGTGCTACAATGTGTACGTTTCTTCCTAAAAGGCACAGTTTCAAATCATCTAAGCAAAGAAGAAAAAAAAAAAAACTCATGATATTTAGTTGGGGCCCTTGAATCCTGTTTCTACCATGTAAGAGAAAATAAACAGAATTATATTTTTAAAATATCTTAGGACTTATTTATCTGGGTATCTCATTCATCACTATATTCACAGCAGGTGGTTTTCAGTTATTGAATGAATAATTGAATGAAATTGAATTGGCTATATAAGACCATCCAGTATTATAAGCAAAAGGAAAATATGGTAGGCATATAGTAAATACGTTATATATACTTGGTTTTAGGAGTTAATAGGGGCCTGGTTTAATTGAAGAAGAAGTTCATGTACAACAAAAGTGGAAGGGAAGGCTAGAGAACTGCAAGTCCTAGATTGTGTGTGGACATTGGAAATCATGTTATAAAGGTTGAATATCTGATAGGCACTGGAGAGACCTGGTTAGGTAAAAACGAAATATTTTCCTATTAGGTTAAATAAATGATGGATAGCATTCTCCTCGGATGTGACTCCAATAGCAGATGGATGAATCAGTTAATTTTCACACATGCTGCTTCTCCATTTGTACCATTACCTTTCAATAACATTATACAAATATGGGACACATTCAGGGAGAATTTTAGTTCCTGAAAATAGTGACAGTTCGGTAGAGAGGCCTCCATCTGTCTTCTACTGTATATAGCTTACCCCCACCCAAAGCCAATGATATTTATTACAGTGATCATGGATCCTGATCTTTAGAAAAAGTTATACTTCGGGGCTCCTGGGGGGCTAAATCAGTTAAGCATCTAACTCTTGATTTCAGCTCAGGTCATGTGGTGAGATTGAGCCCCATGTTGGTCTCCATTCTGGACGTGGAGCCTGCTTAGGATTCTCTCTCTAGCTCTCCCTTTGTCCCTCCCTTTGCTCACACTCTCTCTCTCTCTCTCTCTCTCTCTCAAAAAAAAAAGTCATAATCAAATTCTCAAACAATCATTATTTTTCAAATGAACTAAAGCATTTCTCAGAATTCACACCCACTTATATCCATAGTATATATGTGTATATATGCTTTTGAAAAATCAAGGATCATAAAATGCCCCGGATTACAGGAACACATGATCTTGAGAGCCAGATTTTTAATGAGTAGAAGATCAAAAGAGAAACTAAAGAAATTTTAATTTCTAAAAAAAAAAAAAAAAAGGCACATGACGGTGGGCAATATCCTTTTATAAAAAAGTTTTTAAGAAGGCAAATGACTGACCTGAGTTCTCCTATATATTAAGCAGTAATCGCTGATAATATGTGATTCTATGGAGAGAGACCCAGAAATGTGGAGAACACGTGATATCTCCGTGTGCATATAGTGACTTTCAGCATCCAGTTACTAGAATCAAGTCGGAAATAATCATGTCTTACTTTACCCTACCCATTGATCACTGATACTCAGATCTGAAATGACATGGTAAATGTGATGACCTTTTCGCCACAAAATATAAAATCCTGCTTGACATTGGTAGTATCCAAAAGGATAGTAGATGGATACATCTATGATGTATCATAGTTTCCAAGGATCCAACATGGACCCAATATGGAGCTATTCTTGTTTCTTTTTTATGCTGGATCTTCATTCTTTAGAGTGAAATTTTGATTAAGCTAACCCTACTTGGCTTTACACAGCAGAAACTGGGGAAAACATAGTAAAAGATCTATTGTCA
Source organism: Neofelis nebulosa (assembly GCF_028018385.1). NCBI lineage: Eukaryota > Metazoa > Chordata > Mammalia > Carnivora > Felidae > Neofelis > Neofelis nebulosa. The sequence continues at coordinate 93,869,483 of NC_080800.1, forward strand.
AAAACATGCACGAAGAGAACCAACTTCACAGTTGCCCCAAAAAGAATGACTAGCAGAGTTATAACAGCAAACAAACTAAGGATGTCATGACAATCTGTCTGCAAAAGGAGCGTGGACCATATATGTTACTTTGCACACTTCCCCCCTTTCTCATATCCAAGACATTATCAAGCCCCATCCATTTTACCTGTATATTGAAAACATATTTTTAAAAGATATACTTTTAATCCATCCCTTTTTCTCATTTCACCAGGAGCCAAGCCACTGTCATTTCTTCCTTAGACTGCTGTCACAGCTTCCTATTTTCCCCACTTCTCTTTTTGCTCCCTTTCAAGCAGTGGCCCCACCAATTCAACCAGAATTATTTTCATAACATGTAAATTGCAATATAGGCCTCCTGTTTAAAACCCTTCTATTGGGGCGCCTGGGTGGTTCAGTTGGCTGAGCGTTCAACTATTGGTTTCTGCTCAGGTCATGATCCCTGGGTCGTGGGACCAAGCCCACATTGGATTCCTTGCTGAACATGGAGCCTGCTTAAGATTCTGTGTGTGTGTGTGTGTGTGTGTGTGCTCCTATCTCCCTTTCCCTTTCCCCCTCTCCCCCACTCTCTCTTTCTAAAATAATAATTTTAAAAAAAACCTTTTATTGCTTCCCACCACATTTGCTGAGGGATAAGGAACTCTGGTTCTAGGACTAGAACACTTGAGCAAAAATCCTGACTATACTACAAACTAGTGACCATGGGCGGGTGCAGTCACTTAACCTCTGTGTTGTTCATTTATCTGTAAAATGAGAGAATTAAGAATATTAAGACCCTCCTGAGGTCTTCATGAGGATTCAATGTGATGACACACTAAACACTTAGATAAGATCTTGTATGAATTGACAGTTGCCTGTCTCTCGAACATCATCTTGTGCCACTTTTCCCCTCCCTGTGCTCCAATCATACGGGCTTTCTTATTGTTTTTGTCCAAATTCACGTAGCACATTCCCACTCCATCTGCCGATTCTTCTTTCACTCGGTTCATGCCTATTCATTTTTCTGGTTTCACTTTAAAAGTTAATTTCGCACTGAGGTGCCCGGGTGGCTCAGTCGGTTGGGCGTCCGACTTCGGCTCAGGTCATGAGCTCACCGTCCATGGGTTCGAGCCCCGCATGGTGCTCCATGCTGGCACCTCAGAGCCTGGAGCCTGCTTCCGATTCCGTGTCTCCCTCTCTCTCTGTCCCTCCCTCACTCATGCTCTCTCTATCAAAAATAAACATTACAAAATGTTAAAAAATAAATAAATGTCCGGTCACTAATGTGTATTATTGTTATATCTAATGTTCGTTCCACATGCCCACTTGCCTATTTAATTAAGCTTTTAGTTGATTTTTAAACTATCTGTAACGAGTGGTCCACTTTTGAAAATTTCACAGTACAATGTTTTCATTATCAAAAGCTATATAAGAGAGAGAACACGACAATTTCATGCTTTGTAAATTCCTTGGTTATACATGGACAGTGAGCTTTCTTCATGGCAGATTTATATGAAACGGTCTGGCTTCCACTGATTTCCAGGGTTGACTCTTTGAAGATGATGGGGGTCCGAGTAACCATGCTTTAGGGATCTCTGTTTTGAAGGCAAACCTGGGCCATCTTAGCAGTCTTATATAAAGGAATGTTATCTTTCAATTAAAATAGTGTAGAAAAAGATTCTAAGTGTTTTCCGCTGACATTTGCAGGTGCATAATGTTTATTTTGTCTCCCAGGAGCAAAACATATCAAAGAGTCCTGCTGCTGGCAGTGAACTGGAGTGTTCAAATGGTTGAGCCACCTGCTCCTAGGCAAGACAGCACCAAACTAAAGTTATCTACTCCACTATTAAACACTACAGGGGAAGGCGATACTTGCAATATGCTTGTTTTTGGACTCTAGAAACAATGATGCAGATTACTCTTCCTATTTCTGGAAAAGCAGGATGTGGTTCTCTTTTTAGGTATTTAAAAAAAATTAATATTTATTTTGAGAGAGAGAGAGAAAGAGAGAGCACAAGTGGGGGAGGAGCAGAGAGAGAGGGAGACGCAGAATCCGAAGCAGGCTCCAGGCGCCGAGCCGTCAGCACAGAGCCCGACGCGGGGCTCAAACCCACGAACTGTGAGATCATGACCCGAGCAGAACTCGGGCACGGAACCCAGGCGCCCTTTTAGGTATTTGTTTTAAATGAGTTTATTTGTTTTAAATGAGCGTGTTCTAGTCAGCAATTTGGGAATCTCATCTCTTTTCAGGATACTTCTTTATACTCTATCCTAATCATTTCGTGTTATATAACCAACCCATTACACAGTAAACTTCAAGCTCAATTCTTAGGCTCTCAAACTCTTTTTCCTTGGGTATTTCCTCATCCAGTACCCCTTTCTTCTACAGATCTGTTGTCCAGTGGCATTAGGATGGATGATAATGAGGTGACCAGGCAAATGAATCTTAGCTCGTGTGATGATCAGCTAATATATTGCCTTTAACGTTTTCACCCTCTTAATTAAAGTCCTTAAAGAGTGATGAGCACTTCGAATAATATAAAGGACTGTTGTGTAAAACTTTGCATAATAAGAGCTCTGATTGAGTTTCAAATCATCCCACTTACTTTATTTTATTTTTTTAAATGTATGTATGTATGTTTGTTTGTTTAGAAAGTGTGAGCATGGGAGGGGCAGACAGAGAGGGAGAGAGACAATCCCAAGCAGGCTTTGCTCTGTCAGCACAGAGCCAGATGCGGGGCTTGATCCAGTAAACCATGAGATCGTGACCTGAGCTGAAATCAAGAGTCGTATGCTTAACCGACTGAGCCACCCAGGGGCCACTCATCCCACTTACTTTAAGTTGAAACACTTAGAGGTGATACCATAAAGAGAATGTTTTCGTATTAAAGTCTGTAATTAACATAAGACGGTACTGTTATCAGAGAAACTGCTCTATTGACTCTATCATAAAGGACTTCTCTTTAAATACCCAGTCCGTTGAATTGACTTCAGAATGTTAAACTTTCCTTGGTTTGAAATAATACAAAAATCTATCCTTTCTAAAAAATGGATAATATCATCACTCATAATCAGGGAAGTGCAAATCAGAATCACGAGGGGTCCACCTCACACGTGTCAAAATGGCTAAAATTCACAACATAAGAAAAAAACGATGCTGGCGAGGATGCAGAGAAAGGGGAACCCTCCTGCCCTGCTGGTGGGAATGCAAACTGGTGCAGCCACTCTGGAGAACAGTGTGGAGGTTCCTCAGGAATTTTAAACTAGAACTACCAGGTATTTAACCAAAGAATTTCAAAATACAGATTTGAAGGGGCACATGCACCGTGATATTTACAGCAGCTTTATCAACAATAGCCAAGCTATGGAGAGAGCCCAAATGTCCATCAAATTATGAATGGATAAAGAAGATGTAATATATATATTATATGTTGATATATATATATATATATTATATGTAATATATTATATGTATTATATGTATATAATTATATGCATATATTTATATGTATATAATTATATGTAATATATATATAATGGATTATTACTCAACTGTAAAAAAGAATGAAATCTTGCCATTTGCAATGACGTGGATGGAACTAGAATGTATTACGCTAAGCTAAATAAGTCAATCAGAGAAAGACAAATACCATATGATTTCACTCATACGTGCAATTTAAGAAACAAAACAGATGGGGGCGCCTGGGTGGCGCAGTCGGTTAAGCGTCTGACTTCAGCCAGGTCACGATCTCGCGGTCCGTGAGTTCGAGCCCCACATCAGGCTCTGGGCTGATGGCTCGGAGCCCGGAGCCTGCTTCAGATTCTGTGTGTCCCTCTCTCTCTGCCCCTCCCCCGTTCATGCTCTGTCTCTCTCTGTCCCAAAAATAAATAAAAAACTTTGAAAAAAAAAATTTTAAAAAGAAACAAAACAGATGATCAAATGGGAAGGGGGAAAAAGGAGGAGAGAGGGAAACAAAACACAAGAGACTCTTAATGACAGAAAACAAACTGAGGGTTGATGGAGCAAGGTGGAGACAAGCTAGATGGGTGATGGATCTTAAGAAGGACACTTGTGACGAGCATTGGGTGTTGTATGTAAGTATGAATCACTGAATTCTACTCCTGAAACCAATGTTGCTCTGTATATTAGCTAATACTTAAATTCAAAAAATGGATAATATCAAGATTTGTTTTTAAGGAAACCTAATCATTCCTTTAGCCCTGTAATTTTTTTTGGAATGACGGCATGAATTGATATTCAGTAATAGTTGTACAGTATTATCTACATTTCAGGTTTTATCGATTGTTTCTTAAGTTTGTAATCAGATTTGTTAAGTATGACTTCAAGTAATTTTTTAAAATAATGACAAATTCAGAAATACTTCGCTGCTGGCACCATCAGTTGAAATTTACCTGGGAAATATTTTATTATACCAAATATATGTTTGAAATACAACCTTAAATAATAGTTGATGTATTGGCGTTAAAAAAAAAAAAAAAACCAACTCCTATTACTGTTGTTGCCACTGGAAAAGACTTTAAGTATCATCTAGTTCGGCTATTTCTAACTAAAATTCGTGATGAGTTCCAATCACCACCCCTACGTATGGGCTCCATGACTCCCACCCCCAAAATTATATACAAAATTGTGTTTGAGTATGAATTATTCATTTGTCTAAAGAGAAGCGCCATAGCCCTTCAAATAGCCTGAACCTATAGTTCAGGCTGAACCTACAGATGTTAAAACTATGCTCTAATAGTTTTTTCCAAAGATCACATAGAGTTCTGGAAGAGCCTCTACTAGACTCCAAGAAACCAGACAATCCAGTGTTTTTTCACTAATACCTGCTACGTCTAACTCATGTTCTTTGCATTTTGTTACCCTGTTTTCAGTCCATGGCTATAATTTTCATCTTTTGGAAATTATTGGAACTGTCATGCTTTGCTGGTAGGAGTATAAGTTGTTACAAACATTGGAAAACCATTCAGTGGTATTTACTAAAACTGAACATACACATTTCCTATGACCCAGAAATTCCACTCCTAAGTACCATCCAACAAAAATACACATATGCATTACTTTTCATTGTAGGACTCTTCATTATGCCTCCATACTGGAAGTTATCCCAACACCCATCAATATTAGAGTGGACAGAGGTGCCCAGGTGGCTCAGTCAGTTAAGCACCTGACTCTCGGTTTGGGCTCAGGTCATGATCTCAAGTTTTTGTGAATTCGAGCCCTGCATCGGGCTCTGGGCTGACAGCGCAGAGCCTGCTTGGGATTCTCTCTCTCTGTCCCTCCCCCACTCATGCTGTCTCTGTCTCTCACAAAAATGAATAAACAAACTTTAAAAATATAGTAGAGTGGGCAAATAAAACAGAGTATACTCACATAACATAATACTATATAGCAATGATCAAGAATGCTCTACAGTTACATACAACAACATGGATGTATCTCACAAACATAATGTTCAGACAAAAAAGTCAAGCACAGAAAAATATGTACTGCATGCTTTTATTTATATAAAATACCGCTGAAGAATAGTGAATGGGTGGAGACATAGCGATTTCTTCCATGATTCTGTTTATTAACCTAGCTAATGATGATCCAGGTTTGTTCAGTTTATTAAAGCTCAGCAATCTGTACCCTTAATGATGTACGCTCTCTGTGTTGTATTATAATCTTAAAAATACACAAAATATTTCTTAGCAAATATGATGATACTATCATAGACGCTATCATTTTCGTAAATACCAATATCAGGGACATGAAAATAGACCAACATTTACTGGATACCTAACGTGCGTTGCGTAGTAAGCACTTCACGATGTCGTGTGTGAAATGTCAATTAATTCTGCTAAATAACTTTGTGAGAATGATATTATCCTGATGCTCAAAGAAAATATGTGCCCAGGGCTACATTGCTAATAACTCCCTTTACAAAACACCCTAGTGATCTGATTATACTGTCCTTAAAAGAAAAGTCCTTTAAAAATTTCAACGGACTAAGCAACATCAGCCTTGACTTCCAACCCTAGCTTTAAAGTTCTTTCACCCATTCATTTATATGACAGCATTTAGGTGGTCACCGTGTGCCCATGTGCCAGGGAGATACATGTTATCTCTCATGGGACTCCATAAAATACATGTATTGCTTTAAATGATCTGAGAGGTCGTTTTTGACTTTAACATCAAGTCCACCATTTCCTTCAATGCTGCATTTCTCAAACTGGCGTCTGTAGAACTCTAGTTTGTTGGTTGTTATCATAAATTATAGAAAAACTGTATCATGATTCAATGAATTTGGAAACATTTCTTTAACCAAGATGAACCAGATGTCTTTACTGAGACACTTATAGAAGCCTGTACCGTGCTAACGTGCACTGAATTACCAAGAGCGAGAAGAGAGGATACAGCGTCTCTCAAATTTCTTTCATTATATAACCGGTGGCATTTCATGGAATACACTTCCTAAGGAAAAGTTCTTAGCTCAGAGCACTAAACCCAAATCTGAGCCACGGGAAACTCACCTGAAGTTGAGGTGTTTCCCATTAATTATTTTTTGTGAGGCAGCCGCAAATAAGTTGTTATTCCCTTTTATAAATCCGTTTAATTGTAGCTCTTCTGGTCATAGAACTGAGATACAGATAGATATAGTTACAATTTTTTGGTAATTTTTTCAATGTGGATTTATTTTTTGAGATCGAGAGACAGAGAGACAGAGGCAGAAACAGAGTGTGAGTCAGGGAGGGGCAGAGAGAGAGGGAGACACAGATTCTGAAGCAGGCTCCAGGCTCCGAGCTGTCAGCACCCAGCCTGGCACGGAGCTCGAACCCACAAACTGTGAGATGATGACTTGAGCTGAAGTCGGACGCTTAACCCACTGAGCCACCCAGGTGTCCCGATACAGTTATAGATATAGATACATTAATTGCCATCACCCTCTGTTCTTCTGACCACCCATGAAATATTCTGAATTTTCCCTCTTCACTATTTCAGAACCTATAATTAGGACTATCACCCTGTATAACCAAAGAGAAATCTAATAAAAATATCAAAGTGAGGCAATCCCCTTGGTGTGTCTATTGAGAAGATTATTAATAATAATTCTGAGATAAAAATTAATAATTTTATGTTTTATGTTTTAGGCCATTCACAATAATTTAAATGAAGTAAACGTTTAAATTTATAATTGGTGAATAGTTGAGTGCCTGGGGTGGTACAATGTTCTTCATTAAGAAATCATGAGTGATAGGGAAAGTGTATCATTTCAATTAAAATATCATACATGTGATGGCATATTTTAATTTTTGAATAAGATATTAAAATACACATTGATGCCCGAGGTTGTTTACACTAAAAACGTTAATTGAATTATCATGCATTTTTATCTTTTCATAGTTCATATTCAGATAAAGATTATTAATAAAAATGAATTTCATTTCCAATGGTAGAATATGAAGACCAATAAATCTACTTTCTTCTCTGGATCATCATGCAAATTTCCATGGTCAAGTTGGCCAGAAATAACTACAGTGGCCTTTGTGATTATAAATTAAAGACTAGGGGCGCCTGGGTGGCTCAGTGGGTTAAGCGACCGACTTAGGCTCCGGTCATGATCTCACGGTTGGTGGATTTTAGCCCCACGTGGGGCTCTGTGCTGACAGCTCAGAACCTGGAGCCTGCTTCGGATTCTGTGTGTGTGTCTCTCTCTCTGCCCCTCCACTGCTCAAGCTCTGTCTCTGTCTCTAATAAACATTAAAAAAATTAGAAGAAAATAAAGCCTAAAATGTGGATTTCAATGGACTGAATGTTGTGTTTCCCTCAAAATTCATATGTGGAAAATCTCATCTCAAACTGACGGTATTTGAAAGTTTGGGGGAGGTAATTAACTCATGAGATTAGAGCCCTCTTGAATAAGATGCCAAAGTGCTATCTAGCTCTCTTTCCCCCACGTGTCGGTACAAATGAGTGGTCCACCTCCCGGAAAAGGGTTCTCACCAGAACCCAACCACACTGGCACACTAATCTCAAACTTCCAGCCTCCAGAACAAATTTCTACTGTGGGAAATAAATTTCTACTGTGGGAAATACATTTCTACTGTGTATAAGCCACCCAGTCTAGGGTACCTTTTTATTTATTTATTTATTTATTTATTTTAATTTTTTTTAACGTTTTATTTTTATTTTTGAGACAGAGAGAGACAGAGCATGAACGGGGGAGGGGTAGAGAGAGAGAGAGACACAGAATCGGAAGCAGGCTCCAGGCTCTGAGCCATCAGCCCAGAGCCCGACGCGGGGCTCGAACTCACGGACCGAGAGATCATGACCTGAGCCGAAGTCGGACGCTTAACCGACCGAGCCACCCAGGCGCCCCTATGGTACCTTTTTATAGTAGCCCGGACTATGACTTAGACTGAGACTCACTATATCAGAAGGCCAAGTTGCACCTTATTTATTTATTTTATTTATTTTTAAATGTTTCTACTTATTTTTGAGAGACAGAGAGAGACAGAGCACGAGCAGGGTAGAGGCAGAGAAGGAGACACAGAATCTGAAGCAGGCTCCAGGCTCCCAGCTGTCAGCACAGAGCCCGACATGGGGCTCGAACCCACGAACCTTGAGAGCAAGACCTGAGCTGAACTCGGCCGCTTAACCGACTGAGCCACCCAGGCACCCCTGCACCATCTTTAAATTGCTAAATCCATTCTTCCTTTCCATTAGCGATTCCAAAGAAAAGCTGACTCAGTTTGTCAACCTGATTTTGCAAGGAGCTTTCCTTTACAATTTTCTACCAACTTACTGATTCTGAGGTCAGCATATTATAATAGAATTATTTTGTTGATTGCGAACTTTTCCTGGTTTAATGTGGTATGCCATCTTTTACAGAAACTTTATTACCAAGTCATTGATTACTATGCGAAGATTTAGCCCAAATGTTTCTAACTAGTAGAAGTTTTTATGACTCTTCAGGCAAGTTTTTTTTTCCCTTTAATTTACCTTTTTATCTTTAAGGCTTTTGCATAGTTTGGGGAAAAAAAGCTTAAGTAATCCTGCAGAGAGGCAAGTTTTTTTCTCCCTTTAATTTACCTTTTTATCTTTAAGGCTTTTGCATAGTTTGGGGAAAAAAAGCTTAAGTAATCCTAGCAGAGTTATGTCCTAGCTTATGGTGTGGTATTTACTAAATCCTTTTGCTAGAAACTCTTAAAATTCATTTTATTTCACAATGTCAATTTCATCACTAAGCTTGCATTTAATTATCTCATCCAAATATTCCCTGGTTGGAACTACAGTTGAAATGTTCTTTTCTGGTGGTGAAGATAATAAGTGTTGTTTAGATGCCTTGAAATTTCATAGGTAGCCTGATCTGATTTAAAAATGGATAATGCTTTTTATTTCCTATATGACCATAATGGAAACATTTTGAAAATCAGAAAAGATATAATTAAAATCGATCACTTAAGATATAATTGGATTCAAGTAACACTGGGAGAGCCCACCTATTGTTACTATAATATCATGAAATTCCCCCAGCTGCTAAGGAACCATTTTGTATCCTTGGAGTTAAAGTGATTTGCTACATAGTTGGAAAGCAGTAGTTGGTTGTGTTTATGTTTTAACCAATATTTTTTTATCCTAATTTGCATTCATACCATGAGATGAGTCACATCACAACTTGCTTATGCCAACCAAGAAAGGGGACAGAATTTATGCCCTATCTGAAGGCCACAAACTTAAGAGAATATACCTTCTTTGCTTTGGGGGGATCTAGACCAATAAAAAATCTCAACCGCTAACAAGAAAAAACCCTATAAAGATGAAGAAGATTAAAAGATCAAGCAAATGAGGAAATCTGAAATTACAATGAGTTTTTAAAAACTAAATTTTGATCAATTGTTTAGTTATGCTTTCAGGTTTATGCATTTCTTTTTCTCCTATGTCAAGGGTGGTTAACTGCTTATTAGAAACTGCACTGAGACAAAATAAGTTGGGGATGGAAATAGTTGGAGCAAACCTGAACACTCTGGATGGCTTTTAAATTAGCAGGTCCTAATGATCGGCGACTAAGGATTCTAAAAGCAATGGCTGCTATTTTGAGGAAGTTGCTCTGAGCAGAAGTGCCAGAAGTCTGAAATAGAGTTCAATGCCCAATTTTACTAAAAGGATGATCCTGGAAAATTGTAGACCAGTTAGCTTAACTTCAGTACCCGGGATGATAGTGGAGAAAGTCATTACACTATCAATTTGAAAATGCCTACAGGGGCACAACATGCTGAATAATGAGCAACATGGCTTCCCAGAGAACAAATAACATCAGGCACATTTTATTTCCCTCTCTACCAAATTGATATCATTTATAGAAAAGGAGGAAAGAATCATTATATGGTTGCAAACACCATCTTAATGTTTCCATATTGCAGAGTCAATCTTTTCCATATTCTTCTCGAGGGCTAATCTTTAGAGTAGGTAGATAGGGTGTAATTTCAGAGACTCTGGGAAGATTTTGCTGCCCTCCAAAGCAATATATTAATATTTACTCCTTTATTTCTTTGGCTTAAGCCTCTGTGACACTACTAATAAGCTGTGTTACTTTGAGAAAATGAATAAACTTTCTGAGTTTGTTTCCATACCTGTGAAAACTGAAGTTCTCTTCCAGCTGTCTTGATCTGTTACTGAAAAATGAGCTACAAATTCAAGATAACACTTCAAACTGATTCACTAAATACAAGAAGCTTATTAAAGGAGACTATAAAGTCATTCAAATACTGTGACACAAATACAAATAAATGGAAGTAAAAATTACATTAGAAAATGGCTTGGGAGGGTGTCTCTCTCTCTCTCTTCCCCTCCCGTGCTCATGGTCTGTCTCTCTCTGTCACAAAAATAAATAAAAACATTTAAAAAAATTTTTTTAAAGGGGTGGGGGCACCTGGGTGGCTCAGTCGGTTAAGCCTCCGACTTCGGCTCAAGTCATGACTTCATAGACCATGGGTTCGAGCCCCACGCGTCGGGCTCTGTGCTGCCAGCTCAGAGCCTGGAGCCTGCTTCGGATTCTGTGTCTCCCTCTCCCTCTGCCCCTCCCCTGCTCATGGTCTGTCTCTCTCTGTCTCAAAAATAAATAAAAACATTTTAAAAATTTTTAAAAAAAAGAAAATGGCTTGGGAGGAAGACGGTGATGAGACAAATAATAATCGGTAACATGATATGGTGCACCTGTGTGATAGGAATTTATCAGAATTTCTACTTTTTAGCATTAAAAGAGAAAATTAAAAAGAAAACGATTTAGGAGTATGGAATGTATAACTTACAGACGTGAAGAATATAATGATAGAACACGATGACAAAGTAAGCAATATGTAAAACCTAGTAAGTAATATTCTGTCTGTGCTTGGCATTGACATATCCTTACCATGGAACAAGGAACCACATTTAGCTTAAGATTCTGTATTTGGAAAAGAATGTAGGTATTCACCATTGTTTAGGAGAGTGCAAATAATGGCACCTGGGAGGTTCAGTCGATTAAGTGTCTGACTCTTGGTTTGGGCTCAGATCATGATCTCGTGGTTAGTGAAATCAAGCCCCACCTTGGGCTCTTTACTGACAGTGCGGAGCCTGCTTGGGATTCTCTGTTTCCCTCTCTCTCTCTCTCTCTCTCTGCCCCTCCCCTGCTTGTGCTTTCTCTCAAAAATAAATGAATAAAAAACATTAAAGAAAAAAAAGAAGAGTGCAAAGAAAACTGATGAAAGAAACCTAAGAGACCAGAGTGCTTAAAGCACTTGTTTTTCTCTGGGGCAGTGTGTACACATGCATGCACACACACACACACACACACACACACACAACAGAGAGAGAGAGAGAGACGTGTATACTTGCTTTAGAAAATACCTTAGGGCTGACTAAATAAGAGGGAAGATGTTGGCCCCTTAACTGGGTAAAATTTATGCAGGAAATATTTATTTCCTACAAACTCTGTTTACTATTGTCATAGGGAAAACCACGTGGCATTACCCAGGAGTGTATTGTCACTAGGAAGACAAAATTAACACAGTTGTTCTAAACAAAATAAGGCTGTAAAAGATACATTGCAATCCAATCCCCAAATGGGTAACTCAGGCAATGAATAAGGTCAGTGTCTTGGCAAAAAGAGAGATAAAGAGAAGAGAACAATGCACTTCTGCAACTGGGTTATGTACCCATTCTGGGCTCCCCAAGCATCTCACCTTTGCCTGTGATTCAGTTCTTGCTCTGTATTATAATTGCGTGTTTCCTTGTCTGTGTGCCCCAGTAAAATGTGAGTTCCTTGAGAGCAAAGACCAGACCTTATTTATTACTTTCTCTGGCATCTGCTACGTGACTTCACATATATGAGGAAGCGAATCGTATTTGAGGAAAGTGGGGAAGAGACAAATGCTGAGTCAGTGCCAAGGGCATTTCTTCCATTATAACAACTCGGTAACAAAAAGTTGCCAACAGATGTCTTTCAAAATGCTGCAACTGACAAGTAGGGTCACAGGTGGTGTCATGACAAGTGTATGAGATCATTTCTGTGAGATACTTAGGTACTTTTGCTTCAAGTTTACCTCTTATTATCTCTTTTCTTTCCACTATATTCCATAGTCGCAAAGAATGACAGTGGACCCTTGAACAACATGGGTTGGAACTGCACAGGTCCATTTATACGCAGATTTTTTTGGTAAATGCAGTTCAGAACTGTTAATATATTTTCTCTTCCTTATGATTTTCTCAATAACATTTTCTTTTCTCTAGAGTCCTTTGTAAGAATACAGTATATAATACCTATTGTGTACAAAATATGTGTTTATCAACTCTTCTGTTACCAGTAAGGCTTCCAGTCAACAGTAGGCTATTGGTAGTTTTTTAATTTTTATTTATTTGTATAATGTTTATTTATTTTTGAGAAAGAGAGAGACGAGGGCAAGTGGGGAGGGCAGAGAGAAAGGGAGACACAGAATCCAAAGCGAGCTCCAGGCTCTGAGCTGTGAGCACAGAGCCCGATGCAGAGTTCGAATTCACGAACCATGAGATCATGACCTGAGCCGAAGTCGGATGCTTAACCGACTGAGTCACCCATGCACCCCAGTAGTTAAGTTTGTAAAGAGACAAAAGTTATACAAGAAGTTCTGTCTGCATGGGCAGTCAGTGCCCCTAGCCCCCACACTGTTCAAGGGTCAACTGCAAAAAAAAAAAAAAGTCTTTTTTTTTTCAATATATGAAATTTATTGTCAAATTGGTTTCCATACAACACCCAGTGCTCATCCCAAAAGGTGCCTTCCTCAATACCCCTCACCCACCCTCCCCTCCCTCCCACCCCCCATCAACCCTCAGTTTGTTCTCAGTTTTTAAGAGTCTCTGATGCTTTGGCTCTCTCCCACTCTAACCTCTTTTTTTTTTTTTTCCTTCCCCTCCCCCATGGGTTTCTGTTAAGTTTCTCAGGATCCACATAAGAGTGAAACCATATGGTATCTGTCTTTCTCTGTATGGCTTATTTCACTTAGCATCACACTCTCCAGTTCCATCCACGTTGCTACAAAGGGCCATATTTCATTCTTTCTCATTGCCACGTAGTACTCCATTGTGTATATAAACCACAATTTCTTTATCCATTCATCAGTTGATGGACATTTAGGCTCTTTCCATAATTTGGCTATTTAAACAAGTCTTTTCTTAACCACTCACTCTCCAACCCCTTCCTCTGGATTGACTTTTGTGCCCTCGCTCTGTGTTCCAGAGCACTCTATGCTGAACTCTTAACGAATTCTTCTAGGAGTTCCTTAAGGTAAGAGACAGTGTCTTATTCATTGCTTTATAACAATGCTTAGGGAAGGGTTTGGCAGAAAATAAGCTCACCATAAATATTGAGATATTGAATAAATGAATGGATTTGGAAGATCTTACAGAGTAGTTAAATATACCTAAAGAAAACCGATGTCTTTCTATACATCAGGCCCCATTCTATGTACTTAAATAGTAAATCATAAAATCTTTTCAAAGACATTGTAAGTTACTGTTATCCGAATTTTACAAATAAAGAAATCAAGGTGCAGAAATCTAAGTAATTTGTTCTAGGCTATACACCCCTGGCAAGTGTCAGAGAAAATATTATTAAGTAGTATATCATATTGTCTTTGTACTTAGGATCTATGCTGTCCATGAAAGATAGATAAGATTGAGAATAAAAGAATCAAGGCAGAAAAGCATCCTTACAGAATCCTTACTACGTGGCATGACATGAGCTGAAGAACAGAACATGATGTACAAAAAATTGTTTTTAAAAAGACAAGAGAATAATATAATTGTTAGTGTTTTGAATGTTTGTATTGGGAAGCAGTGGAAGACAGACTTGGATAGGTAAAGAGGAGGATTGCCGATAGGATTGAATGCCAAAATGTGGAGTTTAGACTAAACGAGAAAGGGTAGGAACACAGTAGATTCTTGAGTATGTAAGTGGCTCCTGGGAAACTTAATACAAGGGGATTTTCCCAGTCAAGAATGAGGAGAACTGCCAGCCAGCTGGAGTTTTTAAGCCAATGTTACTTCAGTAATTTATCAATGCCCAAGGTCTAGCTCTTATACCAAAAGGTTTAACAAATCTTTGTGCCCCATACTTCAAGATTCTGGTATGACTGACTCAAACAAAAGTATCAATTAGCAAATATTTTTGAGCACTTATGCTACATCAGGCATCACATTAGTTAGACATTGAAGAACGGTGATAGAAATGGACAAGATTATTTCCATGGAATACAGTAAATATAATCTGAAAAAGAGGATGTGTCTTACAAAAGTGGAGGAAGTGGTGGAAAAAATACAACAAGTGAGGATCCCTTGCTGGTATAAAAAGCCAAATAAGTTACAAATGGTTACAAATAAGCCAAGAATTGAAAGATGACTAGAATAGAGGGTAAAAGAAAGAAGGACTCCAGCAGGCAAAACACAACATGTAAAAAGGACTTGAGACTGGAGAGATCATATCATGTTCAAAGACCTGAAAGATGTTCTCTATGAGTGGATCAGAGAGAGAAGGTTACTCAGGATGATATCAGAGAGGAAGACTAAAGCTAAATCCCACAAGATCTTACAAAACATTAAAAATAATTAATTTTTGTCTGCAATGTGATCAGAATTTATAGGAGGGCTTTAAGAGTTCAGGATCAGTTCTTATAGTTTAGTTTATTATTTTAAAAAAACCTACTCAGACTTCTTCTTCCAATAAACTGGTAGACTAGACAAGATGATTGCTCTTATAATCATAGCAATTAAAAGTTCTGAATGACTTTTTTTTCTCCGTGCATTAGTAAGGAAGTAAGAAATACACAGTAAAAGAAAAAACAGTAAGTCAAAAATCTAAGGAAAGGAAGAAACTGAAAAAGATGATCAAAGTACTAAAATAAATTTATACATGAGGGGGAATCTTCCACATATGATGAACTTTAACTTCAGGTTTCATGGCCTCATGGAGTTTAAGAGACTGGTCATAAATCTCAGGTTCCATTCAAGTTAGAGAATAATATAAGACTTCCACATAAATCTTGAACCCCAAAGGAATAAAGCCATTCTTATAGGTTTATTTTAAAGAAACTGCCATATTAAAATGTAAGCTCTGGGTTGTACTTTTGGGAATGGCTGAATAGAATATATTAGACTAATCATCCTGAAAATAAAAATCTATAAACTCTGGAAAATACATATTTTGAAAAACCAACTACTTGAAGACATTGGCAAATGGACAAAGAATGGAGATAATAGAAGGAGTTGATAGCTGGATGGAGGAAATAACTAACGAATGAGTTTCTCATTTCGTATGGGTTTTTAGCCTGAGGATAAGTCCCAATTATAGCACTGTGAGGCCAAAATGCAGATAGAAACCTGACAGTTTTACTTATTTGAACAACCAGAGAACAAAGTCTGGGTCAGTCACAGCAGATGGAAACTGTAGGAGGAAAGATCATAAAGAATAAAGCCACAGACAGGGAGCTCCAATTATGTCCACAAGGTCAACCTAAATCTCTCACTGACTTTTGAATCATGTTTACATAGGATAGAATCCAAGCAGCCAAACCACAGCTAGAAAAATTGAACTAATATTTCTAAGTTTGGGGTTTGAATTTAGACAAATCAACTATTTGCCTAAAACAGAACAAGGTTTGCACTTAGGCAAGTCAGCTATTGGCCTGAAACAGAACAAAACAAGACAAAATCAGTACGCTTCAGGGGAAAGAAAATGGAATCCAGAGTCTCTGTAATATATCAACTATAAAGTACAGAAGGCAGCAAAAAAATTACTCGGGAATCTGAAGAAACAGGTAAATATAACACTTATTTTAAAAAAAGTTAAGAATGCCAACACTGACAACCAGAAATTTAGAGTATCAGAGAAATATTTTAAAACAGTTATTATAAATTGTACTCAAGGACATAAATAAAAACATGCTCATAAGGTATGAAATACAGGATATCTCAACCAAGAAGGGAAACTATTTTTTTTTCAAGAAGGGAACCTACTAAAAGGAATCTAATGGAAAATCTAATCCATAAAAATAAATGCAATGGCTGAAATAAAAGTTCACCAGAGAGGCTTAATAGCAAGTTGGAGATAATGTATAAAAGAGTCAGTAAATTTGATAATTGAGTAAAAATAATCCAGTCTGGAGGAGAGAGAGGAAAGGTTGAAAAAATAAATAAGCCAGTTTATTCATTGATCTTCAAAGAAACGTGCATTGAGTGAAGATGGAAATAACTTTTCTTAGAATTTATAACCATAAGCTTGCCATATATGAGTGTTTAAGAAGGTGTGGTTTATATATGCAATGGAATTCTTACTCGGCAATGAGAAAGAATGAAATCCTGCCATTTGCAGCAACGTGGAAGGAACTGGGGTGTATTATGCTAAGTGAAATAAGTCAGGCAGAGAAATACATATGATATGTTTTCACTCATATGTGGAACTTGAGAAACTTAACAGAAGACCATGGGGGAAGGGAAGGGGAAAAAATTGTTACAAAAAAAGATGGAGGGAGGCAAATCATAAGAGATTCTTAAATACAATGAACAAACTGAGGGTTGGGGGGCGCGGAGGAGAGGGGAAAAAATGGGTGATGGGCATTGAGGAGGGCACTTGTTGGGATGAGCACTGGGTGTTGTATGGAAACGATGAATCACAGGAAACTACCCCCAAAACCAAGAGCACACTTTTACACACTGTACGTTAACCAACTTGACAAGAAATTATATTTACCAAAAAAAAAAAAAAAAAAAAAAAAAAGAATTTGCAATACCTGGCTAGCTCAAGAACAATTCATTCCTAGAATTAGTTTCAAGTTCTCTAGGACCAGGTGTATTCACAGATAACCCCATCAGAGGCAACCATAAACATCATCTCTGCAAGAATCCAGGTTCATGCATGTCCCAAGAAATGACAATGGATACACTTCTAAGGAAAAGTCACTAATACCACAAAACATGCAAAACAAAACAAAAGTTAAAAAAAAAAAAAAGAACAAAGAAACTGAGCAGCAGTCAGAAAATCAGTCCTGCAATGTGTTCAGATATTGGAATTCTCAGGCTCAAATCGTAAGTGTTGTATATTCAGTATTTTTAAAGAAACTTCTGTTGAAAGTTTCTAAGATGTGATTATTGAGTAAAAGACTCATGAAGCCTATTGGGAAGAAATCAAAACATAATCTACAATTAAATATAATGTTACAAAATAATGACTCAATAGAATAAAAACAAATTTAACCCAGGATATAATTAGTATACTGGAATATAGATCTCAGGAGATTATTCAGATTTACAGCTCTGAAAGGCAACAGGGAACAAGAGATATTCAGGATATAATTTTTACTTCTCTAGAGTAGAAAAGGAAGCCAGATTATAGTGGAATAGAAACTTCAGTGTGCTTAAAAGAAGATGCGTGGTAACCTAGGATTCCACAACTGGAAAACAAGCATTTTAATAAAGATATTTTCAAAAAATCATAACACTTGCTACTGACTAAACCTAACTAAAGTGAATTAGGCAAGATATATTTTGGTAAAAGGGCGACAGGTGAGAGAAGTAAAATTTTAGACTAACGGAAATTATCGCCTATGTGAATAAATCTAAACAGATGTTATGGTGTTTGGTTATGCATAAAAATCCCCCCAAGCATGGTGACAGAATGTGGTGACATCTTGTCACACTCATGGATTCAGTAGGACAATAATTCAGACAAGGTACTTCAGGGATGGCTTGTCTCTCTTCTACGACAACTGGAACCCGACTTGAAAGACTTAAATGGCTAGGGTAACTTGAACAATTGGGGACTGAAATCATCTGTGGTCACCCTCACTCACATGTCTGTGGCCAGAACTGTGTGACTCAAAGGCTGGGCTCCTCTGGGACTGTCTTTCAAAGAGGATGCGCATAGCTTCACCACGTGTCATGGACTTTCAACAGCATGACAACCGGCTTCTGAGAAGTGTCCCAAGAGGGAACAGCAGGAGAACGAGTACACCAAGAGGCCAAGGGAAAGGCTGAAGACATTTCAGAGCTAAGCTGATTTGTCCCAGAATGTTACGTTTACTACATATTAGTCAAACAAGTTAGTAACACCAGCCCATAATCAAAGGGGTGGCGAATAAACACAATAAACACCACTTCTTGATGGTAGAGTGGTAAGATTACAATGTGCCGTGAACAATAAAAATGTCTTGTGACGTGAAGAAAAAGATGAAGCTCTACTATATTGTAACCAAAGCATACATGTCAGGTGAAAGGTCGATTGCCAGCAAAACAGAAAATCCTTGTTACTTTAGAAGAAGATAAGAATATCACTTAAACTTAGAGCCTGAGAAGTTACATATATATATGTGTGTGTGTGTGTGTGTGTTATATATATATATATATGTGTGTGTGTGTGTGTGTGTGTATTAAAATCTCTAGTGTCACCACTAGAGGAAAAGAAGCAGAGTGAATATATCCCAAAATATGACAGAGGAAATTAAAAAATTGATTGAAAAGAAGGCAGAATAGGGAGAATAAAGATACAGAAAGAGGATGGGGCGCCTGGGTGGCGCAGTCGGTTAAGCGTCCGACTTCAGCCAGGTCACGATCTCGCGGTCCGTGAGTTCGAGCCCCGCGTCAGGCTCTGGGCTGATGGCTCGGAGCCTGGAGCCTGTTTCCGATTCTGTGTCTCCCTCTCTCTCTGCCCCTCCCCCGTTCATGCTCTGTCTCTCTCTGTCCCAAAAATAAATAAAAAATGTTGACCAAAAAAAAAAAAAAAAAAAAAATTAAAAAAAAAAAAAAAGATACAGAAAGAGGAGATAAGTGGTAGGCACAAAGAAGGTGATAGGAACATCATATTAGTAATCATAATAAGTAAAAAAAGGACAAAGATTAGAAAAGAATATAATAAAACAAAATCCAGCTATGTATTGTTTACAAGATACAGACTGAAAACATCAGGATACAGAAAGTTTGAAAGTAAAAGAATGAAAAGTGCTACTAACCAAATAAAAGAAACCTTGGGAAGGCTGTATTTATATCAGACAAAATAAATTTTAACTTAAAAGGCTTTATTAGAGTTAAAAATGATCACCCCATAATGATAAAATATTCACTTAAAGACAAAATTATAACAATTCTAACCTTCTAAATTTGGTCCTTTATAAAAAGTAAATAGAATTGATAACTGGTAAGATTGATACAGGGAAAAAAAAACAACAGAAGACACTAATAAGTAACTTTAGAAATAAGGACATAAGTAGAGATGTTGCCGATATTATGAGGATAAAATAGAGCTATTCTAAACTTTATTCAAATAAATAGAAGCCTAAAGGAAATATAAACATTCCCAGAATATATAATTTACCAATTCTGACTGAAGAAGAAATAAAGAACTGAATCTTACAAAAAGGAGAAAAATATTGAATCCATTGTTTAAAATATTCCTATAAAATGTTTCCAATCCTAAAAGTTTTGACTGATAAGTTATTTTTTTCAATGTTTATTTATTTTGAGAGATAGAGAGAGAGACAGAGTACAAGTGGGGGAGAGGTAGAGGGAGAGAGACAGAGAGGGACACAGAATCCGAAGCAGGATCCAGGCTCTGAGCTGTCAGCACAGAGCCCTATGCGGGGTTCGAACTCACGAACTGTGAGATCATGACCTGAGCTGAAGTCGGACGCTTAACCCACTGAGCCACTCAGGCGCTGATAAGTTCTGATAAACATCCACAGATATGTAATTACATTCTTATACCAAACCTTCTTAGATAATGGCACACATACTCACCAAAATCATTTTCTTTTTCTGAGCAGTAGGAAATTACATTTTCCTGCCGGTTTGGATCTAGGTGGAGCTATGTGACTAGTTCTCATGACTGGAATGCAAAATGAAATGATGTGTCATCTTTGTTCCAAGTAAGTTAGGAGTGGATTTGTCTTCTCCATACCGTCTACACTTTCTTTTCCTCATCTCTTAACCATGTTTGGAACATCAAAGCCATGTCATTGAAGAAGGCTTAGTTGTTAAATCAACACATAGAAGATTGTTAGATAAGTACCCAAACAGAATGTTACCTGAAGAAGTCATGAACCTTTACTGTGTTCATCCATTGAGTTCCACAAGCTAATTCTAAATGTATGTGGATGAGCAAAGGGCCATAGAAAGTATTGACCAATACAACTTACATAGTTGTTGAAATCCTAACAAAAATGAGCAAACTGAGGTATCTATGAGTAAAAATGTTGATACACTAAGATCACGTTGGGTTTAACCTACTATGTCTTTCAGTTCCCTATTTCTGGGCAAAATTCTACTCCAAAACTTAGTAGCTTAGCACAACAAACATTTATTATTTTTGTTTATATGTCTACAGGTCCACTAGGTGATTTTTCTGATCTGAACCAAGTTTAGCTGATCTCAGCTGAACTCCTTCATGTATCTGTGGACGGCATAGCTCTTGGAAGTTAGATGGTATAGGATGGTCCCAGCTGAGACAATTTGTCTCTGCTCCAGGAGGAATCTCATTCTTCAGCAGACTAGCTTGGGCTTGTTTTCATGGTGGAGACTAAGGTCCAAAAGCGAGAAAGCCCAGTAATGACAGAGAGTGAGTGGAGGCACACGAAGTCTATTTGAGTCTTAGGTTTAGAGCCGATACCCTGTAACTTCTGCTACATCTATTGAAGAAAGTAAGTAACAAGGCCAGTTCAGAATCAGAGTGGTTAGGGACAAGAATATCAGAAGGCCAAGTATAGGGATACAGGAAGAGCATTCATTGGGGACGTCAACACTATCAATCACATCATTTAGTATGACTTACCACCTAAACATGTCAAAGGAGAAAAATCATACAATCAGCTCAAGAGATGGGGGGAAACGATTTCATTAAATTAAGTATCTATTTGTAAAAATAACAACAACTCTTTGGAAACTAATAACACATAGAAAATGTTTATTCGATTAAGGGTATCTACCAAAAATGTACAGCAAATATTGTATCTCATGGTTCAACATGAGAAAATTGGAAAAATTCCCTCTGAGATAGAAACAAGATGGGAGTCTTCAATTTTACCACCTCTAATATTGTACAGGGGGTCTTAGCTAGTATGGGATAAATAGACCCCTTTCCCAATAGAAGATGCAAGAATTGGATAGGAAAAAATTAAACTGTCATTGTTCTCTGCTGATATGATTACCCACCTTAAAAGCCAAAAACAATTCCACTTAAAATTATTAAAATGAAAAAAAAATATTAAAATGAACAAAAATTGAGCAAGTCTTCTAGATTTAAAAATTCAACATATAGGGGCACTAGGTTGGTTCAGTCACCTAAGTGTCTGATTCTTGATATCAGCTCTGGTCGTGATTCCAAGGTCGCAAGATCAAGCCCTGCATTGGGCTCCACACTGAGTGGAACCTGCTTGGGATTCTCTCTCTCCCTCTCTCTCTGCCCCTTTCCCACTCACACATGTGAGCTCTCTCTCTTTTTTCTCTCACAATAAAAAAATAAACTTAAAAAAATCAGTATAAAAAGTTGAATTTCTATATACTAGCAACAGAATATATATATTGTTTTAAAACATTATACATAGTATAAAATATACATTTTCAAGGTGTAAGTCTTATAAAAGATGTGCAAAATCTTATGGAGAAAATTGCAAAGCTTTATTTTAAAACATTAATAAAGGCCCAAATAAAAGGGTAGACATCTTTTGTTCTTAGACTAGAAAATCATATTTTAAAGGTGACAATGTTCCACGAATTGGTTTATAGATTTAATGCAATAACAGTATATGTACCCAAATTGTTGTTGTTGTTGCTGTTGTTGTTGTTGTTGTTGTTGTTGTTATTTGGGTGCTAAAATTGGCAAGCTAATTCTAAATGTATGTGGATGAGCGAAGAGCTAAGAATTGTCAAGATACTGCAGGAATTGATAAGTTAACCAAAATAATAGAACTGAGATCCTTTCCACAGAAGACATATAGATGATCAACAGACACATTAAAAGATGCTCGACATCACTAGTCAACAGACAAGTGCAAGTCAAAACCATAATGAGATATCACCTCAGCTGTCAGCTTGCCTAAAATCAAAAACACAAGAAATAAGCGTTGGCACTTCGTGCACTGTTGGGAATGCAAAACGGTGCAGCCACTGTGGACAAAAGTATGGAGACTCATCAAAAAATTAAAAATGGAATTATCATATGATTCTGTAATTTACCCAAAGAATATGAAAGCAGTGTTTTGAAAAGATATATGCAACTCTGTGTTTACTGAAGCATTATTTACTGCAGTAAATAATTCCAAACTATGGAAGCAACATAAGTGTCCATCCATAGATGGGTAGATAAAGAAGAGGTGAGATATATATATATATATATATATATATATATATATATATTAGAATATATATATAGAATAGAATATATATATAATAGAATATTCCTCAGCCATCAAAAAGGATGAAATCTTGCCATTTGCAACAACACGGATGGATCTAGAAGATATCATGCTAAGTGAAATAAGTCAATCAGAGAAAGACAAATACCATGTGATTTCACTCATGTGTGGAATTTAGGAAACAAAACAAAGAAAAAAGAGGCAAGTAAAAAACCGGATTCTTAACTATAGAGAACAAACTGGTGGCTATCAGAGGGAAGGTGAGTAGGGCAATGAATGAAGTAAGTGAAGGGAATGAAAGAAACAGAACCGAGACCCTAGAACCAGACCCACCCATTAATGGAAATATTTTATGACAATCCTGTCATTAAGATCAGTGAGAAAGAAAATAAGATTTCACTGAAAGTAGTGGGACCACTGACTAAGCATATTGAAAACATGAATTAGACCTCTGCCTTGCATGATATACCAAAATTCGTGCTGCCGTATAAAATATCCATAATTCTAAACTACAAAACAGTGTGACACAATACAGAAGATACCTTTTTGACCATGTGGGAAATAAGCCTTTTTTGAGCATGACACAAAATTTGCAAATCAAGCTAAAAGTTAATAAATTCGGCCACATTAAAACTTAGGACATCTGTTCAAAATATAACATTAAGAAAAAAAGAAAAAGGCAGAGAATGGAACAAGATATTTGCAGCATCTATAGCCAACAAAGGATTCATGTTGAAAATATATACGTGAAGAAACTCTCCTGGTCAAGAGAAAGACAAACCTAGGAGAAAAAAAATAGACAAGACTGTCATAGGCATCTTATGGAGGAAGAAACCCAAATGACCAATAACTATACGAAATACACTAGTATCTCATACTATCTAGATCAGTGAAATTAAGAAATACCAAGTGCTGACAAAAAATATGGGTCAGTGGACACCCAAACACTGGTGGTAGGTGTATAAATTGGCAGAACTGCATGGAAAAATCTATTTAAGATCCCCATACCCTACAATGAAACAATTTTTGTCCTACGATTATACCCTAGGATAGGGTTTTCACATCCTGAGATTCATGGATAGAATTTAAAGGTCATGTGAACTGGGATGGAAAAAAAAAAAAAAATATATATATATATATATATATATACATATATATATATATTTTTTAATTTATACAGTAGTCTTTAAATGAAATTTAACACCTCCTTTATTTATGAATGTAGACAACAAGCCACAATAAGATGCACAGTACCCATGACTTTGTCACCAAAGAAGCAACGGTATTTTCATAACACATTATGTTATGGCAGAGAACTGGGTATAAATACCCTTTATGCTCATCACTACTTCAACATCAGATAGGTAATTAGACCTACCCCTAGACCTTGTTATTTAATGCATTAGTAAAGGTATGTAATACTGTATAAGAAATTGGTTGACATTTTCGTAACCGTGTTTCAATAAAATCGGCTTCTTGTGTGCATCTAAAAATTTATTCTGAGAAGGAGTCCAGTAAGCTTCATCAGAATTCAAAAAAGGCCCACCGCACAGTTAAAAACTCTGCTGCATGGGGTGCCTGGGTTGCTCAGTTGGGTAAGTGTCTGACTAGATTTTGGCTCAGGTCGCGATATCACAGTTCATGAGTTTGCTCCCCGCATTGGGCTCTACGGAGCCTGCTTGGGATTCTCTCTCTCTTCCTCTCTCTCTAGCCCTCCTCCTTCTCAAAATAAATAAATGAACTTTCAAAATGCTGTTTTAAGAAACTTCTACTCTAAAAAACCCCTTATGTTCCACATATGAGTGAATCATATATTTGTCTTTCTGTGACTCTTTTCGCTTAGCGTAATACACTCTCGTTCCACCCACGTTGTTGCAGAAGCAAGATATCATTCTTTCTGATGGCTGACTAATATTCCAGTGTATATTATATGCATATTTACATTCTTTATCTATTTATCACTTATTGTGATGAGCACTGAGTATTGTATGTAAGTGATCACTTAATTGTCTCCTGAAACCAATATCACACCATATGTTAAGTAATGAGAATTTAAATAAAAACTTTAAACGAGCAAACAAACAAACAAAAAAACTCTTACACAAGCATGGAAGAGTGCACATGGCAGGACTATTTTAAAAAAGGAAAAAATATTGATAACCCAAAGATCCATCACAGATGGATATTTTGCTACAGTGAAAATGAATGACTTATGCACAAAAACATGGATAAATCCCGAGTGAAAATGGAAGTTGTGAAAGAGTGTAGACTTTGTGATTCTAGATGTAGAAAGTAGAAGAGCATGGAAAATAAAGTCTTGTTATAGGGATATAAACATGCAGTGAAACTATAAATAAATGAGAAGAAAGGATGATCACAAAACGCAGGGCAGTGAGTTAGGAGGAAACGGTATGGAATCAGAGAAGAAACTGCAGAGGTAATGTTCTTTTTCTTAACCTGGGTAGTAGGTACGTAGGTGATCATCATAGCGTGGATCTTTATAATTTACATATATTTCTGATCCTTTTGTCTGCTCAGTATTTGCTGAAAGCAGTATTAAAATGTGTGTAACGCTTCCTGCTTTGTGAAGAATGGGATGAAAGAGATCCATAGCAGAAAGGGACAGGCTCCTAAAGAAGAGGTCACGGTGGTCAAGGTGAAAGGTGCTTGGGCTTGGGCTTGGGCTTGGGCTAGGGCTAGGGTTTTCATAGTGAGTAGACATAAAAAGAAATGGTCATTTTCAGGATTCGTTTTAGAAGTAGAAACAAGAGGGGTGTCTGGTGGGGGGTGGTGGGGGGGGCTCAGTCTGCTGGGCGACCCACTCTTAATTTAGGCTGGGGTAATGATCCCAGGGTTGTGGGATCGAGTCTCCCATGGGGCTAAGCATGGAGTCTGCTTAGGATTCTCTCTCTCTCCCTCTGCCTCTCCCCACTCGGTTGCTTGCTCTCTCTCTCTCTCTGTCTTTCTCTAAAATAAAAGAAAAGTAGAAGCAAGAGATGCTATTGAAGGAAAGAAGAAATAGAAGAAGTTCTGGGATTTTGCTTGAGTAACCAGATGGACGTGGAACTATTTAAGGGATTGAGGGAGGAGATGCAGTGGAAGAAATATGTTTCAAAGAGAAATGGAGGCTTTAGGGGCGCCTGGGTGGCTCAGTCGGTTGAGCTTCCGACTTCCGCTCAGGTCATGATCTCACAGTTCGTGGGTTCGAGCCCCGCATCCAGCTCTGTGCCGACAGCTCAGAGCCCGGAGCCTGCTTCCGATTCTGTGTCTCCCTCTCTCTCTGCCCCTCCCCTGCTCATGCCCTATCTCTCTCTCTCTCTCTCCCAAAAATAATTAAACATGAAAAAAAAAATTTTTTAAGGGAAATGGAGACTTTCAAAAATAATCTAGTAAAAGAAGTATTATGCACTGGGGGTGGGGCTAAGAGTGGGGTGAGATAAGTGACACAGGGATAATCTCCACTTTCAGAATCGATGAAGTTTATCCTGTATGACACTTTTTTAGTCCTCTGTGCAGCAAGCCCGCATCTTCTAATCTATCTTCAGATAGTGATTTTGGATATTATGTAGCTTGAAAACTTGAAGTGAATTTTCTGGGCGGTTTATAAGCTATCTGTAGGGGTATTAATGAATACCGAACTTGCACTGGGGGAAAAAAAAGAAGATGAAGAGCTGTGTTTCAGACCTTAAATTTTGAGAAGCCTATCCAGGAGAAATGTCCCTGGGAAGTTACTATTTACATATCTGCTGTATAAACAGAAACATAGGAACCGTAACATCGTTGAGCCAAGAGAGAATCCTGGATCCACTGTTAGCTTTATTCTTTTTTTCAGTTGATTTATTTAGTTTTGAGAGAAAGAGAGAGAGAGCACACAAGCAAGAGCAGGGGAGGGGAGAGAGGGAGAGAGAGAGAATCCCAGGCAGACTTTGTGCTGTCAGTACAGAGCCGATGCAGGGCTCAAACTCACAAACCGTGAGATCGTGACCTGAGCGAAAATCAAGAGTCGGACGCTTAGTGGACTGAGCCACCCAGGCACCCCTCCATTTTCCACTTTAAATCTGGGGGGAAAAATTTAAGATGTTTTCTCAGTGTCCAGGCCTCTTCAATAATCACTGGTGAGTTTGGGAATTTCCAGCCCCAATGTGTTCTTTCAGGCAAGTCTCTACATTCATTTATTTATTTATTTATTTATCTATTTATTTTTGAGAGAGAGACCGACAGAGTGCCAGCAGTAACTTTTTAGATTTGCATAAAGAGATCAGCAATCGGAATGCTTGCTCTAGGTAACTAAAGTGACATCACCAGCATCGCAACTCAAATGAAAAGAAGGACTTGCGGATGTTCAGATTCTTTCCCTTCAAATCATTTGAAAACACTTTCCTATCTACCACTCATTTGCTCCTTATAACACTCTTGTAAATTGGCTGAGGCGGATTGACAGTTGTATCATTTTAGAAATGAAGAAATGGAGCCAGAGAAAGGTAAAACTAGCTGCAGCAAACTATAAATAGAGCCCCGTGACGGTCACGATTTAGACATTTTGCTAAATTCTGTCGTCATATTTAATCGCAACTTCCCTTAGAGAATCCTACATTAGGGGCGCCTGGGTGGCTCGGTCGGTTGGGCGTCCGACTTCGGCTCAGGTCACGATCTCGCGGTCCGTGAGTTCGAGCCCCGCGTCGGGCTCCGGGCCGACGGCTCGGAGCCTGGAGCCCGTTTCCGATTCCGGGTCTCCCTCTCTCTCTGCCCCTCCCCCGTTCACGCTCAGTCTCTCTCTGTCTCAAAAAGAAATAAACGTTAAAAAAATTAAATAAAAAAAAGAAAATCCTACATTATCGTAAAAATTATACCACAACAAAAGTGTATTCTAGGTATTATATTATGCACAGTGGGATACTTAGAGGGAGTGCTATGTTAAATAGTTTCTCAATATTGATGTGTTTAGAACACAAGGAGCATTGTCAAATGTAGAAATTCCTCACGTAACGGGATTTATTTTAATGTGCTAGCTAAATAACGAATTTTGGGTTTGATTCGTTCAAGAAGCTTTCGTTTCCCTGTGCTACAGCTGTTTTATTTTTTTTTTATTTTTTTTTTATTTTTTTTTTTTTAATTTTTTTTTTTCAACGTTTATTTATTTTTGGGACAGAGAGAGACAGAGCATGAACGGGGGAGGGACAGAGAGAGAGGGAGACACAGAATCGGAAACAGGCTCCAGGCTCCGAGCCATCAGCCCAGAGCCCGACGCGGGGCTCGAACTCACGGACCGCGAGATCGTGACCTGGCTGAAGTCGGACGCTTAACCGACTGCGCCACCCAGGCGCCCCTGTGCTACAGCTGTTTTAAAGGTAGTCTGACCAAGAAAGTTTTTTGGTTTTTTTAACGTTTATTTTTGAGACAGAGAGAGACAGAGCATGAACGGGGGAGGGTCAGAGAGACAGGGAGACACAGAATCTGAAACAGGCTCCAGTCTCTGAGCTGTCAGCACAGAGCCTGATGCGGGGCTCAAACTCAGGGACTGTGAGATCTTGACCTGAGCTAAAGTCGGACGCTTAACCGACTGAGCCACCCAGGCGCCCCTGACCAAGAAAGTTTTAATTAAAAAAATTTTCCTGCTTAAGCTCTGCCTGCTTACCACTGTTGGCCAGAGTTTGAAATAATATTTTAGCTGGTTATTTGGGATGGAAAATACACTTTCATTTTTTGCCTTATATACTACTTTATTGTTTCAAGTTGAACTTTCATAATCGATATATGTATCACTTTTGGAGTCACAAAAAAGTAGACAAGAAAGATCACTTAAAATGTTTTAGACTGTGATGCCTTCTCTAGAATTTTGTAGAAAATATCTTATTTTGTCATAATAGCCAAATGTAAGATAATGCTCCGGAAGATACTAGATCTGAAGTAACATAATTGCTATAACTGTATGTAAGTATTATGACTCATTGAATATGTGCTGTCTTTTTATGCTAATCTAATCAGATCATTTGAGAAAAAAAGTCAGGACCAGGAACCCTTAACGATGCATTTTGAACCAAATGTAGTCTTTGAAATATACAAAAGTAGATATCATAAAGATTTGATGGGAAACATTTCTGCAGCAATTTGGTTATCACTTAATTTACTCTTACATTTAATAATCATAAGGAGGATACCCATGCTTAAAATATACCCTGGTACATATATGCTAGAAAATGCAATGAGACCCATTCCTAGTTCTACGATGTTGAATCTGAATTTCAGCTCTAAAGCTCTGATTCACCATCTTTACATTGAGCTCCTTGAATCAATGTTTGAGTCAAGTTATTTCAAATCTTGCAGAAATGTATGGGCTAAAAACTAGTCTCCAGTGCCATTAAAGATGACAGTGATTTGGGGAATCTCCTTAGTAGGAAAGTCTGGAATAGAGACTGAACACTATTATAGGAGAAAAAAAAACCTTAGAGAAGTAGTAATTGCCTTGACTGGGAAAATGTGTTTAGATTCCTTGATATATATGTATTCTTTTTTTTTCTTCCTAAGAGCCACAAAATCTCATTGTTTTTTCTATTGTATTTGAGTTAGACAGAATTATTTATGACACTTGTTAAAGACAGCTAAGGAAGAGTCTCTTCAAAGGAGAAATATGATAGGTGTAGAGCCCACTGCAATGGGATCTTATGGTGGGAGAGAGAGATTGGGCTCACCTCCAAATCGAAGAAACAGTGGGAATTTATAGCCGAGGAGCAGGGTGTGGTAAGTGGATGGAAAATTGTTGAGAAGAAACATCATGTATAAGGGGTAGATTCTAGATAAACTGACCGAGCTGGATTCTTACTGAAGGCAGGACGGGGTAATTAGGCATCACCTAGGGCATGGTGAAGGAATAAGGAACCCAGTTAGATATCAAGAGGGATCGAATACAAAGGATGAAGGACTCTGGTTAAACTGATTAAGCAGGATTCTTGCTAAAATTGGACAAGGCACAAACACAGAAGTCCACAAGTTGAAGTCTACTTGAAAAAGAGCTCAGAAGGGCCTGAGTAGAGTTTGGTCGAGGAGAGAATCTTTGTCATTAAACTCATTTTTAAATTTGATTGGGAGCAATGGGGGAGATAGGAACGGAACTTCACATTTTATGGTTAATAAGGGAACATCGTGGCCACTCTCTTTTAGGTAGCGTTGGTAAGGAATTATAAGGCAAATAAAACTTTATCAGTTTGTCAAGCTTTATGACATCAAAGTTATCCAGTCATACAATTGTTGGAAGCTCGTGTCTTTCACTACTCATAGTCCTTTGCTTCCCTTTACCCAGAAAAGTCTGCCCCCACAGGTCTTATCTCTTGGGCAGTTAATCCCAAAGTTAAAAGGTAATTCTTGTAAAAAGTGAGGTACCACAGTTGGATACGTGGTAACAAATGTATAATTTGAACAGCAACACCCCGGTAAAGCCTACATGTGGGATATTATTCTAGAGTCGCCCATTGGTATGAAAAATGTAAGATGGGGACGACCAAAAACAAGAAACCAGTGTCTGACAAATCTTTCGTCCCACCAAAGAAATCCAAATCTAAAGCAGTGGCCCTATAAAAGGTTTATCTTTGTCAAGAAAAAATTAACTCAGAATCAAAAGAAGGCATTGACAACTCTTAGCTTTGAGAAGTCAAAGTTACTAAATGACAGCCTCTAAAAGATGATAACCTAACCCCAATTGTTTAAAATCATTGTTACTTTGCATTTCTATCTGATAGAGGAAATTCATGTATCAGGACCAGCAAAATAGAAGCCTCTCCTGTGGCCTGGCCCCTGTCACAAATCTAAAGCTAAGTCAGCCCATGCTTATGGGAAACCCATGTCAAGGAACCATAACATACACCAGTCACAGTCTTCCAACTCAGCCTTAGCTAATTCACCTTACCCTAGAAAACAGAACCTGTTAGCCTTACCAAGAAATCCCTGACCTCCTATCCAATCATTCCCTGTTTCCACATTGCTGCTTTGAAAAGTCGGTAAAATTCTCTCTTGCACAAAATTCTAGGGAAGAGTGCTCCACCTTTTGTGAGGCACTGTGTGCCCCCCATCCATGGACTGTTGCCCTTAAATAAAAGCCATCGGACTAACTACTAAATTGCTTTATTTTTGTCATTTAACATATCTGTCACACTTTCCCTCCTACTGGAATGGCTCCGCGTCATTTTAGGATCCACTTAAAGAGCGGTAACACATAAGGCGACACATTTAGTTTGGTTTTAGCAGCCTACATTTGTGTGTCAATCATTCTGGTGAATGGTTAAGCCATTGCTAGCTGTCCCAGTGTAGGAAGGCTTCAATGAATTCTCCTGCTCATCCTGCCACCTAACTAACCGTCATGACATGAATGAAGGTGAGGAACAGAGATTATTTCACCCAGTACTGGAGATAAATAGAAAATGGAGGCACAACAGAAGCTAGTATGCAGAAAATCCTCCCTTATAACTCATATAGGAAAGAAACTATACCGGCTTTCCAAATTTGACAAGAATTAAAATTTAGTATGAATTTTATTTTTATGTTAGAGAGTGTGCGAGTTGGGGAGACGAACAGAGGGAGAGAAAGAGAATCTCAAGCAGGCTCCACGCTCGGTGATGAGCCTGACCTGCAAGGCTCAATCCCATGAATCATGAGATCATGACCTAAATCTAAATCAAGAGTCAGAGGCTCAACCGACTGAGCCGCCCAGACACCCCTAATATGAAATGCTGAGCAAAAACTTTTGAAGCTTAAAGAAAAGTTTCTATTAATAACAAAAACAAATTTTGAACAACTATTCTGAAGGAAAGGAAAACCAGAAGGATGGAATAGTAAACATAAATAAATATATTAGGTGACGTTAAAAGAAACTTTGTCTTCATTTTATTTTTTACATCATGTCAGATGATGAAAAGTGACCTTTGTGATTGTAGTGTCTACCCCCCCCCCCCAAATGTACTGTCTTAATTCCCTTATGGAGCTGAAATAGAAACAAAATGCTTTTTTTTAAATTTTTTTTAAATCCTTGTTTATTTTTGAGAGACAGAGACAGAACGTGAACAGGGGAGGAACAGGGAGAGAAGGAGACAGAGAATCCAAAGCAGGCTCCAGGCTCTGAGCTGTCAGCACAGAGCCCGAAGTGGGGCTCGAACCCACAAACTGCAAGATCATGACCTGAGCCGAAGTCGGACGCTTACCCGACTGAGCCACCTAGGTGCCCCAGAAACAAAATGTTAATAAGTGAGTTATTACATAACTCACTTTTTTTTATTACATAAAAAAAAAAAAAGCAAGTTCTTTAAAGCCTATAATCACAGGTATCAGATTCTGTTGCATCTTAAAAATACTCTAACAAAAATATGATTGCTAAAGATAATTTGCATTGTATCTTTTTTATATATAATGTTGGGGGGCTTTTCGTTTGTTTTGGCAGGAAAACAAAGGGTTGCAGATAGATTATTTGGTGTAAGTCCCTTGAATCCCGGGTAAAAGAACCTAACGTTGAAATTTAATGCCTTTGTGTATCAAGAAATTTCAGCTGGGGGCGCCTGGGTGGCTCAGGCGGTTAAGTGCCTGACTCTTGGTTTCAGCTCAGGTTGGTTCGACTCTTGGTTTCTCACAGTTCATGGGTTCGAGCCCCAGGTTGGGCTCTATGCTGACAGCACAGAGCCTGCTTGGGATTCTCTCTCTCTCCCTCCCTCTCTGCTTCTCTCCTGCTCTTTCTCTCTCTCTCTCGCTCTCTGTCAAAAGAAATAAACTTAAAAAACAAAAAAAGAAACATCAGCTGTACTCTGATGCTGTAAGATTACATTAGAACAAACGTATTCTGAACGGGATATTCAAGAAAGAGAATACACTGTGTGTATCTTTGGGAATCTTTTGAAGTTCACTTGTAGAGAGTTAAAGCTTTCTCATGAATGATATTTTTTCCCGGGGCCAGACCAGTTGTCTCTTCCTGGCATTTGTGACCCTTGTATCCCTTAGAACTAACTGGTGCTTTTAATAATGGAACCGAACGAGGTTGTTTTTTTCAATGTAGTACTTTTTGTTGCTTTGCTTTCTTGATGGGATGCAAACCACAAGCCACTTAACATACTCCAAGTGCTGCTAGAAAACGCTGTCATTAGCATTTTGAATGTCTTTAAAAATCCTCTCCAGTCTGGTGGCATATGTATGGGATGATAATGAGTAAAAGAAATGATCTGAGGAATGAATAATGTTTTTCTATTCATAGGTACCGTATCTACCATGACAACTACATCTGGGCAAACTGGTCATGGGGTTTGAGGAGCAAATTATAACTTGAATTCCTCCGATGTTGTCCCATGTATGTGAAGTGTCACTATAGGGCAAGACAGCCTTGCGGGGAATTCCAATTTTTCCTTGCCGGTTACAAAAAGAGGTTTGAGTCATCATACTGTTTAAAAATAGAGAGGCGAGGGGCACCTGGGTGGCTCAGTCGGTTGAGCGTCCGACTTCGGCTCAGGTCATGATCTTGCATTTCGGGGGTTCGAGTCTCGCGTCGAGCTTGCTGCTGTCAGCTCAAAACCTGTTTCGGGTCCTCCTCTGTCCCCCTCTCTCTCTACCCCTCCCCGGCTTGGGCTGTCTCAAAAATAAATAAACATTGAAATCAATAGGCGGGAAAGAGTGAAAACTTCAACTTTAAAGGTCAATTCAAAGTGTCATACTCAAAATATATAAATCTAAGTAGGAGGATAGGGGCTGCTGTCGGCAGAGACCCCAATGCAGGACTCGAACCCGCAGACCATGAGATCATGACCTGAGCCGAAGTCGGATGCTTAACCGACTGAGCCACCCAGGCGTCCCTAATTTGGATTATTTTTATTTTTATTTTTTATGTTTATTTATTTCTGAGACAGAGAGAGACAGAACATGAGTGGGGAAGGGGCAGAGAGAGAGGGAGACACAGAATCCGAAGCAGGCTCCACGCTCCGAGCCGTTGCACAGAGCCCGACGCGGGGCTCGAACTCACGGACCGTGAGATCATGACCTGAGCCGAAGTCGGTCACTCAACCGACTCAGCCACCCAGGCGCCCCCCTAATTTGGATTATTTTTAAACGAGGGAATGGAAAAAGCATATTATCACCAAGTTCTTTCTAATGACAGATAGTGAGGCTATATAAGTGGATATCACGATCAAGAGATTATAGGACTTCTTGTTTCAATGGCATACCTAATTCTGACGGTACATACGGTAATGGCTATACTTTCGCATAATATAGTTGGAAAAGACATGGTATCATATTTATCTATTGTGATACCATTGTTTCCCCTCAATTTCACAAATACTAAGCGAACGTCAGTGAGTTTCCTTTTCAGTTTGGATGGCTTTCCAGTTTTATAAGTGTGTCTAACAGCATAATAAATACAGAAAATACAAATAACGTAAAATTTAACAGTAAGGCGTCATTTCTATTCATGTCAGGATTTTATCCTCAGTCAGACAGTTGACTTTTTTAGATTAGAAAAGCGGCTCATCTCAAAAAATAGAGTAGTTTAGGGTACATATTAACGTGCCAACCTGCTAGCTTCTTCTGTAAGAGACTTGGTGTCACCCTATTACTTTGAACAAAAGCATGGCAATTATAACGTTGGCTAGATAACTTGTATTTTCTAAGACCAATTTATGATATGCTTTTTAGGCAATAACATTTTTCTTTTTCTTTTTTTGTTTTGCTTTTTCTATAATAGAAACGAAGTCGGCGGCCCGCCCTTGCTTCCAGGAGGAAACCTAAGAACATTCATAAGGTATCAGCATTCTAAAATGTTTATTTATTGGGGCGCCTGGGTGGCGCAGTCGGTTAAGCGTCCGACTTCAGCCAGGTCACGATCTCGCGGTCCGTGAGTTCGAGCCCCGCGTCAGGCTCTGGGCTGATGGCTCGGAGCCTGGAGCCTGTTTCCGATTCTGTGTCTCCCTCTCTCTCTGCCCCTCCCCCGTTCATGCTCTGTCTCTCTCTGTCCCAAAAATAAATAAAAAACGTTGAAAAAAAAAATTTAAAAAAAAAAAATAAATAAAAATAAAAAAATAAAAAAAATAAATAAATAAAATGTTTATTTATTTATTTTGACAGAGAGGAGGGGCAAAGGGAGGGAGAGAGAATCACAAGCAGGCTCCATGCTGCCAGCGTGGAACCAGATATGGGGCTTGATCCCAGGAACCATGAGATCATGACCCGAGCCAAGGTCAAGAGTCAGATGCTTAGCTGACTGACCCATGTGCTGCCAATAAAATATCGGCATTCTAAAACATTTCTTATGTTTTTCTTATCATTGTGAGTCGCATTTTCATTTTATCATAATGCAAAATGTGTTTACCTTTGCATTTATTTTTTAAAATTTTTTAAATGCTTATTTTCGAAAGGGAGGGAGAGAGAGAAAGAGAGAGGGAGAGAGAGAGCGCGCAAGCAGGGGAGGGGCAGAGAGAAAGGGAGACACAGAATCCGAAGCAGGCTCCAGGCTCTGAGCCGTCGGCACAGAGCCCAACGTGGGGTTCGAACCCACGAACTGCGAGATCATGACCTGAGCTAAAGTCAGAGGCTTAACTGACTAAGCCACCCAGGTGCCCTGACCTTTGCATTTGATTGCTTGTGTTTTCATTAAAATTGAAGCACTCAATTCCTATAGACCTATTTCATGATATCACTGATTGGAACTTAGATTTCATGATGCCACTCTCTCTAAACTTAACACCTGTAAAATAGAAAAGTTTGGTATAATGTCATTCACCTCCGAGACAAATGTAATTCTGTTTTCCTGTCATCAGCATGGCAAAGAGGAATCATTTTTCTTCTGATGTATTTCTGTGTAATACATCTGTTTACTTACAGCTCATCACGCAGGCTAGGAGACAAATTAAATTTCATTTCTTCTTCAGACATGAATATGCAGATTTGATAATACCCACATTCTAGAACAAGTAAAGCTCTTGAACAAAATAATTTTACAGGGCAGTTCTTTGAAACAATGTGGTTTTGTTCTCCCTCATTTTTCTGACAAAGTAGAACTTTCAAAAAGTTGAAAACATAATTCATACAAATATAAGTTCAACCATTCACATTATTTATTGATGTGGGAACCAGTAAGACAGTAAATTAGTTCTAAGAAAATCTGGAGAGCTAGATATTTGTAAGCAAGTTGTTAAGGTTGGGAGCACACAATCCCCCAAATATGGCACCTTGGCGTATCGAATATTTTAATCTAGAAGAGTTTGAAAAAAACCACCGAAGCAGGAAAACCATGCTGACCTTCTCCCTGCTGCTCACCCCCCTCACCTGGCCCATCTCCCCAGAAGCAGGTCCTAAAATTCTCATGTAAGAGGTGCCTTCCTCTACCTGGAGGAAAGGAACATCCTTGTCGGCAAAGACAAGAAAAATCCTAACCAGCAGGTCTTGCTAAATTTCCCCCCAGTTTAGTACACTTACTTCATACTTCTTAATCTGTCAAATTCCTCCACAACTCTCTTCATCAAGCGTAGCATGAAAGTACTCAGGTCCGGGGGCACCTAGGTGACTCAGTTGGTTAAGCATCTGACTTCCACTCAGGTCATGATCTCACAGTTCCTGAGTTCGAGCCCTAATTCCGGTTCTGCACTGACGGTGCAGAACCTGCTTCAGATTCTCTGTCTCCCTCTCTGCCCCTCTCCTGCCTGCTCTCTCTCTCATAAAGAAACATTGCTTTAATAAAGTGCTCAGGTCTGTTTTGGGGGGACTTCATTTCTTTATAAAAGAAGTTTATCAGTTTTCTTTACATAAAACTTAACTATGTATGGGTTTTTTTTCCCTGTTCATCTGTCTTTGTTAGTTTAATTTTCAGACCCAGCCAGGGACACTAAGAGGGTTGAGGAAAACTTTTTCCTCCCCTGTAAAGTTAACAAAAGAAGGTTAGGGTACAATCGTTGGGCTAAAAACAAAAATATTTTTTAAGTAGTTAATCAAAAATAAATTTTGGAAGCTCATTTGTTATTGAAGAGAAATTATTTATATCTGTATCAGACAAAAATTTACATGTAACTTTACTAACTCTGGCAACTTGAACCAATAGTAAGCAGTAAATCAAAGTATATAGCCTTAAATAATCCTTGGGTGAGCTGGAAAACACTGTTTGTATTTGATTATTGAAAAGACAGTATAGAGGTTCCTCAACAAAATTGAAAATAAAACTGTGCTATCATCAAGGAATCGCAGTACTGGATATTTATACAAAGAATACAAAAACACTGATTTGAAGGGACATATGTACTCTTATGTTTATTGCAATAGTGTTTACAATAGCCAAATTATGGAAGCGGCCCAAGTTTGTCCATCAATAGATGAATGGATAAAGATGTGAGATATAGACATAGATAGATATAGATATAGATATGGATATAGACATGTGATATATGTGATAGACACACACACACACACACTGGAATATTTTCAGCCATAAAAAAATGAGATCTTGCCATTTGCAACCACATAGGTGGAGTTAGATTTATACTAAGAGAATTAAAGTCAGAGAAAGACAAATATGATGTGATTTCACTCATATGTGGAATTTAAGAAACAAAACAAATGAACAAGGGAAACAAGAAAGAGAGACAAACCACAAAACAGACTCTTAACTATAGAGAACAAAATGGTGGTTACCAGAGGGGACGTGGGTGGGGAGACGGGGGAAATACAGGAAGGGGATTAAGAGTACACTTACCTTGATGAGCACTGAGTAATGTAGGGAACTGTTGAATCACTATACTGTACACATGAAACTTCTATAACCCTGTTAACTACACTGGAACTAAAAACAAAATAAAATAAAATAAAATAAAATAAAATAAAATAAAATAAAATAAAATAATAACATGATAAAATAAAACGAAAAGACATTCTACCCCTTTCCTTTTGTCCTATTTCCAAGTATTAAATAAACGTTCTTAACAATTCTCTTCATATGCAAAACTCGAACAAAAATATCAAGACAAAGTCCTCACATTTGAGATACATTTGCTTTTCTAAATGTTTGAAAGTCTGTCATTCTAACTGGCTTTCCAAAGAACCCATTTGATCCAATAAGTGACGTAGATACAGCCACTTTAAAAGAAACATAAATTAAATGGGTAACTGAATATGGTACCTAATCTGAGCAAACAGGCCAAGTCAATAAAATTGTGTCCACCTTTTAAATGTCAGTATAATGGATGGTTTTTGTTGTTGTATGACATTGGGGTTCAGATATTCTTTGAATATCAAATATACTTTGGTAAGACTTAGTTAAAATTGCATAGTATGACCTTTTGCTAGAAATTCATTAGAAAACTTTAATCTTCCCTCACAGAATTCAAGAAAGCATGCCCATCGTCTTAAATTCTTCCCCAACATTCTAATCACATGCTTCTCTAGCCCTTACATGTCTCTTCTCCTACATTTTTGAATTAAAAAAAAACATAGAAGTTCATATAGGCAAGAATTTTGCCTTCATTTATGTGTTTCCAGGACCTACTGCAGTTTGATTCATAATAGGTACTGAGAAATATGTACAAACTGGTGAATGGATGGATGGATGGATGGATGGATAGATACACTGATGGATGAATGGGTATGAGTCATAGACATGGATGGCTCTGTCCCAACCTGAAGCCAGGCTTTCCTTCTCTGAGTTCATAGCAGTGAGAGCCCTGTCCTCTTTTTTTTTTTTAACCATATATAGCTATATTAAATATAAAGTGTATGTTGGCTAATCCTCACACATTCATGATTATATTTCTTACAATCCCTTTTTCCTTCCTTCTTCTCTCTCTTCTTCCTTCCTTCCTTCTTTCCTTCCTTCCTTCCTTCCTTCCTTCCTTCCTTCCTTTTCTATCATTATTTAATTATTTTCAATGCTACGTCCTCATTTTTAAGAAATAGTCAATCTGACCCAAAATAATAACCCTCATAACAGGATACCTGAATTTTTAGTTTAGCGATCTAAAATGGAGGGAGAGGAAGGATTCCTCTAGATGTTTTGAGGACTGCAAAGAAAAAGCAAGTGGGAAGTTTTGATCATAAGCCAAGTGCACACAATTTGTCAAAGAATGACTTTGTCGATATCAAGCTGATTTTACAAGGAAACCCATTTCAAGTTGTTATTCCTGGTGCACGGTACCCAGAATATGTAACCACTATTCTATTTGAGAATCTTCAAGCTCACTGAACTTTTAATCCGTTCTGAAGAATCCTAATGTTTGGGACTGCAGATACAGAAAATAAAAGAACCAAGAAAAAGATTGTTTTTTTAAGTTTTTATTTAAGTTCCAGTTAGTTAATATACGGTGTAATATTAGTTTCAGGTGTACAATATAGTGATTCAACACTTTCGTACAACACCTCGTGCTCGTCACGACAAGGGCCCTCAATCCCTATCGCTTATTTCACCCATCCCCCTCACACCTCCCCTCTGGTAACCATCAGTTTGTTCTCTATAGCTAAGAGTCTGGTTCTTGGTTTGCCTCTCTCTTTTTTTTCCCCCTTTACTCATTTGTTTTGCTTCTTAAATTCCACACATGAGTGAAGTCATATGGTATTTGTCTTTCTCTGGCTGACTTATTTCACTTAGCATGATATCTTCTAGATCCATCCATGTTGTTGCAAATGGCAAGATTTCATTCTTTTTGGTGGCCGAGTAGTATTCCATTGTATATAACACTTCTTTATCCATTCATCAGTTGATGGACACTTGGGCTGTTTCCATCATTTGACTATTGTGGACAAGGCTGCTATAAACATTGGAATGCATGCATTCCTTGGAATTAGTATTTTTGTAACCTCTGGGTAAATACCAGGAGTACTAGTGCTGGATCACAGGGTGGTCCTATTTTTGACTTTTGGAGGAACGTCCATACTGCTTCTCAGAGTGGCTGCACCAGTTTGCATTCCCACCCGCAGTGCAGGAGGGTTCCTCTTTCTCCACATCTTCGCCAGCACTTGCTGTTAAAGAAAAAGGTAATGTTACCGGGTCTAGGCTTTTTCCTTGTTTGGGCCTTCATTTAGTTGCTATAGCTCTTTGGCTGATTACCAGAGCTACTCTAAGGTTAATTTCGTCAGTTTCCGATTGTTTATCCAGCGTGTCCGTGATGAAGCAAGGGCCTAGAACTTACTAGTTGGCCATTCCACTGATGTCCCGTTCTACTTATACTGCCTTTTGTAATTATATAATTTTCCTTTACAGTTTTCTTAGTTTTCTCATGTGGATTTTGACTAATGTCTGCTTTCAGCCTGGGGAACTTACTTGGCCTTTCTTGTAAGGCAGGTTGGCTGGCAATGAATTCTCCTTTTTTGTAGATCTGAGACAGCCTTCATTTCACCTTCTTGAAACCTAGTTTGGCTTGATATGGGGCTCTTGGTGAAGAAGTTTTTATTTTGACTACTTTGAATATGTTGCCATGCTGTCTTCTGGATTTCATTGTTTCTCTCGAGAGGTCAACTGTTCATCTTAATGGGCTTTTCCTTATATGTGATTATTCTTTTCTTTTTTTTCAAATGTCCAATTTATTTTGTGAATGATAAGCGTTGTCGCCTATTCTTTGAGGTGCCTGGGTTTCATGGACCTGACAGTTTAATGAGACCTAGGTAATTTCTTTTTTCTCTTGCTGCACTTGGGCTTTTCATTACCTTTGGCATTTATCATGTTTTTACTCTGAGGTATCTGTTTTCAAATTTCCTTGCATTTATGCTACCTGGAGTTCACTGAGCTTTTTGAACGTGTAGATTAAAGTTTTACTTTAAATTTGGAAAAATTTTCGCCGTTAATCTGTTGAATGTTTCCTTCCCCTGTCTCTTCCTCCTCGTCTTCTGACACACCGATGACACACAAGTTGCCACACTTAATGCTATTCCATATTTCTCTGTGTGTGCAATTTTCTGGAGTCATTTTCCTCTGTTTCTCAGAGTGAGTAATTCCAATTGATCTATTCTCAATTCCCTTGATTCAAATCCAAATCAGATCTACTATTGAGCCCCTCTAATGAATTTTCATCTCAATTACTGTTCTTTTGAGCTCCAGAATTTCCGTTTGGTTCTTTTTCATAATCTCTATCTCACGATTGATATTCTCTATTTGACAAGACTTTATCATTGGACATTATTTTACTTTCAAGCATACTTCCCTTTCGTTCTTTGAATATAGTTATACTGGTTACTTGAATGTCTTTTTTGTTGTTAAATCTAAATCTGTTCACTTTCCCAGGCAGTTTCTAATGTCTGCTTTTTCACCCCTGGGCATAAGTCAGACTCTCCTGGGTTCTGCTGTTATTGGCGGGTTTCGTGATTTTTTGTTGGAAACCGGACACTTTAGAGAATAGCATCGTAGCAACTCTGAGCTCTGGTCTCCCCACTCCTGGGGCTTCTTATTGTCATTTGTTTGCTTATTTGTGTGTTGACTGACAGGATTATTTTAGAAAGCCTATCTGCACCCCTGCCCCTCCAGTGTGAAGCCTTCAATTTTGCTCATTGGAAGATGCCATCTTCGGGATATGAGCAGGCATTATGGAATAACAGAGTTTTCACTGGGCCGCCTTTTACTACCTTTTTCTCTTATCACACCCAACTGGTAAGCTCCAGTAATTGCTAGCTGACTGCTTTGTTGTTTTTAACAATACCTAGGACAAAAATTGTGCCATGAACTAACCCAATTAAGTTCAGGTGCCTTTACAAGTATAGTTTTTTTTTTTTTTAATTTTATCTTTATTTATTTTTGAGAGCAAGAGAGACAGAGCACAAGCGGGGGTGGGGCAGAGAGAGAGGGAGACACAGAATCGGAAGCAGGGTCCAGGCTCTGAGCCATCAGCACAGAGCCCGACGCGGGGCTCGAGCCCACAAACCATGAGATCATGACCTGAGCTGAAGTCTGGTGCTTAACTGACTGAGCCACCCAGGCGCCCCTACAAGTATAGTTTTTGAAGTCAGTGTTTGTGATTTGTTCTGAACTTAGGAAGCTTCTTCTTAGCTGGGCCCTTCCCTGGTTCTCTCTGGTGAACTTGCTGGCTTCTGGGTGAGTTTCTATTTCTAATGAATCTACCTGTTTCCTCTTTAGTTGTTTTTCATCACAAATTCCACTGTCTTTGAGGGGATCCTTAGGCTAGACACATTTGCTCTGCGGCAAATAAAAATAAATTCCTTTGGGGAAAGCTTCAGCCTGCCTCGACCCATAGACAAAACCTCAGAGACTTTGCCCTTGAAGCTATGGGTGCAGACACTGGAGGGCTCCTTTCTGAGTGTAACTCCTGCCTTATTTGATGAGCACTCAACAGAGGGTGTAGGACAGCTGTAGTCTCTGGCATTCTCAATCGGCCTCTCTCAGTGGGGAGCTTTGCTTTATAAAGGAACCATAATACAGATGATCAATCCGGGCCCCTGTATTCTCGCTGCACTGTACCCAAGGAGAGCATATGCCCTACAGTTGGAGGTTAATGGAAAAAAAAGGGAACCCCTACCTCTTGGCAACAGTTAGCCACTGCAAATTGCAGCTCGGGCAGGATGAGAAAGTCTGAAGTCCTGTCCCTCCTGGGAGGCGCTGCAGTTGTCCAACTTTAACCTGGGGGAGTGAGTGAGAGAGCCCTGTGTTTTGGGCTACAACCATTTGGCTGGCTAGTATTCGTCATTCTGAGGCTGGATCAAGTCTGTCACTCTGAACTTGGAGGGGAGAGAAAAGGAAGTGTTTTTTGGTTCATTTGCCACAGCTTCTCACTCTTCTTACTGAGTTTTAGTTCAGTTTTCTTTTTTAAGACATTTATTGAGATTACAATTGAGAGATAACATTGTGCAAGTTGAAAGTAAACAACATATCAGCTTGATAGGTGTATATGTTGAAACATGATTACCACCATAGCCTTAGGTATCACCTTTATCATGTCCTGTAATTCTCATTTCTCCTCTGTGATGAGAATACTTCAGATCTCGTCTAGTCTCTTAACAACTTTAAGGTTTATAATACAGTCTTGTTCTGCTGTATAATTCTTCCGTACCTTAGATCTTCAGAATTTATTTATCTACTAGTTACAAATGTGTACCCTTAAATAAAATTGCCCCAATTCCCCAATCCCCCAGCTCCTGGTAACCACCATTCCACCTTCTGCTCTCATGAGTTTGGCCTTTTGAGATTACACATATAAGTGATATGCAGAACTTGTCTGACTTTTCTCGGTATCATACGCTAACTATCAATGTTGTCTCAAATGGCAGAATCGCCTTCTTTCTCAGGGGTGATTAATATCCCGTTGTGTGTGTGTGTGTGTGTGTGTGTGTGTGACATCTTGTGACATCTTCTTTATCCATTCCTCCATTGAGGGACACTTAAGGTGTTTTTATATCTTGACTATTGTCAATAGTGCTGCAATGAACAGCAATCTGCGGATATCTCCTTGACATCCTGTTCTCATTTTCTTTGAATATGTATGTATAACCAGGAGTGAGATTGCTAGGTCACATGACGGTCCCAATTTTTAATTTTTGAGGACCCGCTGTACTGCTTTCCATAAGGGCTGTTCATTTTTCTGCTACATGTTTCTTCATTTGCTGTGTGACCCTAGTTCAGATCATTTCTAGAGGCTTTATTTTTTTTTTTAATGTTTATTTATTTATTTTGAGAGAGTGAAAGAGAGAGGCAGAGACGGAGACAGAGGATCCAAAGCGGGCTCCCCGCTGAGAGCCAAAAGCCTGATGTGGGGCTCAAACTCACCAACTGTGAGATCATGACCTGAGCCAAAGTTGGGCGCTTAACTGACTGAGCCACCCAGGTGCCCTCATTTCCAGACACTTTACATGGTTGTTAATAGCTTTCACCAGTTTACCTAGAGAGCAGTTTTAAAGAACCTCTCATATTGTCACGTCACAGAAGTTTTCCCAATTTTTATGTTGGATTATTTGATTTTTATGATTGAGTTATAATTTTTTTTTCAAAGCAATAAGTGTATTTATACACATACATGTGTATGCATGTGTATAATATATATATATATATAAAACATTTATATATAACATATAAAATACCACTCGTTTGTCAGATATTTTTAATGGTTTCTTGTTTGTTTGCTGTCAAAGGAAACTTTGCATAACCAAAGATCACATGTGCTCATTTAGGAATTCTTGTACGTTTTAGTTTTACATTATGTCTATAACCCATTTAAGTTGGTTTTTTGGAAGATACAGGTTGAGGTTTATTTTGGGGGGGGTGCTGTTGTAAACGGTTCTTTTTGTTGTTCTTTCCCAATTTCCTACTGTTTATTTCTAACATTTGGAAATAAAAATATACCTTTACTTATTTACCTTATATCCTTCCACCTTGCTAAACAGACTTAATTGTTCTAGCAGCTGTAGCAGATTTTTTAGGGGATTTTCTACAAAGACCATTGTCATCTGCAAATACAGACTTTTATGTCTTCCTTTACAATCTGTATGAGTTTATTTTTACTGTGTCCTTCGACTGGCTAGACCCTCCATTATGATGTTGAATAGGAATAGTGAGAGCAGATGTCCTTTTTATTATTTCTGATCTTGGAAAAAGACCCTTGAGTCTTTCACTACTAAGTATGATATTGGCCATGAATGCC
The DNA here is from genome assembly GCF_028018385.1 of Neofelis nebulosa. Taxonomy (NCBI): domain Eukaryota; kingdom Metazoa; phylum Chordata; class Mammalia; order Carnivora; family Felidae; genus Neofelis; species Neofelis nebulosa. The sequence goes on from NC_080800.1 coordinate 93,913,987, forward strand.
CTATGTCCAGATGAGGAAACTGTCTTTTATTCCTTCTATAAGAGTTTTTATCATGAATGGATATTTAATTTTGTCAGCTTCCCTTTTTTTTTCTTTTTGGCCGTTTCAAATATTTTAGTTTAGTTTGGTTTAGTTTAGTTTAGTTTTTACTTAAACTCCAGGTAGGTAACATACAGTGTAATATTAGTTTCAGGAGTATAAGATAGTGATTCGTCACGTCAAGTTCTTTTCTTCATCTGTTAAGATAACCGTATTCCGTTTCTTTATTAGCTAGTTAACAGTGCATATAAAATTGATTTTCTCATGTTAAAACAACCATTTTGTTTCTGAGAAAAGCTACACTTGGTCATAATATAATATATATTATATAATGTATATAATATTTAATGACCGAATGTAATATATATTTTTCCTGGATCCAATTGGCTACTATTTTGTGAAGAAGTTTAGTGTCTATGTTCCAGAGGAATACTTTTACTTCAGTGGTTTTGTCTGATTTGGATTCATGCGTCAATAGCCTTTAAATAATGAGGTTAGAAATATTTGATTCTCTCCTATTTTCTAGAAAGCTTTGTATATACCTAACATTTCTTTCATAAATATCAGTATATTGTCAGAAGTACCTTCTTCGGTTGGAGTTTTATTCTTGGAAAGCTTAAAAATGAAAATTTCAATTTATTTAATATATAAAAATCTTATATACAGTTGCATTTTTGAGTAACTTTCAGTAGTTGGTATCTTTTAAGGAACTGATCCATATAATCTAACTTATTTGCACAGAATTGTTCATAATATCCATGTATTATCTTTTTAAGGATGATGGGATCTACAGAGATATTCCTTCTTTCGTTCCTGATATCTAGATTTTGTGTCTTTGTTGTTGTTGTTGTTGTTTTGGTTAGTCTGCATGAAGATACATGAGATTTATTGACCTTTTCAAAGACTCAGACTTTAACTGATTTTCTGTCGTTTCTGTTTTCAATGTAATTGATATCTGCTGTCATCTCCCTCCTTTCTGCTGGATTTAGTTATTTTTCTCTTCTTTTCCTGGTTTTTTAAGTTGGAATGTCAGAGTATTGATGAGACACTTTTTCCTTTCCAATATAAGCATTTAATGCTCTGAGTTTCCCTTTAAGTGTTACTTTAGCTGCATCCCACAAATTTTGGTATGCTGTGTTTTCCTTTTTATTCAATTTAAAACAATTATCAAACTATCCTTGTGGTTCCCTATTTAATTCATGGGCTACTTAAAACTAAGTTGTTTAATTCCCAAATACTTCAGGCTTTCCAAATAACTTTCTGTTATTACTTTCTAGTCTATTTCTGTGACAGTCAAGAAAAACATTTTCACAGTCTCAATCATCTTAAATACGGGCACATCTGTACATTACTCTTGTAATGGGTAAAGGGCTCCATAAATATCAGTTAGGTCAATTGATTGATAGGTTCAAGTCTTCTATGTTTTTTCTATCAACTACTAACAGAGAACATTCTTGGACTTTAGCTGTAGATTTATCTATTTGTACTTGTGTACAAATCAGTTTGGGCGTGTATTTTGAAGGTCTATCCTTAGGAACTTACAGGGTGTTTTTTTTTATTTTTTTATTTTTTTTTCAACGTTTTTTATTTATTTTTGGGACAGAGAGAGACAGAGCATGAACGGGGGAGAGGCAGAGAGAGAGGGAGACACAGAATCGGAAGCAGGCTCCAGGCTCTGAGCCATCAGCCCAGAGCCCGACACGGGGCTCGAACTCACGGACCGCGAGATCGTGACCTGGTTGAAGTCGGACGCTTAACCGACTACGCCACCCAGGCGCCCCTATTTTTTTATTTTTTTTAACGTTTATTTATTTTTTGAGAGAGAGAGACAGAGCGTGGGGTGGGGGGAGGAGGGAAGAGAGAGAGGGAGACGCAGAATCCGAAGCAGGCTCCAGGCTCTCAGATGCCAGCACAGAGCCCGACATGGGGCTCCAACTCACGAAGAGATCACGACCCGAACCAGAGTCAGACGCTTAACTAACTGACTGAGCCGCCCAGGTGCCCTGGAACTTACAGTTTTAAATTTATAATGTTTTTCCCTGGGGAATCAATCCATTTGTTACCGCATAATGTTCTCCATATCCCTGTTACTCTCATTGTACTGATTTTAACTTTGATAGTAATATAGCTACTACAATCTTCCTGTGATTAGTGTTTGGATGATATATTAATTTCCATCCTTTTGCGTTTAGCCTCCTTCTGTTTAATATTCCAAGTGAATATAAAATATAAAATGGCACTGAAACCATTTATTTTGAGGGTAAATAATATGGTTGGATTTAAATCTACTATTTTCTAACTCTTCTCTACATATGCTATTTTTTGTGTGTGTTTTTTCTGCCTATTTCTGGGAAAAATTAGTAGCTTTGTATGATTTTTTTTTCAATCCGGACTATGAGCTCATTATGTACACCTCTTTTTTATGTTAATGTTTTAATGTTTATTTTTGAGAGAGACAGAGTGTGAGGGAGGAGGTGGGCAGAGAGGGGTAGAGAGAGAGGGAGACACAGAATCTGCACCTGCTCCAGGCTCTGAGCTGTCACCACAGAGCCCAACGCAGGGCTCAAACCCATGAACCGTGAAATCATGACCTGAGCTGAAGTTGGACACTTAACTGACTGAGTCACCCAGGGTCCCCGATGTATACCTCTTTTTCAATTTTTTTTTAATTTTGTTTAACTTTTATTTATTATTGAGAGTCAGAGAGAGACAGAGCATGAGCAGGGGAGGGGCAGAGGGAGAGGGAGACACAGAATCTGAAACAGGCTCCAGGTTCTGAGCCATCAGCACAGAGCCCGACGCAGGGCTAGAACTCACAAACCGTGAGATCATGACCTGAGCCGAAGTCGGACGCTTAACCAACTGAGCCACCCAGGTGCCCCACTGTTTAAATTTTTTATGTGGCCCAATTGCTTACAAAATTTCCTTAATACATCATCTGCCTTCAAATGTTATATAGTTCATATATAGTGTAAGAAACTTAAGACTGGATCTAATTCTTCCCTCCTTCCCCTTGTGCTATCACTGGTATGCACTTTACTTTTTAATTGCAATTAATCCCACAATTTATTTTATAATTTTTGTTGTAGAATGTCTATTATCTTTTAGAGTGATTAAACATAAGGGAAAATGCCTTTTATGTTTGCTGTTATTTTTACCATTTTTGAAGCTCACCATTTCATTTCTGTCTGGTGTCTTATTCTTTCTGTTTAAAAAACTGAACTTTAAATAAATAAGCAAGTAAGTAAATAAACAAATAAATAAATTTCAAAACTGAATTCTGGGTTAACAGTTACTTTTTTAACCTTTCTGCACATTTTTTTCCTGGCATACATATTTTTTGACAAGAAGTCTACTATAATCTTTATTTTTTTTAATTTAGTTTTTTTTCTTCAAACTGCCTTCGACATTTTTCTCTTTATCTTCACTTTTGAACACTATAACTAGAATTTGTTTATATGTGAGATTTTGTCAGGGCGCCTGGGTGGTTCAGTCGTTAAGTGTCCCTTGGTTTCGGCTCAGGTCATAGCCTCATGTTTTGTGAGTTCAAGCCCCGCATCGGGCTATGTGCTGACAGCATGAAACCTGCTTGGGATTCACTCTCTTCCTCTCTCTCTGCCCCTTCCCTGCTCATTCACTCTGTCTCTCTCGAAATGAATAAATAAACTTAAAAAATGTTTTAAAAAATGTGAGATTTTGTTGCTATTTATCTTGTGTGGGGTTCCCTGAGATTTTTAGATCTGTGGTTTGATGTCATTTATTATTTGGGGGCAGTTATTAATCACCATTGCTTTACATATTTTTTCTGCAATGTTCCTTCTGTCTTCCTTTTATGTTAAAACATTTGATAATCATCCCATGGCTCAGGTGCTCTGTTCTGTTGGTGTATTATTATTATTATTATTCCTTTTCTTCTTTATGTTTCAGTTTGGGTAATTTCCATGGAACTATCTTCAAGTTTAAAAATTCTTTCCATGGCAGGGTACCTGGGTGACTCAGTCGGTTAAGCGTCTGACTTCACTCAGGTCATGATCTCATGTTTGTGGGTTCGAGCCCCACATCAGGCTCAGAGTCTGGAGCCTGTTTTGGATTCTGTGTCTCCCTCTCTCTCTGCCCCTCCCCTGCTTGCACTTTGTTTCTCTCTGCCTTTCAAAAAGTAATGTTAAAAAAATTTTTTTTTAATCTTTTCATAGTTATGTCCAGCCTACTGATGAGTCTGCTGAAGACATTCTTCTTTACTGATATTGTCTTTTTTATGTCTAACATTTCCATTTGACACTTTTTCTTCAAGGTTAACCTCTCTGCTAAAATTCTCCATCTGTTCATGAAATTGTTCACCTTTCCTACTATATCCTTTAATGTGTGAATGATAGTTATTTTAATGTTCTGACCCCAAAGTTCCAATATTTATATCTTCTCTGTGTCTACGTTGATTGATTTGCCTCTTATTTATGATTTTTTCCCTTGCCTTTTTGTGCAATTTAATTTTTTAAAATTTAATACCTGATATTACGCGTAGAACATTAAGGACTGAAATCATTGTTATTTTTGCCTTAAAAAGAAGCTTCTTTTCCTTCCTCAGGCTGTTAACTGTAGGAGGTTGAAAGTATCCATTTAGGACTTTATCCGTGTTTGGGTTTTGCTGCTATTGTTTTCTGCAATGTACACAGGCTGCTGTTAATCTGTCCTTAGCGTTTTTCTTTATTCGTTCTCAACCCTATTTCAACTTTGCCTGCACATCTGACAGACAGTGGTCCACTCTTCTGGTCTTTCCTACTCCCTACCAACAGAATGTCTGTTGTCCTGATCTAGCCTCAGTTTCAAGCAGATGTTGTCTGCCTGGGCCTCAGTGGTGACACTTTCTCCGCATTCCTGCTTCTCATCACCATGGCAAGAGGCCAAACTCTGCCTTTTCTTTGATAATCTCCTGCCCCTCACCCAGGTGTAGGCGGGATCTAATGCGACTGCTACAGGACCCTGGGCCAGGAATTGCTTCGTGCTCTAGGAAGCCAGTTTGATTCTTTCCCCACTTCCCCTCGCCACAGCAGAGAAGGTTTTGTGCCCTTTGTCTAGCAGATTCACGATCTATAATTAAGAAAGGCGTTGGGAGTGATGTCAGTGAAAATGGCCGCCTAAGGACCTCTGAAAATTCTTTCTTCACAATCCAAAAATGGTAAAAGCAACTTTTGCAGAACTCTGGAAATGAAGCAAAGCCTTGCAGCAATCTGGGGAGCATTTACTTAAGAGACATAGCTTGATCTCAGTAAGAAGGGTGAGGTGCGCAATAAATATAATGTAAATTTCTTGTCGAAGACACAAAATTCTCAATGTCAAGGCCCCATTTTCCAACTTGAAAAATCAAAGTGTTTACACTGGACTCTACGGTCTTTAAAAGGAACATTCAATAAGCAAGTGATTCTGGTTTTAATAGGAAGAATTACAGTCTTAATGGCCTTCCAGAAAGATAATTGGTGTCTATATCTACCATTAATGTCATGATATTTGTCTCTTACTTTTTAAGCGAATTCTCTAATTCACTAGGGAAAATATTCAAAGCTAAAATTATAGGATTGTTAAAATAGTTTCCATAAACTAACATTTGTAATTACTTTGCTTAATCCTCCACATACAATTTTATCTCAAGAGGAAGGAATTCAATCAAAATTTTGTAGCATACTATAAACAGACTCATAGATATTAAATACTTTCTTCCTAAACCAATACTGAGACATTCATTAGACAAGCTATATAGACAAAACTTTACAAATACGCTAAATTTCTGAGGTATAATATATATACTTTTATTGCAGGAATAGAAATTCATGTAGGCAATTTTGCCATTGCAAAACCTAAGTACCACCAAATGGACCTCTCCTTACTGTTAACTTCCTCCCTTCCTCTCCTACACTTCATTATTTCAGGAAGGAATTCCCCCCAAATATTTCAGCTGATTGATATTCATTTAAGCATCCATGTACAAACATGTGGTGTTTAACTTTAAAACTATTTTAGCAATCCCTGTAAAATTAACATGGAAATTCAGAAGTTCACTGCATAATAATCGCACAAAAAACATCACAGAGGAAAGAAATAGGAAAGGATCTAACATTGAAAATAAGAAAATAAGAAAACAAACGATTCACTTAGGATCATCTTAGTCCTTAAGCAAACACTGTAGTAGAAACCACCACTGATATGTATATAAGCTATATAATAAGATACACACACCCACATATGTATATATCTGTATAATGTATATATATGTGTGTGTATGTACATATATTAAATTTAATACAATTTGGGTCCAACTAAAAACGTAAATATTTTCATTCTTTCCCCATTTGCTAAATGTTTTAAAATCAATATATAGGGAAGGAACCCCAAACTGTGCATATTCTAGCATAGTCCCAATTTCTACCATTGGGTCCAGAGAATTCTTATTTCAGAAAAAAAAAATTCAGAAAGAAAACAATCACATACAGAAGCATAAAGAGCAAAGAAGCTCATGAATGAAACTGTCAGAAGTAACTGAAAAAATACACGTGTAGATTTAAAAAAAGAATAGTTTATGGGGCGCCTGGGTGGCGCAGTCGGTTAAGCGTCCGACTTCAGCCAGGTCACGATCTCGCGGTCCTTGAGTTCGAGCCCCGCGTCGGGCTCTGGGCCGATGGCTCGGAGCCTGGAGCCTGTTTCCGATTCTGTGTCTCCCTCTCTCTGCCCCTCCCCCGTTCATGCTCTGTCTGTCTCTCTCTGTCCCAAAAATAAATAAAAAACGTTGGAAAAAAAATTTAAAAAAAAATAAAAATAAAAAAAGAATAGTTTTTAGCCTTTGGAAGGACCTACATAGGGTTCCCAGATAAAATTTGCGTTCTCAGTAGTTTGAATTTCAGATAAAAAATTAAAAATATATAGTATAAGTATATCCTATGCAATGTTTGGGATAGATCTTGAAATTTTATTTGTTTATTCTGAAATTGAAATTTAACTGGTCTGGGGCACCTGGGCGGCTCAGTTGGTTAAGCGTCCGACTCTTGATTTTGGCTCAGGTCAGGATCTCAGGGTTTATGAGGTCGAGCCCCACATCGGGCTCTGAACTGACAGTGTGGAGACTGCTTGGGATTCTCTCTCTCCCTCTGCCTACCCCCCACCCCCGCCAACAAATAAACATAAAAAAAAAAAGAAATTTCACTGGTCCTCCTATATTTCTACTGTCAAATCCAACAACCCTGAACTACTCCCACATGTATAAATAATTTATTCACTGTACTCTCATTAGGACTTACTAAAATATTTGCCCGTAATAAGAAATCGTGCAGATTTCCTTCCCAATTACAACAGATTCTATCAATGAGACCTTATTTATGAGACAAGTATGGGTGAGACTCAGCACCAGATTTCCTAACGATGGCCATCCCTTACGTTTTTCATAAAACGGATAACCTATGCAGGAAAAATCGGCCACATTGCTTTGTGGAATTCATGGTAAATTTAGTGGAAATATTCTAGTTTCTTAGAGAGCAGAGCAATTACACAAATGGTGTCCTTAGGTGACCACATGAATCGAATACTTTAATACACAAGCTGTGGGTTTTATTTATTTATTTATTCATTTTTGCTTCTTTCCTATGGCAATTAAGCTGATTTGCAAAACAAAAAAAAAAATCCTGCTTAAAGAGTTTAATACAAGTATATTAGTCCCTGCTAAGCTGTTTCAAATCCTGTCACATATTTCTATAGATCTGCACCGTAGGAGACTTGTTTTAATAGTTGTTTCAAATAATGCCAAACGTTCTCAACTTTAATTTCAAGATACTTGTTATTTTGTTCTCTTTCAGCAGCAGCTCAGAAGCAGATCTTCTTTTATTTCCAAACACTTTCAAAGTTAATTTTCATTTCTTCCTCTGTTAAAAATGTTGAAAGATTGGTAAGATCGTAACGCAACGAGAGCGGAGATCTTAGTTTATATGCTGATCACCCTAAAGGGTGATGGGCCTTGTCAAGTTTTTAAAGATCCCTGCTCTTTGGAAAACGAGAATGTTCACCGAGTCCCTTTTTCAGATGAAATACCAGGAGTTTCCAAGTAGCCGGGATAGAAGACATCATGGGTCCTGAAGGGCAGGTCCAAGGCTATGCAGTCAGGTCACCATGAGGCGAATATGGGAATTGGGACTAGCCGATATCGAGGCAGGGTAAGCTTCGGAAAAAAACCTAGAGGTAAACAAGCTGGTCCAGCAAAAGAAAGGAAGAGTCCCTAGCACGTTGAAGTCCTGGGAGATCAGCTTCATGATGAGGAGGACTATCTTTTTTTTCTATGTCTTTCCCTCTCATCTTTCCATTCCTCTTCTCTTTTTATTTATTTCTCTAGTTTCTTAGAGAGCAGAGCAATTACACAAATTATTTTTCTTATTCATCTTTACCATCTTATTTGACTTATGTGAACAAGTCCGACTTGTCCATTTTTTCCCGATAAACAGGGCGCAGAAAATCCACCTATTTCTGCACAACACACGCTAGAAATTGCAAGGCTCCTGAAAGTCTGTTTTGAGCCCAGATACAACTTATCTATCTTTGCCACTAAGCCTAAATTTGTCCCTTTATTCAACCGTTGCGCACGAACACATTGAAGCAATTGTTTGACGTGGACGCATTATCAGAGACAACTCAAACAATTACGCATTGTCAGGCACTACTACCTTCTTTCCAAGAGCATCTTAGTTCGGTAACTCAGTACATATTTAAGAGGAGAGGATAAAGGGAAGGAGAGTGTGTCTCACTGGGAGCGAAATGTTCCAGAAGGATATTGCAAAAAAAAAAAAAAAAAAAAGCAAGGGGGGGAATCTATGAAAATTCCTCACTCCATCGATCCCATCCTATGACTCCAGAATTGGGCTGGATGCTCTTCTCGCCATTACAACTGTTAAATCATTGAATATGCTTGTGTCAATGGCAAAATCCCCTACATCCTGCACATGTGTGGATACCAACCTCTTTCTCTGTTGTTATTCCTCGTCAAGTTGCCACACGCCTTCATTCACTCTGAGTTAACAAAACTCTATAAAATGAACAAAACAACACCAAACCGAATGTGCTCGAATCAAAGGTATTTAAGAAACGATCTGAAAAATGATGTTAAGAAAATCTGATTGGAGGGGGGGGGGCGCCCGGGTGGCTCAGTCGGTTGAGTGTCCGACTTCAGCTCAGGTCATGATCTGGCAGTTCGTGAGTTCGAGCCCCACGTCGGGCTCACTGCTGTTAGCCTGTCAGCGCAGAGCCCGCCTCGGGTCCTCTGTCACCCTTTCTCTGCCCCTCCCCTGCTTACTGTCTCTCAAATAAATAAATAAATAAATAAACATGTAAAAATTAAAAAAAAAAAAAGAAAGAAAAAAGAAAATCTCATTGGGAGGAAAATATAGCAAGTGTCATGCACCTAGCTCGTCTCTTACTGACTCATCTTGAAGTCACAGATGAAAACCTTAACCCTCAGCAAGAAATGAATACAAATATTTATGAGTTGATTTCTGCCACTGGGAGAACAGAGGAGATGGCTTTAGAGTGATACAGAGGAAGAATGGTGCCCAATCAACACAGAGAAGAGCATCATGGAAAATAAGCAATCACTGGGTCATAATAGCGAGCAAGTTAGTATTCTTCAATTTCAAGAAGGAACAAAAACTAGAAGAGAAAGGTTGAGATAGAAAGTACAGAAATCATATAAATTTTTTTGCTGTTATAGAGACTCACATAAAACAGTCGACTCAGTTTAGAAAGCAATAGATAAAAAGGAACTGGGCAGCATTCAAGAAAATTGTATATTAAAATGTTCATTTCTGAACTCTCATTTAATTCTGCGTGAGCATGCTTTTCTTTTTTTTTTTTTAATTTTTTTTTTTAACGTTTATTTAGTTTTGAGACGGAGAAAGACAGAACATGAACGGGGGAGGGGAAGAGAGAGGGAGACACAGAATCAGAAGCAGGCTCCAGGCTCCGAGCCATCAGCCCAGAGCCTGACGCGGGGCTCGAACTCACCGACCGTGAGATCGTGACCTGAGCTGAAGTCCGACGCTTAACGAGCATGCTTTTCTTAAAAAGCCTTTTGCACCTTGGATACATCCATTAATGCTCTGGTACATAGTGTGAAAGGGAATAAAGAGATCAATCTGTTTTTAGAGCTGAGAAAAACAGTGTTTATCGGTAACCATAGGATTCAATAATTGCTGATGTTTATCAGAAGTAATTTATGTCTGGTAGCTTTCAGAACCAAATGTGCACGGGAAGAGTAGAAGACAAAGGAGAAAAGGTTCATTTCGTGGTTGACAGTGGAACTGATAACAGCGAAAAAATGGTTCTGCAAAAAGGCTTAACACATTTAAAAGTAAAACTGTTGGGATAGGAAGAGAAAAGATAAGACAAGAAAGTTACATCGTGCCACGCCCCTTCTAAAACCCTTCAGTGGCGCCATATTGAAGCTGCCTTACAAAGTACGTGGTAAGGACGTGGCTGATTCAAATGCTTTGGGGGTTGCTATCTTTGGATAAGTAGCAGAAGAATATACGCAGTACAACTCCCTTCGTGGGTGGACACTTTTATGTGCTGAAAATAAATGATTCCGAGGTCCCCAGCACTGGTTGGGGAATACTTTATTACATACTTAATGAGAACAGACCATTTCAATCTCTTTACATAAAGCTGGTCCTGGAGGTTTCAACAACTTTCGATTAGTGGCCCATAGTTTAACAAGAATAGAAGTGTTTCTTGAACAAAGTACCGGGCACTGTGTTAAAAGCTTTGCGAGGAAGGTATGAGATAGTTGGGTAGATACATATAGTTATGTACAGATACCTTGTCAATTTCGTCCTTTTCTTTGCAGTCTGTATTAAACAGTGGTACTCAATTGATATTTGCTAAATGAATGAATAAAGAGTGATTGATTGTCATTTTATTGAAATCAGAAACCTAAGGATTTAAAAACTTGCCAAGATCATTTAGCTAGTACGTGGTGGACTATACTCCCATTTGCTGCTCAAAATGTTCCAGATTTTTTTTCAGAACACTTCCCTATGCCTCCTTATGATGTGGTCATTAGGTAACAAATAGCAACAAACTGGCTTATTGTCTTAAATATAAAATTTCTTTCACCTATTTTGCGTATCTTAAATTTATAAGATTTGTCTTCCATATTATTACCTTGCTATAATTATTTCTTAGAAATTTTAACCAGCTGCCATATGATATATCATAATTTATTGTTCATGGGGTGCCTGGGTGACTCAGCTGGTTAAGTGCCAACTCTTGATTTCCAATCAGGTGATGATCTCACAGTTACTGGGATCAAGCACCGTGTTGGGCTCTATGCTGACAGGGCAGAGCCTGCTTGGGATTCTCTCTCTCTCTCTCTCTCTCTCTCTCTCTCTCTCTTTCTCTCTCTCTGCCCCTCTCCTGCTCACACATGCGTGCTCTCTCTCTCTCTCTCAAAATAAATAAATATATTAATAATAGTAATAACTTACTGTTCAGAAGACAGGTCAAATGAATACCAACATAAGCTTTCATTTGTCTCCAAAAACACGTTTTATTGACACCAAAATAAGTCGAGGAGTTTATGACTGGAGTCAATGCCCTCTGTAAACAGAAACATAGCCCCTTGACTTTTCATATCCTCTCCACGAGGGAATATAATCAAATGTACAATCATTCTCATGTATCATTCGTTGAATCATATATTCAATTATTGTTTCACTTGAAGTACTTTTGAATGGTATGTAAATAAAAATTAAACAGCTACACCGACTACCATTGTTTTCAGCAACGGAATCAGATTCAACAAACAACTAATGAGCAATTTGTATTAGGCACTGACTCTAGTTAGGACTTTGCATCCCTCAGCATTAAAAAAAATTTTTTTAATGTTTATTTATCTTTGAGAGAGAGAGAGATAGAGCATGAGTGGGGGAGGGGCAGAGAGAGAGGGAGACACAGAATCCGAAGCAGGCTCCAGGCTCTGAGCTGTCTGCACAGAGCCTGACGCAGGGCTGAAACCCATGAACCATGAGATCATGACCTGAGCCGACATCGGGCGCTTCACCAACTGAGCCACCCAGGAGCCCCGCATCCCTCAGCATTTTAATTTTCATAGCAATTCTTAAAAAGTAGGTACTATTATTATCTCTATTTTACAGATTAGGATGATTCTGACTCAGAGAGGTTAAGTGATTGGCTCCAGGTCAAATAACTGAATTGTAGAATCAAATTAGAATCTAGTGAAATCCTTTGAACAAATCCTTTGAAGAAGAAACTGAGTTCAGGGGCGCCTGGGTGGTTCACTTGGTTGAGCATCCGACTCAATTTCAGCTCAGGTCATGATCCCAGAGTCCTGGGATCAAGCCCCACATCTGGCTCTGTGCTGAGCATAGAGCCTGCTTGGAATTCTCTCTCTTTACCTCTGCCCCATCTCCCTCAGTCACACTCTTTTTCTTTCAAATAAGAAACAAATAATAAGAAATTAAATTAAATCAGAAAAAAAAAAAGAAACTGAATTCAAGTTCGGAGACCAAATAAAGAAAAAAGTTATAATGCTGGCTTTGAAAACTTAATATTATTTGCTGAGTTTTTAGACGGCGGTTACTTTTATTATTTAAATTTTACTCCAATCAAGGACTTAAGAGTTAATTACTCCTTCATTTGTTTGTTCTCCTTGATCAGTGCAGCAGTGTTTTTGTTGATTTGTTTAATTTTGTTTCCTAAGGTCAAGATAACCAGGCCTACTGAGAAAAAGCTGATTTGTTGATGCTTGGCTGAAAGATAAAATGCACAACTATACAAGTTGTAGATACGAAAATAACATCATTAACATATATTTATAAAATATAACGGAGCAAATGTACTGAACTATCACATCCAAATTGAAATTGACCTATCATTTTATAGTAGAAGACAAGCTCAGATTTGGGTGCAGATTGATCAAGCTCTTCTATTAATGACAGAATTCTGGATCCCTACTCGGTTTTTACTTAATATTAGCCTGGAAAGTAGGAAGTGTTTTAATTGGTGTGTTTTCACGGGATTTTTTCCACCAAGATGTTTGAAAACACTTTGTTTATTTAAAAGATACTTTAAAAAATTATACTGGAGAGAAATAGCGATTACATTAAATTGGGAAATGTTATTTGAGGTTTTAGATATCTGTAGGATCTCCAAACTTTTGGACGTTACGAAATCTAGAGATAAATTGAGCTCTGATATTTCGTATATCTAAAACCTTGGCCAAGCTAGTTCTACTCAGTAAGGTTCTTTTCTCATGTGAAAAAAACAAAATAGGTAATTTAAAAAAATCTATATTGCAGGAAAGGTTCAAGGATTATTGATTATGTATGGAGTTTGGCACATGGCTTCCCCCACAGTAGTAGGTAATGTGTAAATTGCAGCTGCTCTTACTAGTGTAGACAGAAGATATCTATAAATACTATTTAGCTCGTGTGTGTGTGTGTGTGTGTGTGTGTGTGTGTGTGTGAATTTGGTCAGACTGCTTACACAGGAGTTTTAGAAGACCAATCACTGAATAAGTTGGCTTTTGCTGTGAAAGAAGCAACCTCAAGAGCCCAGTGGCAAACAGCAATAAGGATATACTGTTTATGCATCTGAGCTTGAACCAGGCAGTTCTGGCACATCGCGTGGGTTTGCTTATATGTCTGTGAGTTAATTGGCTGGTCTACTGTCTCAGCTCAGGTGCATAGCGTTCCACATGTCTCTTTTTCTCCACTATGAAGATGAACAGGCCAGTGGCGTCTGGGTGGCTCAGTTAAGCGTCTGACTTCAGCTCAGGTCCTGATCTCACCGCTCTTGAGTTCGAGCCCTGCATCGGGCTGCGCGCTGACAGCTCAGAGCCTGGAGCCTGCTTCCAATTCTGTGTCTCCCTCTCTCTCTGCCCCTCCCCTGCTCACACTCTGTCTCTCTCTCTCTCTCTCTCAAAAATAAATAAACATTAAAATAAAAGATTAACAGGCCAAATTCAGCCCACCACTGTTTTTGTAAGTGAAGTTTTATTGGAACACACACCTGCCCATTGGCTTATATGCTATATACGACTGCTTTTGCACAACAGCGGTGTGATGGAGTTGTAGCAGAACTATATGGCCTGCAAATATTTATATTTGTATTTATATAATATTTATAGTAAAATATTTATAGTCTATACCTTTATAGAAAAAGTTTGCCTACCCCTGCTCTAAAAGTCTAGCTCCGGCAAGTTCTCCTGGGATGATAATGATAGAAAAGAGTAAGCATCAAGTCATATGCCAATGTTGAGCCTCTGTGTCACATATAGTAATATCCAATTGGTCAAAGTAAGTCACATGCCTGAGCCCAGAGTCAAGGGGCAAGGAACTATGAAGTTACATTGTAGATGGTGTGAACTAAGGAAGGCAGAACCAATTGGGGCGAATAATACAATTATTTTCTTTCTTTTTTACTGTTTATCTATTTATTTTTGAGAGAGAGCACAGCCCGGGAGGAGCAGAGAGAGAGAGAGAGAGAGAGAGAGAGAGAGGGAAACACAGAATCCTCAGCAGGCTCCAGGCTCTGAGCTGTCAGAGCAGATCCCGACTCAGGGCTCGAACCCACAAACTGTGACATCATGACCTAAGCCGAAGTCAGATGCTTAACTGACTACGCCACCCAGGCGCCCCAGTACAATTACTTCCTTAATCTTTCTTTTTGAGAAGTAGTCAATGCAGACGTCACAGACAATACGTAAACAAATAAGTGTGGCTATGTTCCAATAAAACTTCATTCACAGGACAGGTCATAGCTCTGTCCCTAATCTCCCATATGTGTAAAATAAGAAAACCGAGGCACAAAGAACTTAGCTGACTGTCCAAGGATCTCAAAACGAATTGATGATTCAACAGGATCCAGGGCTGTAGTCTCCATTGTGGCCAACCCAGAAGATGTGTTTTGTTGGTTCCACATAAGGTCATAGTAAGATTTGAGTTGGTTTTCAAGCCACTCTGATATGGTAAGTTTGGGGTTTTTTAATGTGGCTTTAAATCTGCGGCACTGCTTTGTCTTTGAAGAAGCATCTCCCTCCTCTCTGGATCTGGGCAGATGATGCGGCTGTCTGACTTAATTAGTTTAGAAACCATAAAAATATGTTTCCGAGGAGTGATTTGCGGCCAAATCTCTCCTTTATTACAGCTGAAAGTATAATTTGCAACACCTACGGAGGTGATTGGAAACCGTGGACGGTCTTTAATAAATATTTCTTAGCACCTGAGCTAGAAATATTGGAAGAGAAAGCAAACCAAAAAAGTGACTTAAGGGAAAGCACTCCTGCACATACTTCTGCACCTGTCTTATTAAAATTTTATGGTCATTAAATGAATTTTAGGATTGAGAATTATTCGGTGCCGCAACAGCTGATAGATTGACATTCGCAGAGATTCTTTGCCTTCGTTAGAAAATAGGTGAAAGCAATGACATTCCTTGAAAGTTCCACCTCATGCACTGAGGTTTGTATATGGCACATATCTTTCTGGTGATTAGCTTCCTTTGCTCAAGGGTTCAAATCAACTACCTGATTATGACTAAAGATACTTTATCATACAAATTCGCATCATACAATAAATATCTCCAATCAGCACCCCCAAAGACTTTTGGCTAATCACATATCACAGACTGAAGGTGATGTCCATTTTCTTTTTTGAAAATGGGAGGGGAAAAAAGCCCACATTAATTAGCTTTCACTACAATGCCCACCAGTGTGCTGGGGGCTTTTTATAGACATTTGCCCTCATTTAATCCACAAAACAAAGCAGGGAAATAAGAGCTTTCATTATTCTCATTATACTGTCGGGGCAACTGAAGCTCTGAGTACATAAGTAGCCTACCCAGAGCCATCCACATAAGTGGCAGACGCTGAAATTTTTATGCAGGTTCGTCAAATTCTTGTGTAGTTAGCTTTCCTTTTTAGCTAGCTGGCGCGACTAGATTAGAGCACGGCCCAATCAGGGCTAAACACAAGATCAAAGGTAAAACAGGCAAAGCTACTATAAGGCCTCCAGATTATCAAAAGGCATCTCTTTGCGAGTATCCGCAGCCCTAGCCCAACGCTGCTGTTCTTTGGAAGGTTTGCTCACAGAAGTGTTCCCAATTTGCAGAATTCTAATAAAAGGCTTTCAAACATTTCATCAATCCATTCTGAGCTATTGTGGCATTCTTTTTGTCAAGGATTTTGAGTGAGTTTATTTGCCTCTGATTATTAAGGCTCTTGTAGAGGCATAAAGAGTAAGCTCTCTTGAAAAAGAATTTAACTCATTAAGTTCTGTTCTGCCGACCCTGCACACTTGCATTGTTGGGTCATCCCCTCAGAGAAAATCGATGCATATTCCCCTTCTCCTGTAAAACTACTGCCAATTTTACGGAGAGAAAATTTCTGAGAATGCATCTTGGCACGGCATAAGGTGAAGTCTTACATGAAAATAAGTGGAAATAGTTTTCAAAAGAGCTATTTGAGCAGTTGAGTGCAATTTGCAACGGGATTTTGTACACACTGTTGCAGGCCTAATTGAGCATGAAGTTGCATGTGCAAAACATCAGATGTTCAAAAACGATTTTGCGCACAGACTGACATTCTGATCATTGACGTAAATGACCCGAGCGGCAGGCAAATAGCTTAGGTGGGCTTCCTGTTGCAAAAACGCTTCTCCAACGTTTAAAAGGACTGATGTGTGAAAAAAGTGGAAGGCCACTTGATGGGCTAGCCACACTGAAATGATGATAATAATCAAGCTCTTTATTTTTGTCTTCCTATCTCTATCTCCTTCATTGTTTGTTAGTTACATTTTTTAGTGTTTTTTTTTTAATTTTGAGAGAGTGAGCGAGAAAAAGAGAGAAAAGCAGAGAGAGAGAGAGAGAGAGAAACCCAAGCAGGCTCTGCACTGTCAGGGCAGACTCTGATGCAGAGCTCGAACCATGAACCATGAGGTCATGACGTGAGCCAAAATAAAGATTGTGACGCTCAACCGACTGAGCCACCCAGGCGCCCCTATTTTTTCGTATTTTTGTAACTGTGTTCAGTTTTCTTCTGATCCTCTCCAGGATGCTTTTATTATGTTAACAATATTAAAACAGTCACGATTAAGCAAGGCAACAAAGCTCGAGTAAAATAGAGATTTACACGTACAAGTTCTCACGCTACCCTGTTGAAGCCACTCTGGCTAAATAATACGACTGCATTTGGAAAACTGGTTCAGAGCACATGAAATAAGAGGAAAGCGCAATTCTTAATAAAATACTGAAATTAGGATGCTCGGACATTGTGCCATAACGAATCACGTAGAACTTCGAAAAGGGTGATGGCAAGTATCCACCTGTGAAACAAATCACTCTCGCTACTTTGAAGAGAAAGAGATCTTTCGTACAGGAACTTTTGTGCTTACAAAATTGTTACGAGGGCTGGGTGACCACGAACCACACAGGATGGTCTCTCCATAGGAGCTATCTATACCACAATCAGCAATCAGGGAAATTAAGAAGCCATTGTAAAAAGCGCGGCACAAAAGTGTCCTACTACTTGAGCTATGATTTGGAAATCAGAGCACCACTGACAGACCTGTTAAGAGGCAGAACCACACCATGCTTTTGCCAGATCGATGTCATCAAAAGAAATGTTTCTTCTGCTGGTGTCTCTCCTGACACGTAGTACAGTTACATTACGAGTGTAAGTGTTGGGTAAATTACTCTCGCTGGTGGAAAAAGCGTTTTAGAAATGTAACTTTTGGTGCGACTACCAAAGGACCTGAAGAAGACCTTATCACAAAGGCTAGTTTTAAAAAAATACAGAAACTGAGATTATTTTTTAACAAAGGAGTCGATACCTGTAGATAATTTTAGTACAAATAAAGGACTGACTTCGCCTGAGTGGCTCAACCGGGTGAGTGTCTGACTCCTGGTTTTGGTGCAGGTCACGATCTCGTGATTCGTGAGTTCGAGCCCCACGTCTGGCTCCCTGCTGTCAGCACAGAGCCTGCTTGGGAGATTCCCTCTCTCCCTCTCTCTCTGCCCCTCCCCTGCTCGTTCTCTCTGTCTCCCTCTCAAAATAAATAAACTTAAAAAAATAAAAATAAAAAGGAGGGACTTAGTCAAAAGTCCGTTGCCACTGCATTTTATACCTACCCTAACGTGCTGTATTTAAGAACTCAATATTTGAAATAATATTTATTGAGCACCTACAATATTCAAGGAATTGTGTGAAGGGAGTCAGACTTGGCCCTTGTCCTTGAAAACCCCACATTCTAACTGGGGATATAAGAGCTGGGGACAATTAATGACACAAAGTAACATGTAGCCAGTACTGATAAAGTCCTGGCTGGACTAGAAAGGACTCAGGGAAGGTTTAAGGAAGGATGTGGCATTTGAACTTGGCCTCAAAGAATGAACAAGGGCAAGTAAAAGCAAACTAATACTTGTAATTTTACACCAATTTTAAGTTTACAGAATACATTTACATATGTTTCCTCACTTCACTTTCTCAGCAATTCCTTCAAATAACTAGAGGAATATTTTCCTTATTCCACAGAAAAGAAAATTATAGTTGAGACCACAGGCCTAGGAAGCCACCGAGATGGAAAAATGAACTCATGTATGTTTCACTCCAATCCTTCTGATCCAACATATCACAGTGACACTTCCAAAGGGATTTAGAAACACAGGGATTCTCATAAGAATATAGAAATGGGCATTTCAGGGGGAGAAAGCAGTATGAACAAAATCACATTGGAATAAATGTATATCAATACCTTAAGAGACTGCAAGCAATTTCGTTTGGCTGGATCACAAAGAATGTAAAGGAAGTAGAGAGACCAGGGAGCAAAGGGTGGGGGTTAGGACAAGCCAGTAGATAATTTTGAATATCAGATTAAAGCATCTGTAGGCAATAGGCATCTAATTAAATTTTGAAAAAGACATGATTACAGCGGTGATTTATTAAAAGTCACGCATTGGTTTGTAAGATTGAAATGGAGTTTGAAAAAGACTGGCAACTGAAATAAGGAAAATAAGGATATCATAATTGTCTAAGCGAGAGCAATGAAGGTGTAAATTAGTCAAGTGGAACTATGAACCAAGACTTCTATCTCCAGCAAGATGATTAACTAGATTGTTAAAGCCCCAACAATCTCAAAAATGCAGAAGTGAAAGATAAAATGTAATAAATATCTTTTCAAATCAATACATGGCTGAGCTCGTAAGGAAAGAAAGGAAAGTTCGCAGGGATTCAAACCGAAGGAAAAGCCCGAAAAAAAAATGATACCCTGAAGATCAACACGCCAGAGCTCTGGAAGTGTTGGCCCCTCGCCTTAGCTAAGAGGCTTGTATTTAATAATCTATCACCTGAGCATAGGTGACACATCCTTGGGCTAATACGAGGGAGAGAATTGTAACAGAACTTCCTCTCCCCAGAAAACCTGAAATAACTCAATACTCCATGAAAGAGTAGGTTAGAGAAAAATCTCCCCAATAGTAAAGGAAAATAACAAGAAAAATAGGCACGCCTCTGAGTAGATAAGAGCTTCCTAAGAGTAGGATCTTATGAGCAGGTCTGACTATATCTATACCTAGTCTTTTGGTTTTAATGTATAGTAGTTACATGGCCCATGAAAACATGAACTGAGAAATTAATGTAACCTAATCCTTGGTTGGTAGTAAGCGCAAATGTCTTTCAGAATCCAGCACAGGCTTCCCAGGATTCCCACAAACTTATACTGATCGTGAATTCGCAATCCAAAATTATCATACATCTCATCACCAGGCAGGCCATCTCAAAGGCAGTGGCAGTGGCTCTGGTGGCAGTAGGATTTTTGCCTCTACCTAAATTTCCACACGCGCACACACACGCGTGCATGCGCGCACACACACACACACACACGCACACAATAAGCGCAGATAAACTAGCAACAACAAAAAACCCATGGACACCAAATCCAGGAAGTAAGGCGTGATGTCAAAGCCCAGAATATGAGTGAGTGGAACCAGATAATTTAGAACAGAAAGACCCACGGAATCACAGTTGTAAGGGAGCAAGAAACTGTGTGGGAAGCAATAAAGGGGACATTTGGCAATCCCAGAAGCTGGGAAACACATCAGTCACCAAAAATGCTCACCCTCAAAAGGAGCCTTCTCCATTCCAAACTGGGAAGGACCTATGTAGGCTCCGACTTGCCAATGAGTATAAACAAACCATGAAAGGTGCCAGGGTGTCCTGAGCCCTCAGGGTTTGGAAATGCCCCGTAGAATAACTTTTCCAGAAGACTATAATCCTGTACTAAAAAGAAACTGCTGGGGGCTCCTGGGGGCTCAGTCAGTTGAGCATCCAACTTCAGCCCAGGTCATGATCTCATGGTTCCTCAGTTCCAGCCCCTCGTCGGACAGCACAGAGCCTGATTTGGATTCTCTGTCTCCATCTCTCTCTCTCTGCCCCTCCTCCTCTCTCTCTTTCTATCATTCTCTCTCTTTCTCTCTCTCTCAGAAATAAATAAACATTAAAAAAATAGAATCAATAGATAAAGAGAAACTGTTGGAAGTAGAACACAAAAGTATTAGAGTCAAAACACTGGGAGCAAGGAGAGAGAAAATTCAGACAATAATGAGGCAAAAGACAAGAGGTGCAGACAATATACAGTATTGAAGATGTGCATGCAGCAAGAGGGCATATTTTTATTACTTGACAATAAAATAGAAAGGAAGTCCTAGGGCCTTGAAGCTAGAAAAGCTATCCTGGCCCACACTAAGCCCCCAAAGCCTAAAAGGAAAGTCTATCTCGCTACGGCATGACAAGAAAAAAGAGGAAAGGAGGATGGTTGAAACTCAGACAAAGACAGAGTAAGAAAAGAAGATAATGGTCCAAATAGCACTAGAGAAAATGATGAAAAAATAAATATATATATTTGGCCACGAAGCCAATGAAAACCCCAACCTATTCCTTCAAAGCAATTTAAATGCAATTATGAAAAAAGTATTAATTACAGCAGAAAAAAAAACCCAAATCAGAATGAGAGAAGTTAATGAATGAGATAGCTTGGCGACTGGAGTTAACAGCTCGGGTAAGAATTATAAACAGAAATAAAAAATGTAAATTAAGAAAAACCACAAGAGTACAGTAAGGGAACTAAAGAATAGAAAGGAAAGGCAAAGACAAAATGAACATGTATTAAGAAAGGTATTTTTAGGGGCGTCTGGGTGGCTCAGTCAGGTAAGTGTCCAACTCTCGATTTCAGCTCAGGTCATGATCCCAGAAGTCATGGGATTGAACCTTGCACTGGGCTCCGTGCTGAGAGTGGAACCTGCTTAAGATTCTTTCTCTCTCCCTCTGCCCCTCTCCCTCCCTCACACACACTCTCTCTCTCTGTCTCTTAAATAAAAAAAGGTATTTTTAAAAATTTTGGAACGAAAGTGCTAAATACTGAAAACAGAAAAAGAAAATGTAACATATAAAAATTTAAATTGAATTAAATTTAAAAGAAAAAAAAGAAAAAGCACAAAGTATATACCAAAGGAGTTCTGGAAGAATGAAACCACAATAGAACACTACAGATAATAAACACCATAATCAAGAATACTTTGCTAAAATTAAAGACTATTTGAAGGTTCAAGATACCTGAGAAAATCAATCTGAATGATCAAATAAAGATATATTCAAGAGAAAAATCCAGATATTAAGGAAACGAAAACATATTTGGGGAATAGAGGTAAAAATACCAAGCAAAAGAGTTTTAAAAATCAGACTAGCATCAGACTCGTTGACTGCAATGCTTTAAGCCAGAGTAACTAAAGTAACGTAAGAATTCAGCGTGCAAGAATTCAGGGAATACTGGGCATATGCACTCTTCCTGAATAATCTACTAAGGAATGAGTTTCAGACTACCAAGAAAATGTGCAAATGGTTGTGGGCATCAATTATATTTAACTATGTCACTAAGTATAAATAACGGAGACAAGGGTGAATGAACAGATGTATTCATAGGTTATCATGACTATCAAAAATGGTGGGGAGAAGAAGGAGAATCAGTGGTAAACGTAAAATAATCTGGCTGATTGCCCTATATATTTTTTATCGGAGTATAGGGATATAGCTTTAATTTAAATGATTGGGGTCAGAAAAGAAAAACGAAAAAAGAAGCGGTTTGTAATTATTTAATAATGCCTATAGCAAGAAACTAACAGAAAGTGCCTTAAGAGAAGGAAGAGATTAAGGAGGAATAAAAGGATTAATATAATGGCAATTATCAGAACCAAAAATAAAATCTTCCTAAATACCAACATTGTTATGAAAGAGAAAGAAGAAATCTCATAGAAAAAAAAAAAAACTTCATATACAAAGTTTGATAGAAAGCACAACTAAGACTGAATATATCACACATATTGATATAGTCTCAACTCCCAGATTAAAAGAAAAAATTGTTTAGATTGAAAAACCAGAATCCAAATTTTATACGAAGTTTATATTTGATAAACAAAATCACATCTAACATAAAGAGGTTCAAAAGGTTAACAATCAAAGGCTACTGATTTTCACACCGAAAAATAAACAAATAACAAAAGCATGAGCCAAGATCTTGATTTTTCACAAGGTAGAATTCAGACGAAAAAGCATTACAAGAAACACTTTATAATACTAAGTCTACAATTCACAATGAAGTAATAAATATTGTATAAGTAAATATTTTCCCAGTACCCTGGAATACAAAGAATATCTTTTTTTCTAAGTGTTTATAAAACATTTCTGAAAACCGACTGCACATTTGGTTGTTGTGAAAAATCTCAGTAATTTCAGAAAACAGAAATGGTACTGACAGATTTCTCTGACTACATTGTGATAAAACTAGAAATTAGTACATTTTTTTGTGAAGATCTTTCTACCTGGAAATTTGTTTAAAAGCATGTTGGTGGACAACATTTAGGTCAAAGCAGAAATATAAAACAAAAATTGGAGAATTTCTTGTAAATAAAAGCAATGGAATACAGCAAAAGGAGTTAGCAGTGGAAAATTATGGAATTAAATGACTATATTAACAAAATTGAAAAATCAAAATAAACTACTCAACCAAAAAAAATCCCAGAAAGTATTTTATAAAACCAAAAAAAATTAAAGAAATAATAGAATCATATTAGAAAATAGAAAACCATAGAAATTATACATAACAAAAAAGGTTCATTGGCAGAAAATTTTTTGTAAATTTTTTTTTAATGTTTTATTTATTTTTGAGACAGAGAGAGACAGAGCATGTGCAGGGGAGGGGCAGACAGAGAGGGAGACACAGAATCCAAAGCAGGCTCCAGGCTCCGAGCTGTCAGCACAGAGCCCGACGCGGGTCTGAAACTCACAAACGGTGAGATCATGACCTGAGCCGAAGTCCGGCGCTTAACCGACCGAGCCACCCAGGGGCCCCTGGAAGAAAATTTTTAAATGATATGTCATTAACCTATTTTGCACAAGTGTATGCAATGCCATTTTCAAATCTAGAAAAGTAATTCCCTAGGAAATACGGCTTACAAAATTCAATGGCAATCAAAATAAAAATACTAAACAGAGTATTTCCCATAGAGAAAAATAGAAACAATTGTAAGGAATTCACCTGCAAAAAATGCACCAGACCTGTTTAGCTTCCCAAGGAAACTCTACAAAACCTTTAAAGGTTTGTGAATCCCAATGCTTCTAAAACTATTACAGAGCATATAAAAAGGAAGAAAATTTGCAAATTATTTTTATATGGCAAGTATAACATTGATAACCAAATGTAAACTACAGTCTAGTGTCACTTATAAATATTTAATACAAAAATCTTACATAAAACATTAGCAAACAAAATCCAGCAGCACATTAAAAAATAACACATGATTTGGGATTACATAACTAATTGGGATTTATTTGAGAATGCAGTAGTGGTTCAACATAAAGAGCAAATGAACACAATTACCATATTAATAGAACTAAGAGGGGAAAAACACATTATCATCTTAATAAGATGCCTAAAAGGCATTCCGCTAAATTCAGCAACCATTCATTTTTTAAAAAACGTTAAATTAAATAGGAATCTATGTATATACTTCCATATGTAAAACCATCAGACTCCAAACCAGCATATTTCTCAATTGGTAAATGTCACAGACTTCCCCCACTAAACTATGGTTGCTCTCTCTATTATTACTTACATTGCATTAGATGTATTAGCCAATACAATTGGATAAGAGAAAGCAATTGAGAATATGAATCCAGAAGAGGTAAAACTATCTCTATTTGCAGATGATGTGATTATATAACTGAAAACCCAAAAGAATAAATGGAAAATATTATAAATGACAAAAAATTTAGTAAAGTAACAATCTATATAATTAAGATACAGAACACAATAGGCTTTATATATAAAGCCAAGTAAGTGAAAAGAAAATCTAAGACGTTGATGAAAGAAAATGAAGAAGACACAAATAAATGGAAAGATATTTTGTGTTCATGGATCACAAGAGTTAATTGATAAAATGTCCATACTACCAAAGCCCTCTACAGATCCAATGCAATCCCTATCAAAATTCCAATGGCATTTTTCACAGAAAAAACTATCTTGAGGCACCTGGATGGTTCAGTCAGTTGAGCATTTCGGCTCAGGTCCTTGATCCCAGGGTTGTGGGATTGAGCCCCACATCAGGCTCCGTGCTGAGCACAGAATCTGCTTAAGATGGTCTCTCTCTCTCTCTCTCTCAAAAAAAAATTATAAAAAAGAAAAAGAAAAAGAAATTATCCTATTATTTATATGGTACTACATAAGGCCCTGGATAAGCAAAGAAATTTTGAGAAAGAGCAAAGCTGGAGGCATCACACTTCCTGATTTCAAATTATATGACAAAACTATAATAATGACACTATTATGGTACTGTCGTAAAAACAGACACATAAGCTAATGGAACAGAATCAAGGACCCAGAAATATACCCTCACATGTACGGTCAACTAGTATTTGACAAGGGATCCAAGAATATTCAGTGGGGAAAGGATAGTCTCTTCCACAATGGTGTTGGAAAACCTGGATATTCACAGGCAAAAGAATGAAATCGGATCCTTATCTTACACCACTCACAAAAGTTAACCCAAAACGGATTAAGGATTTAAATGTAAGACCTGAATCCATAAGCCTCCTGGAAGGAAGTAGGGGAAAGGCTCCTTGATTTCAGTCTTGGCAATGATTTTTTTTTTCTGATATAACACAAAAAGCAAAAGCAACAGAAAGCAAAAATCAATGAGGGACTACATCAGACTAAAAAGCTTCTGCATAGCAAAGGAAACAAGCAACAAAATGAGAAGGCAACCTATGTAGTGGGGGGAAATATTTGCAAATCATGTATGTGATAAAGGATAAATATCCAAAATTTATGAAGAACTCCTATAACTCAACATCAAAAACCCCACAAATAATCCCATTAAAAAATGGTCAGAGAGTGGGGCGCCTGGGTGGCGCAGTTGGTTAAGCGTCCGACTTCAGCCAGGTCACGATCTCGCGGTCTGTGAGTTCGAGCCCCGCGTCAGGCTCTGGGCTGATGGCTCGGAGCCTGGAGCCTGTTTCCGATTCTGTGTCTCCCTCTCTCTCTGCCCCTCCCCCGTTCATGCTCTGTCTCTCTCTGTCCCAAAAATAAATTAAAAACGTTGAAAAAAAAATTAAAAAAAAAAAATGGTCAGAGAACGTGAATATACATTTTTCCAAAGAAGACATACAGATGGCCAACTGGTACATGAAAAGATGCTCAACATCATTAATCATCAGGGAAATGCAGATCACAACCACAGTGAAATATCACCTCATGCCTTGTTAGAATGGCTATTATCGAAGACAAGAGATAAAAAATGCTGATGAGAATCTGAAGAAAAGGGAATCCTGGTGCACTGTTGGAACTACATGATTCAGCCATCCCACTTCTGGGTATATATCCAAAGGAAAAGAAATCATTGTGTCAAAGAGATATCAGCACCATATATATATATATATATATATATATATATATATACACACAAACACACACACACATATATGTATATATATGATATATATGTATGTATATATATGCACACACACATATATATGTATATATATGTGATATATATGTGATATATATGACATATATATGATATACATATACATATGATAAATATGTATGTATGTATATATATGCACACACATATATATGTATATATATGTGTGTGTGGTGTGTAATATGTATATATATATCCATAATGGAATGTAATTCTTATGTGATATATATTATTCAGCCATAAAAAGAAGAAAATCCTGCAATTCACAACAGGATGGATACCGGCTTTGAAGGCATTAGGCTAAGTGAAATCATTCAGACAAAGACAAATCTTCTATCATTTCACTTATATGTGGAATTGAAAAATGAAATTCAAACTCATAGAAAAAAGATCATATCTGTGGTCACCAGAGGTGGTTGGGGGGGGGGGGGGGGGTGGAGGGAATCGAATGAAGGTGGTCAAAAGGTCAAAACAACCTTTTAGTTATAGAATAAATAAGTACCAGGGATGTATTTGAAAGTTGCTAAGAGAGTAAATCCTAAAAATCCTCATCATAGGGGAAAAAAAATTTGTAGTGACTGTATAAGGTGATGGATGTTACCTAAACTTACCGTGACAATCGTTTTGCAACATTACATATGTCGAGTCATTATGTTGTGTACTTTAAACTTACATAGGGCTCCATGTCAGTTATGTCAAAATAAAAGTGGGAGAAAACCTAAAGACCCTAACCGCCCTTCAATAGGAGAAGAGATAAACTGTGGTTGCATTCATGCAATGGGCTATTATGCACAATATAAATGGATATTGCACATCTGCAGCCATCGATATAGATGAATATTAAAAATGTTGGCTCATGGGGCGCCTGGGTGGCTCAGTCGGTTAAGTGTCCAACTTCGGCTCAGGTCATGGTCTCACAGCTCATGGGTTGGAACCCTGTATCGGGCTCTGCGTTGACAGCTCAGAGCCTGGAGCCTGCTTTGGATTCTGTGTCTCCCTCTCACTCTGCTCCTCTCCGCCTCATGCTCTGTCTCTTTCTCTCAAAATTAAATAAACATTAAAAAATTAATTATTACATAATATACTGGCTTAATGAAGTATAAATTGTGAGACCTTGTTATAAGGCCTAGGATTACGGCAGACTTGAATTTAGCCCGGCCATTGAGGATCTTTCAGAGAAAAATTGCCACGGAACGATAGGGCCAGCTGCCATATTGGGAAGAGTGAAGGAATGACTTCAAGGTAAGGAAGTAAAGGCATTGAGTATATTTTAGTTTTTCTAGAACTTTGGCCCAAAAGAATCTATAGAGTTAGAGGGTAGCAAAGGCAAGGCAGGGATTTTTAAAACGGGATCATAGGTCTAGGCTGAGGAAAAATCTATTTTGAAACCTATGCATAGGAAAAAGTTCAAATCCTAACAGTGATATTTGGTATGCCCAGATGGTGCATCAGTTCCATATGGAAACAGATTCGCCTGAGGAAGGAGTAGAGATTCTTCTCTGCAACTCTACTAATAGTAAAGAGGAGAGGAGGGCAAAGACCCAGAGATTGTGGTTGTGAAGCAGGGTGTATAAAAAAACAAAAACCTCTGGGGAACAAAGGAATCTATCTTCCAAGCAGTAAATTAACGACACTGATCGTACCATTGGAAGAACGACTATTGTAAAAAATGCAAATACATACAAACAGGGTATATCATGGGTCCACTTCTCTAAATGATTGGAATATTCACGTAACACGACCTGTAACAACAGTGTAAATTCTTTCCTTCTAACACAGCATAAAAATATAGTCTGCTAGATCCTTTGGATTGGACAAAGATATACCTTGGTTTTTAAGTCAACTGCGGTATTTGTGTGACTGTGTAACACGGTTGGACGACCTCCATGCATTCTGCTAGGTTTAGAATCTCTGGAAGTCTCTGTAGTCGTTGAGATTCTCACCACTAGATGGCGATGCTGAGGAGCAACGACTTCAAGAAGGTCTCTGACAACCACTTTCCATCAACAGACGTGTTTCATCAGACCGGAAATGGTTTATCTGTATTCTAATGGGTAACTTAAGTAACCAATTATTAAGTGCCCAAGTCTGAGACACGATGGAATATGAAAATAGCACAAGGAGCAAAGAGTTAAAAAGAACAATCTGTTTAGCACTGATGAAGTTTCTACCTCACTACACATGCTTTCAGAATGACTGTTTCAGCAAAAGCTGAATGTGTCCTCTCGAAAGGATGACTCATTTTGAAGTCACCTTGAAACTTTAATGGCTCCCAGTGTGAGCAAGTCCTCAAGTGCTATAGCCTGTGTCTACTGGCTGGTACCCAAGGTGAAGCCACATTAGATGGGTAGAAACATAAGCCACGCAGGCATGGATCTAAACACTGTGTCTTTTCTGATGTCGGCCTCCTTTTTGATATGTTTGGTTTCATTTAGTAAATAGTCGAAACTCCACTTCTAAAATTGGCCTTACATCAACTGCCAGGAAACCATGATTATATTCTGATTTTCTGCTTTCTGAAAAAACAAACAAACAAACAAACTTAACTGGGTCTCAGTGGCTGCTAAGAAACTGTAAGAAATTGCTAAGAAATTGAGTGTGCTGGAGCTGGAGCAAGGTTCTTTTACCCTCTCCTGCTGCTTTCCTTCCTTCCCAGAAAGGACATCTGCAGACAATATTTGACTGGGGACACTATTCCCTCAGCTAATAAGTCACTGGTGGATGTTACTCATCTGCAGAATAGCAGCCAATGTGTTTTAAAGAAATAGATGCTAAAAGCCTTCCCTTTACCGGCGAGGTGTTTCTCTCTCCTGAAAAGTAGAAAATACAAAATAAGAACTGACTACGCAAATTTCCCCAAGCAGAAGAGAAAATAATTCTTTTGGCTTTCCTATTACCCCTTTAAGATATGTTCTTTCTGTCCCAGATAAACTTGGCAGCTAACGAGAGGGTCAAATATAACTGAAATACCAACTCTGAGTGACTGAAAAGATGGCGAGGCCAATTATGTAAAATAGTGAAGCAGGTTTAGAAGAGAATTTAATGTGATATTGGTGGCAGGTAGATCCTGGAAAAGATTTGCTAAAAAAGATGGTAAAGGAGCTCTGTATATGAAAATACTACCCCATAGATGCGGCGCCTGGGTGGCTCAGTCAGTTGGGTGTCCGACTTCAGCTCGGGTCACGATCTTGCAGTCTGTGAGCTCAAGCCCCACGTCGGGCTCTGAGCTGACAGCTCAGAGCCTGGAGTCTGCTTCGGATTCTGTGTGTGTGTCTCTTTCTCTCTCTGCCCCTCCCCAGCTCTCACTGCGTCTCTCTCTCAAAAATAAAGTAAAAACATAAAAAAAAAAAAAAGAAAGAAAATACTACCCCATAGAATAAAATCTCAGATAAGATATCCAATATTGACAGAACATTTAGAATATCCAATACTCATATAAATATTCAATACTGAGAGGGCAGGTAAAAGTCAAATGACCTTCCAATAATTTTTTTCGGTACTATATAATTCATGCTTCTTACATAGGTTTCTGCTCACAAAAGCCCCAAATACGCAAGCAGTCCATTAAAAGCACCACTCAAATGCTTTCAAAATTCCGTAACTTGTGAGGGGGCGGGAGTGGAAATGTCAAGTGTTTGAAACAAATCAAACTGTGACTGCATATAAAGGAAGTTATTTTACTTTTTTTTTTTAATCCTGCCATTTATTTTCATCCTCCACAATAGCATGGTCCATTAGTTTCTATTTTCTAAGATAACTAGGGTTGGCATTATCTTCATACAATTTCCATAAACACTCAGTGAGAGTTTTCCACCTACTAAATGCAACACATAGAATTTGGAGTTTTATTAAGATATTGTCACAAAGTTCCGGACCATTGTTCCCCCAAATTAAAGGCTTACCTCTATGATTTGAAATTCCTTTCTGTGTCACGGTATTTGTCTTGTAGCTTTATCAGAATCCTAGCTTTAAAAGACTAAGCTTGGGGCACCTGGGTGGCTCAGTCGGTTGGGTGTCCGACTTCGGCTCAGGTCATGATCTCGCAGTCCATTGAGTTTGAGCCCCGCGTCGGGCTCTGTGCTGACAGCTCAGAGCCTGGAGCCTGCTTCCGATTCTGTGTCTCCCTCTCTCTCTGACCCTCCCCCATTCATGCTCTGTCTCTCTCTGTCTCAAAAATAAATAAACGTTAAAAAAAATTAAAAAAAAATAAAAGACTAAGCTTAATTGGGGCGCCCGGGTGGCTCAGTCAGTTAAGCGTCTGACTTCGGCTCAGGTCATGATCTCATGACTGGTGAGTTTGAGCCCAGTGTTGGCCTCTGGGCTGACAGCTCCGAGCCTGGAGCCTGCTTCGGATTCTGGGTCTCCCTCTCTGTCTGCCCCTCCTCGTCTCGTGCTCTGACTCTCTCTCTCTTTCTCTCTCAATAATAAATAAACATTAAAAAAATTTAAAAGACAAAGGTGCCTTAAAAAAATTTTTTTTAATTAAAAGACAAAGCTGCATTGATGTTGATTTCCATAATTAAGAATATGATTTCTATCTCTTAAAAGAAATGTAAATGTTCTCCACCATGACCAAGTAGAGTGAGATTTGCCCCCACTTCTTTGGATTGAATTTTAAAGATAAGCGCAACAGAAATTACTAATTTTCCCAAAGTCACACTATCTGTAATTGTAGTAGCTGACACAACATGACAAATGGCACCCATGTCACATTGATACTCAATGGAGTCTAACTCCCACAAGCGAGACAGTCTGTGTGTCCATATGTTTCCTAAAATTTGATGACGATGGTGTTGGATATAAGGATAATGATGATGATAAAATTCATTCCTTCGTTAAGCACATTGTTTGGGTCTTTTTAATGTTTGTTTCTTTGTTTTTGTTTTGTTTTGGTTTTTTTTGAGAGAGAGAGTTTATTTTGAGAGAGAGAGAGAGAGAGAGAGAGAGAGAGCGCGAGCAAGCAAGCATGAGTGGGGGAGGAGCAGAGAGACAGGGAGAGAGAATCTCAAGCAGGCTAAGTGCTGTCAGCACAGAGCCCAACATGGGGCTGGAACTCACCAACAGGGAGATCGCGACCTGAGCCAAAACCAAGAGTCCGCCTCTTAATGGACTGAGCCACCCAGGTGCCTCAAGGTGGGGCCTATATTCAATGTAAGTAGGTTATCTCCTAAGGAGGATTAACCCCAAACTAGCCTTTCTGCAGCGTCACAATTTATCTTTAAAAAACAAAAACAAAAACAAAAAAGTGTTTTTAATTTACAAACCACAACAGTCATCCATTTAAAGTGTACAATTCTGTGTATCTTAGTGCATTTACTGATCTGTACAACTATCGCCAGAATCTAATTTTAGAACATTCTCAACACCCCAAAATGAAACTCTATCTGCACCCATTAACAGGCAGCCCCCATCTCCCACAACTGCTCAGCCCTAGGCAACCACTAATCTACACTCTCTGTATATGGGTTTGCTTCTTCTGGACAGGTCTTATAAACTGAGTCATATGATATGGTGTCCTTGTGGTTGACTTACGTCATGGTAGTATAAGGTTTTCAAGGTTCATCCATGTTGGAGATGTATCAGTAGTTCATTCTTTTTCACTGCCAAATAATATCCCATTGTACACATATATCACATTTTTGTCTTAAGACAACATGGGTTTTTTTCGTGTGGGTTTGTTTCTCCTAATGAGTCTGTATGCCTGTTTGAACTTCCATTGCCAGTGGAATAATATTTTTGAAACACTTAAATAGAAAAATGCAGGTCAAACTCAGGAATGGTGATGTTAGTATTTATGGCTCTTTTCAAGGAGTAACAAAATGTACAGTTGGAAGATTGTGTGGGTCTAAAAACTTAAAACTTTTAATTAACCGATCTTCTAATTTCCTTTTTCTTCCTAGATGGCATAGGGTGTATATATATATTATATATATATATATATATAAATTTATAATATACACACAATGTATTTTATATTTTTATATATAATATGTGTATTATATATTATGCATACATTTCTGTAGTATACATATATATTCCATATTTTATATGTAATACAAGGATATATTTATAATACGAATATAAATTTATGTAAATATATTAAAAGGGCCAACTATAACCACTGTATAAATACGTGAATCCATCAGAATGTTTCACATGACTCTTATTTTCATCACTGGAAATTAAGTTTTGATTTTCTAACTGCTATTAAACTTGGTCTTAAGGAAAGGTTTTCCTAGGTGATGGTATCATATGAGGCATCTTCTAATCTTTATTGAGTGAATAACATTTTAATTTCAAATGAAATTATATATAAATGATATAAATACATAACAGGTGCAAAACTTACAGCATAAATTGAAATGTAAGTGCTGTTATTTTCTGCTTAGACTTTAAGGTCCTAAAAAGAGATAATGAGAACATGCAGAGGTAAGTTAAAAAAGAAAATAAATCTTCTGGGGTTTTTTTAGTTGTTGTTGTAATGAACAGCCATGTTCTTTTTATACTAAACTCTCGGTCAGACTAGAAAATGACATAAAGTAAATAAGAATTTAAAATAATAGTGGAAATTGTCAAATAAAATTATTTGAAGTTATGTCGATTTTAAACCAAGGGTTACACCCAAATAAATATATGGACCCTGCATTATCGAAAAGAATAAATGAATAAATTAACACTATAGTAGTGTTTGGGGAAACATAACATATGTATAATCTGTTTTATTATGATGTGTATTTTCTTTTATTGTGTGTTAAAACAAGCTGTTGCACTCCGTTTAAGTAAGAGCTTCTATTAGGTCTTGGGAAAACTCATTCTTCCTATCTATGCAAGAGGTTTACTTTCCTCATGTGTATTAAAGAGCTTATATAATTCACATCCTTTTTGGTTATATATTGTGTTTTTTTTAAGACTGGGTGATTAATGCTCTTTATTTATTTTTTTGCTGGCTTTTCTTTTTTTTTTTAATATGAAATTTACTGTCAAACTGGTTTCCATACAACACCCAGTGCTCATCCCAACAGGTGCCCCCCTCAATGCTCTTTAGGATATAACGATAGATCTAAACCACATACCAAGTTTGGTTTTTACCTCGTATCTGATTTCAGTGCACTTCCAAAGCACATCTCTTACTTGTCGTCTTTGTTCGAATCTGCAAAGTTATGACCTAGTTAATTGCAACACATTTTCTGTATTTTAAAAATTCCTCAAAGTACTTTACTCACACAAGTATGCAGTTTTAAGTCAAATAGCACTCTTCGAAGTCAGTGTCTCTCAAACTTGGCTGCACATTGTCAACATCTGGAAAGCTTTAAAAACCTAGGTGCCCCCTTCACACTTTCAGAGAAGTCTTATCACACTCTCAGAGAATTTCATATAATCCGTGTGGTGAGTGGTGCTTTGGCATCAGGATTTTTTCACAGCACCCCAGGTGATTCCAACGTGCAACCAATGCTCGGAACCACTGTTCTAGGAGTTTACATTAAACAGAGGCAATTTCCTGCAGCAACTCCCATGACTAACAAGATATGATATGACAACATTGTCCCACTAGCTCTTATATTTGGGGGATTCACCAGAAACAGAAATTGAAGTTGAGAGGGCGAATTTCATCCACACGGAGTGTAGTCGTGTTTCGAGAAGAGCCAGAATTTCAATCAAATGATGCTGAGTAGAATTGCAGGCTTTTGTTGTCGCTGCTGTTGTTTAATTAGCTAAAATTAAAATACTTCCTAAAAGACAGAAAATTCTACATCATCGTTCAGCAGTGTGAAGCTGTTTAGAAGCACTTTCTTGATTCGGATTTATAGGGCAAAATTGTAGAGGCTTATGACTTCCTATGTGCCATCTGGAGATGTGCCACCAGATGGCATGTGGGTGGCAGTGATCATATGGCTTAAATAGAAAATTTCAAATGAATTTCAGATAACTAAATCAAAGAGATTATATCATGTTTCCCCAGAGACTCATGATTTTTCTATTGAGCTAGAGCTATATTAAGTCAAGCCTAAAACTAAATTAAACCCTGGCGATTATATGTTTAAGAGTAGCACCCAGCTCTGATTTAGATGTAATTTAATTGAATTATTTCTACAATGTTTTCTCAAAGTATTTAATGTATTTGCTCGCATACAAAGGGCTTATAATAAAAAGCAATAGTTCCTTACTCCCCAGAAGAAACCAGTCTAACTGTTTTTCTGTTGGTGACTTACATGTTTCTTAATTTGTCTACATGGTACATGAGAAAAACCAACAGATGTGTAGAAGTTAGCAATATTTTCAAAAAACTTTAATGGCTGGCAACTACTGTTTTAATGTAACACTGGATCTATATCTAAACTAGAGAAGAAGTCATCCTGATTTTAAATTGACTTTTCCATGATATTACTCTACTCCCAGACCCCATATTATATCTCTTTGAGATACTCAAAGCACAACACATTCTTCTGTTCTTGACAGAAGTCTCTTGATTACCACTGACTTCCGTTTTCTGCTAACTGGTGCTTGACTTGTACCTTATAATTAACGACCCTCTGTTTATTTCGCTAATGTAGAAATTGGTGTTTTGCTCCACATAACTTTCCAAAATCCAGTGGTGAGAGGGGTGTGGGCTCACTGAGTATATGAAGACCATTTTCTCCCCAATTAAGGAAATTTTTACCTGCAAAAGGGGTTGGATTTATTACATTCCAAGATATTGCTACTAGATGTTTATGGTTTAATCATTTAATCCACATAGAAAAAGTGGTGTTTCCACCAAAAGTTTTAGCAAGATTTTAACTGCATTTCCAAATTTTCCTTTAGCATACTTTCTAAAAAGTTTTCAAATTATGAACCTTGATCCATTATGTTTTTGATGTGTTATGACCAGAGGAAACCTTCCCTCCTTCCCTCTCTCTCTTTCCCTCTCTCTCTTTCTTATAAATATATATAGATATGTAATTCACAAAAATTAAAAATATT
Organism: Neofelis nebulosa; assembly: GCF_028018385.1. Classification (NCBI taxonomy): domain Eukaryota; kingdom Metazoa; phylum Chordata; class Mammalia; order Carnivora; family Felidae; genus Neofelis; species Neofelis nebulosa. The sequence goes on from NC_080800.1 coordinate 93,949,054, forward strand.
TTAAAATTCATTTTTCTAGAACATTGATTTTTTTATTTATTTTATTTTATTTATTTATTTTTGAGAGACAGAGCATGAGCCGGGGGCGGGGTACAGAGAGGGAGGAGGGAGGAAGATAGAAAATCGCAAGCAGGCTCCCCGCTGTCAGCACAGAGCCTGATGTGGGGCTTGAACTCGTGAACCATGAGACCATGACCTGAGCCGAGATCAAGAGTTGGACGCTTAACCAACTGAAGCATCCAGGTGCCCCTAGAACATAGCTTTATAAAAAAAAAAAAAAAAGATTTAAACAAAGAATCACAGTTTTCCTCCTGAATTATAAAATAATTTATTTAAAATAGTCAATCAAGAAAAAAAGCTGCATGAGACAAGGAAACAACAAAATCTACTGGGGCTACTATCCAAGCAGAGGTAGAAACACCACATTTTAGTCCCTGAAAAGGTATGGAAGTTGGTGATGGGGCCAGAGCAAATAGGATAGAAAAAAAAAAAAAAAGGTTAAAAACCCATAAATACCATCTACAAAACTAGGTTTAAAACTATTTTTAAAAATACCCCAAAATGAGTGGTTAGGGACAGACTACTTGTCTGCAGCCTACATAGTATGACTATATTAAAAAGTGGAGACAAGCAGGTAAGAGAACAATTCCCAATCACTAATAGATTCTCTAAAGAGTGGTAGGCAAATTTGAGAACAGGTAATGAAACTGGGGACGGGGGCACCTGGGTGGCTCCATCGGTTAAGCGTCCGACTTCAGCTCAGGTCATGATCTCCCGGTTCGTGAGTTCGAGCCCCGCGTCCGGCTCTGTGCTGACAGCTCAGAGCCTGGAGCCTGTTTCAGATTCTGTGTCTCCCTCTTTCTCTGCCCCTCCCCCACTCGCACTCTGTCTCTCTCTCAAAAATAAATAAACTTTAAAAAATAAATAAAATAAAGAGAGAACTCCCTTCTTTAAAATAAAAAGAAACTGGACATGATCTTTGTACACTCCAATTCACATATAAAGCAAAGGGTCCTTGGTGAGATCTGAAATTGCTGTAACAGTCTAGAAAACAACCAACTAAAGCTATCCTCAAGGACAAAATTTCACACTGAGAAGAAATCGTTGAGAGAAGAAATCATTGAGAGTGGAATCCAAAGTAACAAAGACAGAGACAATAGCGGTGAAGAAGAAAGGTTCAGAAAAAGTAAGTGAGAGAGGGGCATTCCAACTCTAATTCTATGATGTTAAAACTCAAAAAAAAAAAAAAAAGCCTAATGATGATCCTTGCTAGAAAAGACAAGGAAACTTGGCCAAGTGAAGCAATCTTGAACTCTTTTCAGGTGTTTCTGAACAGCCAATCCTAAACAATTGTGTTAGAGCATGGATTTATTTTTGGCTTGATCTCTCTTAGTTGATATCACTAAATAATTATGCCTCTAAGTCACAGCATAATAAACTCATTGGATGCAGAATAAAGGCAAAGATAATCCAACATCTTTATAATAATAATTCTTCTAAAAAACTAAAATAACAGCATCACAGATATTATAAACTATAATTCAATAAAACCTTTAAAAACAGAAAGAGAGACTTGGAACTGCATATTGAAAGGGCACGTTATGTTTCTGGAGAAATTGACTTGAAACAGCCCAGCTTGAGACATTTACTAGTAAAATTATTCTACCGCAGAGAAGTGAGAAAAAAATCATCCAGGAAAAATCACTAAGTCAAATCACGTTATCATCAGCCATTTCAACAGCAGTACCAAATATCAAAAGTGAGAAAGGAGCAACATACTTAAGATACTCAGAGAAAAAGTAAACCTAGGATTTTATATTTAATCAAACCGATTTTTCAATTCACAAAACCTACAAACAAACTTATACAGAACTATCATATGGAACCGTATGGCTGGATAGACATTCACATAAAGACTGGTGGTGAGCTTTAAACTGAGTTTTACAAATAACCCAGTGAAGAAATGGGCAGAAAACATGAATAGACACTTCTCTAAAGAAGACATCCGGAGGGCCAACAGGCACATGAAAAGATGCTCAACGTCGCTCCTCATCAGGGAAATACAAATCAAAACCACACTCAGATATCACCTCACGCCAGTCAGAGTGGCCAAAATGAACAAATCAGGAGACTATAGATGCTGGCGAGGATGTGGAGAAACGGGAACCCTCTTGCACTGTTGGTGGGAATGCAAATTGGTGCAGCCGCTCTGGAAAACAGTGTGGAGGTTCCTCAGAAAATTAAAAATAGACCTACCCTATGACCCAGCAATAGCACTGCTAGGAATTTACCCAAGGGATACAGGAGTACTGATGCATAGGGGCACTTGTACCCCAATGTTTCTAGCAGCACTCTCAACAATAGCCAAATTATGGAAAGAGCCTAAATGTCCGTCAATGGATGAATGGATAAAGAAATTGTGGTTTATATACACAATGGAGTACTATGTGGCAATGAGAAAGAATGTAATATGGCCCTTTGTAGCAACGTGGATGGAACTGGAGAGTGTGATGCTAAGTGAAATAAGCCATACAGAGAAAGACAGATACCATATGTGTTCACTCTTATGTGGATCCTGAGAAACTAACAGAAACCCATGGGGGAGGGACAGGGGAAAAAAAAAAGAGGTTAGAGTGGAAGAGAGCCAAAGCATAAGAGACTCTTAAAAACTGAGAACAGGGGCACCTGGGTGGCTCAGTCGGTTGAGTGTCCGACTTCGGCTCAGGTCATGATCTCGCGGTCTGTGAGTTCGAGCTCCGCATCGGGCTCTGTGCTGGCAGCTCAGAGCCTGGAGCCTGCTTTCAATTCTGTGTGTGTCTCTCTCTCTGCCCCTCCCCTGCTCATGCTCTGTCTCTCTCTCTGTCAAAAATAAATAAACATTAAAAAAAAATTAAAAAAAAAAACTGAGAACAAACTGAGGGTTGATGGGGGGGTGGGTGGGAGGGAGGGTGGGTGATGGGTATTGAGGAGGGCACCTGTTGGGATGAGCACTGGGTGTTATATGGAAACCAATTTGACAATAAACTTCATATATTGAAAAAAATTAAAAAATTTTAAAAATAAAGAAATAAACTGAGTTTTACCATTGAACTCAGAATAATATTGAATGTTGTTCAATACTGAATACTGTTGTACAAGAATAGAATATACAATGGCTATATGCTCTAACAATTTTGATAAAATACAAGTGTAAAAAAGAAGACTATGGATAGAGCCTATGAAAAATTAACAATTATAATAAACATGTTGATTCCCATATAATTGTGACCATGAATAAAATGATATAACTTTAAATTAAAATCTAGTGAAAAGAAAAGAAGGAAGAGATTAGCTAATTCCTAAGTTGTTCATAGGAGGGAACCAATATTCTATAACCAAAAATAAGAGAGTTAACAGTATTATATAAATATGCTTATAAAAAGATATCAATTAAAATCAAACATTCCTATATACTCAAAATATACCCTACTTATATTAAAATAGACAAACAATGGAAGAATAAACTTAATCTATCAAATGGTTCTGCATAGTAGGTGATAAAAATAAGATAAAGGGGGAGAAATAAAAGGGATTCTTTTTAAGTACATCTTGTTTTCTGTAGTGGATTTTAGAACCATGTAAATATTTCATATACCTATAAACCAAAACTAATTTTTACTTTTATTTTCTTTGTAAATTTATTTATTTGTTTGTTTTGAGAGAGAGAGGTGGGGAGGGGCAGAGAGAGAGAGAGAGGGAGAGAGACAGAATCCCAAGCAGAGCCAGACCTGGGGCTCAATCCCAAGAACCGTGAGATCATGACCTGAGCCGAAATCAAGAGCCAGATGCTTCACCGACTGAGCCACCCAGGTGCCCCTCAAAAATAACTTTTAAATCCATAGAAATAAACATTTTAAAAAAGAAACTATATTTTTTACCCAACTGGTGCCCTCACCACACAGTAAAGTACATTAAATTAAAACATTAAACAAAGTGACATTAAAACACAGTAATATGATTGAACATCCCTAGTGAGATATAACTTCAGTAAAAATGCAACTTCAGGAAAAGCTTAAATCGTATTCAGCAATCATACTGTGAGCAATAATGACAGTATTATTCTGAGGCTGATGTGTGGATACTGTGGTAAAACAAAGGAGGGCTACTTAATTCTGTCATCCTCTGTGTCCTTGAGAACTGAGATTGTTGGCATGGGAGAAATAAATATGTAAGATAACAAGATCAGGTAAAAATTCTGTAGACCAGTGTCATTGATGGTAAAAGCCAAGTGATAAGCCAATAGCAGTGAAGCCCTTTAGGGCCCAAACTGTGGTCTTGAGATGCCTTTTCCCGTTCAAAGGAACCAGGACTACGTGAATATCTAATTCTATATCAGCGGCAGGAAATATACCAGATGAACCTGAAATAACTTGTCCAGACAAATAGAACAAAAACAATCAGCGACGACTAGTGGTGTGGCAAAAGGGAACAATGACAGCTATAGGTGTGGTAAAAAGTAATGTCACAAATCAAGAGTCAACCTGAAGAAGGTCCCACTGGGCAAAGACAGACCAAAAGACCGGAACATCAATATGGATGGTAATGTCAATGGATTGAAACATGAAATATTTTCAAGCTCATCAGTTGCCAATACGGGCATACCTCACTTTATCGTGCATTGCTTTATTGTCCTCTACAGATATTCTGTGGGGTTTTTTTTCCTTTTACAAACTTAAGGTTTGTGGCAACCCCTCATGGAGCAAGTCTGTGGGTGCTACTTTTCCAACAGCATTTGCTCACTTTATGTCTCTATGTCACATTCTGGTGACTGTCACAATATTTCAGACTTTTTTGTTAGTATTCTATTTGTTATGGTGATCTGCAATTAGTGATCTCTGATGTCACTATTGTCATTGTTTTGGGGCCCCATGACCTGCACCCATGTGATGGTGAACTTAATCGATAAATGTGTATCTTCTGACTGTTCCACCAACCAGCCATTCCCCTCTCTCTCTTCCTCTACTTGGACCTCCCTGTTCCCTGAGACATACCAATAACAAAATTAGGCCAATGAATAACCCTACAATGGCATCTAAGTATTCAAGTAAAAGGAAGAGTCACATGTCTGTCACGTTAAATCAAAAGCTAGAAGTTATCACGCTTAGTGAGGAAGGCATTTTGAAAGCTGGGATAGGAAAAAAGCTAGGCCGCTTGCACAAAACAGTTAATTGGCCAAGTTGTGAATGACAAGGAAAAGTTCTTGAACGAAATTAGAAGTGCAACTCCAGTGAACACACAAATGCTAAGAAAGCAAAATAGCCTTATTGTTGATATGGAGAAAGATTTAGCGGTCTGGATCGAAGATCTGATCAGACCCAGCATTTCCTTAAGCTGAAGCCTAATCCAGAGCAATCCAGAAGATCTAGTTAAGGTGATCAATGAAGGTTGCTACATAAAGAACAGATCTTTAATCTTTATATTGGAAGAAGGTGCCACCTAAGACTTTCATAGCTAAAGAGGAGAAATTGGTGCCTGACTTCAAAGTTTCAAAGCACAGGATGACTCTCTTGTAAGGACTAATGCAGCTGGTGACTTTAAATTGAACTCAATGTTCATTTCCATCTCAAAAATCCTAGGGCCCTTAAGAATGCTGCTGAATCTACTTTGCCTGTATTCTATGGATGATGCAACAAAGCCTGGGTGACAGCACATCTGTTTACAACATGTTTTACTGACTATTTTAAGTCCACTGTTGAGACCTACTGCTCAGAAAAAGGATTTCTTTCAAAATATTACTGCTCGTAGACAATGCGTCTGGTCACCCAAGAGCTCTGACGGAGACAGACAATGAGATTAATGTTGTTTTCATGCCTGCTGATACATGGATTGAGAAGTAATTTCAACTTTCAAGTCTTGTCATTTAAAAAATTCATTTTGGGGGCGCCTGGATGGCTCAGTCGGTTAAGCGTCCGACTTCGGCTCAGGTCACGATCTCGCGGTCCGTGAGTTTGAGCCCCGCGTCAGGCTCTGTGCTGACAGCTCAGAGCCTGGAGCCTGTTTCAGATTCTGTGTCTCCCTCTCTCTGCCCCTCCCCCGTTCATGCTCTGTCTCTCTCTGTCTCAAAAATAAATAAACGTTAAAAAAAAATTTAGAAAAAAAATAATAAAATAAATAAAAAAATAAAAAATTCATTTTGTAAGAATATAGCTGCCATAGATAGTGATTCCTCTGATGGATCTGGGCAAAGCAAATTAAAAACCTTCTGGAAAGAATTTGCTCTTCTAGATGCTATTAAGAACACTTGTGATTCATGGGAAGAAGTCAAAACATTAACATTAGCAGTTTGGAAGAAGTTGGTTCCAACTCTCATGGATGACTTCGAGGGGTTCGAGACTTCAGTGGAGGAAGTAACTGCAGATGTGGGGGCAATAACAAGAGAACTAGAATTAGAAACGGAGCCTGAAGGTGGGACTGAAAGGCTGCAATCTCATGGTAGAATTTGAGCGGATGAGGAGTTGCTTCTTATGGAGGCGTAAAGAAAGGGGTTTCTTGGGGCGCCTGGGTGGCGCAGTCGGTTAAGCGTCCGACTTCAGCCAGGTCACGATCTCGCGGTCCGTGAGTTCGAGCCCCGCGTCAGGCTCTGGGCTGATGGCTCGGAGCCTGGAGCCTGTTTCCGATTCTGTGTCTCCCTCTCTCTCTGTCCCTCCCCTGTTCATGCTCTGTCTCTCTCTGTCCCAAAAAAAATAAATAAAAAAAAAGAAAGGGGTTTCTTGAGATGGAATCACCATCTTGAGCTGGTGAAGACGCTGCAAAGATGGTTGAAATGACAACAAAGGATTTAGAATATTCCATCAACTCAGTTGTTAAAGCAGCAACAGGGTTTGAGAGAGCTAACTCCAATTTTGAAAGGAGTTCTGCTGTGGGTAATAAGCTATCGAATAGCATCATATGCTACGGAGAAATCATTCATAAAAGGAAGAGTCCATTGACACTACAAACTTCATTGCTGTCTTCTTTTGAGAAAATTGCCATTGTCACCCCAACCTTCAGCAACCACCACCCTGATCAGCCAGCAGTCATCAACATCAAGGCGAGACCCTCCACCAGCAAAAAGATTATAACTTACTGGAAGCTCAGACGATGGTTAGCATGTTTTAGCACTAAAATATTTTTAATTAAGACCTGTACACAGACTACAGTATAATGTAAACATATCTTTCATACAGACTGGGAAATTAAAAAAAAATCATTTGACTCACTTCTTTGTGATATTTGCTTTATTGCAGTGATCTGGAACCAACCGGCAATGTCTTTGAGGTATGCCTATGATAGTAAAATTGGTCACCACTAGGGAAACAACTTATTATTTTGGAATCTAATGGGCAAATTAAAAATACACAAATATATGTCTTACTCTTCTAGTATGAAATGAACTATTCAGTAGCCAAATGATAGATGAGGGGAAATTTCTGCTTATAAAATTGTTCCAGTCAGTAAGTGAATAAAGAAGGATAGACTATCATCATTTTAAAACCACTAATGAGTTGTTGGATCCAGGCACCGAACACTGGTGAAACCTGACATCACAAATAATCACAATAACAATGACAACAACCTGAAATCCATTATGAGCCTCTTGGTGGAAAAATACACCACCACCTTTGAAGTGTTTGTGAAAACAAAATTGAACCTTGATAAACTTTTTCTTTTCGCTACTAATTTACAGGACATACAGAAAACAGAGGGACTAAGTAGCTAAAATCACAGAGAAACAATCTGAAAACTGAAGACAATAAAGAATGTTCGAAGGAGCAAGAGAGAAACAATAATTACTGAGAAAAAAATGAAATATATTGAACTCATTAAAACCCATGGAAGCTACAAGGAAATGGCATAGCATATTGCAAATGCTGAGAGAAAACTATCACTCCAGAAGTCTATATCTGGCAAAAATATCCTTCAGGAATGAAGAGGAAATCAAGACATGCTCAAATGAAGAAAAACAAAAAAATTGTCACCAGCAGATTAACCTTAAAATAATGGTTCTGAGGATCTTCTCTATACTGAAGAGAAATGATAAAATAAGGAATCCTGAAATATCAGGAAAGTGGAAAGGAAATGGTAAACAAAAATAAAAGTAAATACACGTTACGTCTCTTCTTGTATCTTATAAGTTCTGTTTCATGGATTGAAGAATATATTATAACACAACCTGGTGTGCTTCAAAATGTGCATAGAGGAAATATTGAAGACAATTTATTGTAAACTGGAGAGAAAATAAAGGGATTTAAAAGGTTATAAGATTACTATACTTGACTTGAACTGGTAGAATTATGACAACATTAGTCGGCGGCAAATTACGTTTCTGTAATGTGATTACTAAAACACAAATAAGTGAAAAAAAAATCTACACACACACAAAAAACCTACACTCAAAAACATAAAAGTCAGCGAAAATGGAACTCTAAAAATAGCTCAGATAAACAAGAGCAATGCAAGAACAAGAAAACAGAAATGGAAAAAAAGAAAACAAACAGAAAACAGAAGCAAAATAAAATGATAGATTCAAACTCTAGCATAACAATAATTAGACGAAATGTAAATGGTCTAAACATGCCAATTAAAAGACAGGGGTTGGGGGCGCCTGGGTGGCTCAGTTGGTTAAGCATCCCACTTCGGCTCAGGTCGTGATCTCACACTTCGTTGAGTTAGAGCCTCACATCGGGCTCCATGCTGACAGCTCAGAACCTGGAGCCTGCTTCAAATTCTGTGTCTCCCTCTCTGTCTGCCCCTTTCCCACTCACACTGTGTCTGTCTCAAAAATAAATAAACATTAAAAAAATTAAAAGATAGGGGTTAGAAGAATGCCTTTTTAAAAATAACCTTCCTAAGGGTGCCTGGGTGGCTCAGTCAGTTAAGCGACTGACTCTTGATCTCAGCTCTGGTCTTGATCTCAGGGCTGTGAGTTCAAGCCCTACATACGAAAGAAACATCAAATGTAATGGTCCAGACAAGTTGAAAGTAAAGGGATGCAGAAATGCATACCATTCAAACATTAATAAATATAATGCAGGCATAGTTATATTAATATTGGATAAAGTAGACTCCAGAATTACCAGAAACATAGAGGGACGCTGTATAATGACAAAAGGGTCGATCTATACTAAGAAGGTATAACAACACATAGTTTGTGTAAGCAACAGACAACAGCTACAAATATGTGAAGCAAAACATGATATAACTGCGAGGAGAAAGAGAAAAATCCACAATTGTAATTGGAGACTTCAACGCCCCTCTCTTGACAATTCATAAAACAACACAAAATATCAGCAAGGATATAACAGAATTCAAGAATATCATTAACCAACAGTACATAGTCGACAGTTATGAAACCATTGACCAAATATCTGCAGAACACATATTATTTTCAAGTCCCCGGAGAGCACATACAAAGATAGAGTATATACTGGGCCATGAAACAGACATATTTAAAATAATTGAAATTGGGGTGCCTGGGTGGCTCAACTGGTTGAGTGTCCGACTTTGGCTCAGGTCGTGATCTCACAATTCATGAGTTCGAGCCCTGCTTCGGGGTCTCTGCTGTCAGTCCAGAGCTCACTTCAGATCCTCTGTCTCTCTTTCTGCCCGCCCCACCCCCCGCCAGTGCTCTCTCTCTCTCTCTCTCTCAAAAATAGACATTGTGTAAAAAAAGAATTGAAATCATACAGAGTATCTAGTCTAACCATAATGAAATCAAAGTAGATATCAAAAAAAAAAAAAAAGGGAAAAATCTCCAAACTCTCAGAAACTGAACAACACACAAATAAATAACATATGAGTCAAGAAGAAAGTCTCAGGGAAATCAAAACATATGATGAACTGAGTGAAAATGAAAAAAAAGAACATAGCAATTCTATACCCATAGCCAAAAGTATGAATCTTTGAATGATGTCAGCAGGAACACCAGACGATCAGCCTCCAAAAATTGTCTCCTCATTAAAAGTAAAAGGTAAACATTGGCAAAAGGTGCCAAATTAACTTTTCCAGAACTCTGAATAGTAACCAAAGGCTGGCAATAATCAGGGGACTGTTTATTCAAAAACTAAAACACTTTGTGGATCTTAACTTGTCCTGGTTTCATCCTTCTCTTCCCAGGACCATGGAAACCTTGAAAACAAATAGCCCCACCATCATAGTGAAAAGCAGCAGCCTAATGGGTAAGAGTGTAGGAAATGGTGAGGTGTTGGTCAAAGGGTGCAAACTTCCCGTTATAAAATGAGTAAGTTCCGGAATCTAAAGCGCGCCATGGTGATTATTGGTAACAATACTGTACTATATACTTAAATTTGCTAAGACACGAGCTCTTAAATGTTCTCACCACAAAAAAGAAATGATAACTATGTTGGGGGATGGAGGCGTTAACTAACAATACCGTGGTAATCGTTTCACACTACGTAAGTGGTATCGAATCCACGGGTTGTACATCTTAAACTTACAGGATGTTATATGTCAATTATATCTCAATAAAGTCAGCAAAAATGAATTGTATTTCTATACATTTGTAATGAACAATCCTAAAATGAAATTCAAAAAAAATTTATTAATGATAGCATCAAAAACAATAAACAGGAGTAAGTTTTACAAAACTGTGGGAACTTGTACACTAAAAGTTACAAAATATTGTTGAAAGAATTTATACATGCTATAAATAACTGGAAAGATATCCCATGTCTAAGGCTTGGAAGATTTAATATTGTTATAAGGCAAAACTACCCAAGTTAAACTACAAATGCAGTGCAATCCCTATCAAAATTCTGGCTGCCGTAGTTTCAGAAATTGACAAGCTAATTGTAAAATTCCTATGGAAATGCAAGTGACCCCAAAAAACCAAAACAATATTGAAAGACAAGAACAATGTCAGAGGACACTCACATCCAGATTTCAGAAATTACTACAAAGCTACAGCAAGACTGTATTGTACTGGCATAAAGATAGGCATATATATATATATATATATATATATATGTATACATGTACACATGTATACATATGTATACACACATATATACACATATACACATATATACATATATACATGTACACGTATATATGTATATACATATGTGTATATGTATATATACATATATGTGTGCATGTACATGTATACACATGTATATATGTGTATATGTATATATATATGTACATATATAATGGGTACATTATATATATACATATATGTGTATATGTATATATGTATATATGTATATACGTACATATATAATGGGTACATTATATATATACATATATGTGTATATGTATATATGTATATACATATATACATACATATATACATATACACATATATACATGTACATATACACATATATACATGTGTGTGCATGTACACATACACATATATACATGTGCATGTATACACATGTATATATGTGTATATGTATAAATATGTACATGTATATATGTATATGTGTGTATATATGTACATATGTGGGTATATATATATGTATACATGTGTATGGAAAATACAAATGAAAACCATAATGAAACATCACTTCATATACACTAGAATGACTATGATTAAAAAAAAAATAAAAACAGGGGAAAATTGGAATCACCCTACATTAGTAGTGGGGATGTAGAATAGTATAGGTAATTTGGAAAACAGTTTGGCAGATTCTTGATAAGTTAAACACAGAGCTATCACTCCTTACTATATACACAAGAGAATTAAAAACATATGTCCACACAAAAACTTGTACATAAATGTTCATAGCAGCATTGTTCATAATGACCAAAAATTCAAAATCTCCATCAATCAATGAATGGATATACAAATGTAGTATATCCATACAGTGGAATATTATTCGGTCAAAAAAGGAATAGAATATACTTATACTTTCTACGATATGAATGAACCTTGACAACACACTAAATGCAAGCAGCCAGACACAAAAGGTCAAATTTGTCTGAATCCATATATAGGAAATTTCTGAAATAGACAAATAGAGATTTAAAATAAATTAGTGCTTTCCAGAGACTGGAAAGATGAATGGAAATGACCGTTAATGGGTACAGGGTTTCTTTTGGGAAGACTAAATATTTTTTTATTTTGGAATTAAATACTGGTGATACTTGAGCAACTTTTTCAATATACTAAAAGCCACTATACTGTGCACTGTAAACTTCGTAATGTAATTTTTATTGTGAATTTTAAAATGTGTGAATCATACCTCAGTAAAAATGCTATGAAAGAAGATACTTTCACAAAATGACCTTAGAAAACTAAAAGCTCGACAAAAATAAATGCACTGCCTTGGAATAAAATAATAAAATCGTATATAATAAATAGAACAAATAATATTAATCTGGACCTAGCACTCACACCTTATACAAACATTAACTGAAAGTTAATCATGGGCTTCAATGTAAAACGGAAGCTATAAAATCTTTAGAACACAAAATGGGAGAAAATCTTTGGGATTGAGTACTGTGTATGAAGTCCTTAGACTTAATACCAAAATGTACGTAAAAAGGAAAATCTGTTGGGCACCTGAGCGGCTCAGTTGCTTGAGCATCCGACTCTCTCTCCCTCTCTCTCAGCCCCTCCCCTCCCCTGCTTGCTCTCTCTCTCTTTCTCTCAAAGTAAATAAATCAACTGAATAAAACCTATAAAAAAGAAAAAAGAAGGAAAATTTGATAAACTGTACCTCACGAAAACCTAAAATTTTTGCTCATCAAAAGATGTGAAGATTAAAAAACAAACCAGAGACTGGTAGCAAATATTTGCGAACCACATATCCAACAAAAGAGACGTCTTTAGAATATAGGAACCTTCTCAAAACTCAATATTTTAAAAAATCCAATCCAAAAAGGTAAAAAGACAAAGAGACATTTAGTTAAACAAGCTATACGGTTAATAAAAATATGAATATCGCTAGCCACTGGGAAAATGCAAATTGAGACCACATGAGATATAGCTACATACCTATGGCTAAATAACAAATAAGTGGCTAAAACAAAAATAGTGACAAATGCCTGTGAGGAGGTGAGAATCCTCACAGGCGAGAATGCAAAATAGTACAGCTCTCTGGAAAACGGTTTGGCAGTTTCTTGAAAAAGAAAACATGCCAACTACCATACGACCCATCAAATGCACTCCTGGGCATTTTTCCCGGAAAAATAAAAACTAACGTTCACGCAAAAATCTATACGTGAACGTCAATAGTAGCTTTACTCGCAATAGCCCAAACCTGGAAATAACCCAGATGTCTTTCGATGGGCACATGAACGGACGACTCTCTAACGTCCATTCCATGGGATCCTACTCAGCAATAAAAATGAACACACTATTGATACAGTCAACTTCTTGGGTCAATCGCCAAAGAACGATATCGTGTGCACAAAAGCCAATCCTAAAAGCTTACTCCCTGTATGATTCCATGCATATGAATTGCATTACAGTCATTCTTGTGGTTGGGATATTATACTCTAGCTTTGCCAGATACCTCTAATGGAAGAAACACAAGATCTCTCTCTATTTTTTCTTACAGCTGCGTGTGAGCCTTATTTACAGGGGGACTCAAACAAAAATAAATTTAGGACATCGGTGACAACTTGGGAATTTGAACACTGATTGGACATTTGATTATATTAAGGCATTATTGTTAAAAAATCATTCGTTGTCATAGTTTTCTTCTTTTCATGTTTATGAAAAGGTTTTTGTGTTTTTTTTTTCTTTAGAGATCCATACTGAAATACTTCTGGATGTAAAGATACCATGTCTGGATTTCGCCTCAAAATAATATGTGATGGGAGGTAATGGATAGAACAAGATGCAAGGCGTATTCTGGGTTGATGATTACTGAAGCAGTATGCTGGGTACATGGGGGTTAATGTATTTTTCTCTTAAAATATACTTTTGTGAGGGTTTAAATATGTCCATAAAAAAACATGCAGTTTTAATGAACCACCAGCAAAAAAACATCTATTGCCAAAATCAAGAGAGATTTTGAAAGTAATCAGTGACTGGGTTTTGCTTTGCCCCCAGTGAGTCCTGTCTTGTGCAAAAGCAGGCACATACTGAACAACAACAACAACAACAAAATTAGAGGAATGTTGCTGATACACTCATATCACCCCACTTACCAAGTTGCCAGTTAGCCATCTGTCTTCATTCACCCTAATAAAGAGCAAATGATGTGTCTATTGATAATATTCATAATTCGTTTAGTTTTAAATTAATAATAATAACAAACAGCTGTAGTGGAACTTGTTTACTAAAGAACACTGCCACTTTAAGGCATGGTCACCATGTTGTTAGGGTTTTGGAAGGACCTAGACCCAAGCCATTCTTAATCACCCAGATCATATTCTTTTCAGAGACTCAGAAAAACTATACCAGTCTATCACGCTGGGAGAGTTAACTAAATTAGCAATTCTCCAGAGATAAACCTCCTAATAATACAGGGGGGATGAGGCAAGAAAAGGAATAAAGTAAGAAACTGCCACCTTGGCATTTTCATTACAGAGCCAAATTCAACTGAATCATATTTCAAATCCTATCGTAGAGCAAAGAATAATCTTATCATAATGGAAGTTTGTATATTTGGTTAAGAACATTTATCAAGATGTGAACCCTTGTTTATTGTCTTGCTTGAGACAGCAAGGATTCTAGTACGGATATTAAAGAATAAGACAACGTAATCTGTGCATTGGGCTAATGATTCCTCCAAAATGGTTGTAGCTTTTGAAGATGTTGGGTCACTCTACGCTCTAGTCATATTTTTATAGAGGATTTAATTTCCACCATTTCTCAGCATTGTGCTATAAGGATTAATGGAGGGTATTTTTTAAATGTTTATTTATTTTTGAGAGACAGAGAGAGCGCAAGTGGGGGAGGGGCAGAGAGAGAGGGAGACACTGAATGTGAAGCAGGCTCCAGGCTCCGAGCTGTCGGCCCAGAGCCCGACACAGAGCTCGAACTCACAAACCGTAAGATCGTGACCTGAGCTCAAGTTGGATGCTGAACCAACTGAGCCACCCAGGCCCCCTAAGGAATCCATCTTGTTGAGGAAACCTGGAGAAAGTTAGCTAAAGAACTGCCAATTACACAAATGAGCTGATTCCTTATAAAAGAGACAAAAAATAGACACTAAGTTTATGAAAAGGAATCACAGAAGATCAGCAAAGCCTCTGAAGAGCACAGTTCATACATCTCTTTCTCCTAAAGGATGCAGGGCTTATACAGATGTCACAAGTTGAGGACTCTCAACAAGTCAACCTTGAAGGATGCCTGGACGGTGTAGTTGGTTAAGCCTGTTTTCAGCTCAGGTTATGATCTCATGATTCATGAGTTCGAACCCGGCATCAGGCTCTGCACAGACCGTGCAAAGCCTGTTTGGGATTCAATCTCTCTCTCTCCCTCTCTCTCTCTCTCTCTCCTTCTCTCAGCCCCTCCCCCACTCACACTGTCTCCGTCTCTCCCAAAATGAATAAATAGACTTGAAAAAAAATTTTAAGTCAATCTTGATAACCCAGTTCATTAACAATATCTCTAATTATTCATATTCTTTCAATGTACTTTACTGTCTCTGGTCAGTGCACTCCTACTATCCCCCAACTGTGTAATGTGGTGTAAACGATTTGCCACACTGTAAATATAAGAGTTGGAAAAGATACTTAGCAACAATTTATATTGGTTCCAGTCTGAATAGATACATATCCATTGTGGACCCATTAGGCTATTAGTGAGTCTAAGTATCTCTGGGCTCTCGAACCCCAGGCCAATCCACCTATTACAGCCAAATTGCATATTAGGTTAAAACTCTTCCCCTACAGGGGCGCCTGAGTGGCTCAGTCGGTTAAGCGACCGACTTTGGCTCGCGTCATGATCTCACGGTTTGTGAGTTCGAGCCCCACGTCGGGCTCCGAGCTGACAACTCAGAGCCTGGAGCCCGCTTCGGATTCTGAGTCTCCCTCTGTCTGCCCCTCCGCTGCTTGCACTCTGTCTCTCGCATTGTGTCAAAAATAAACAAACATTAAAAAAAAAAAAAAAAAAACTCTTCCCCTACATAAGGCAACAAATGTGACATCTGACTCATCCCATGCAAAATTATCAAAGCAGGAAATGTTCCCGTCAATTCATATATGTTCATCGTACTTCAGGTTCTGTATCATTCCATTGTATCTCCAGTGGGAAATGGTTAAAGAAAAAATAGACCTTGTAGCTTTTAACATTTCTTCCAATCACCTACATTAATGTGACAAACGCTAATCCACGGATTAGAGTACAAATCTCTTTTCAGGCCATTACTCATTCCCTTTTGATTAATTTCTCCAGAAACAGACATTTCCATCTGCAACTTTTGGTAACAGTGACTATCGATACTATAAATTTTCCACTAAGTTTTTTCTTGCATCAACTGTGACTTTGTCAAATAACTGAATAAAAAGTAACAGTACAAACAAAACAGGAATATACTTGAACACAGTCTTGCATGCAAGGAAAGAACGACTCCCGGGAGAAGCAGTGAAGACTGATGTTAGAACATTGGTGTTCACATCAGCATCTCAGGTTTCCACCCCTGGGTCTTCAGCAGCTTGTTTTTCGACCCTAAGCCAGTGACTCCTTTCAGGACCTGATGTCCTGCTTTTGGGAAGTAACAGAGCTGGATGTCCAAAACTTCAGAAGTTTGGGAATCTCACGTTTTGATAAGAATTTGATCCAGTAATTCTAAGACAGAAAATATGCCATTTTTGTCCCAAAGCACTGTCATTTGTTGTATTACCCACACGCATGAAGACTTTCACTTGAAAATACTCATTAAAAATTTAGGGGTGCCTGGGTGGCTCAGTCGGTTAGCGTCCGACTTCGGCCCAGGTCATGATCTCACGGTGTGTGAGTTTGAGCCCAGCGTCGGGCTCTGTGCTGACTGCTCGGTGCCTGGAGCCTGCTTGGGACTCTGGGTCTCCCTCTCTTTCTGCCCCTCCCCTGTTCGCAAGCTGTCTCTCTCTCTCTCCCTCAAAATAAATAAACATAAAAAAAAATTGTTTTAAATCTACTCTAGGGGCACCTGCATGGTTCAGTCAGTTAAGCTGAAGACTCTTGATCTCAGCTCAGGTCAGGATCTCACAGTCGTGAGTTTGAGCCCTGCACCAGGCTCTGCATGGATGACGCAGAGCTAGCTTAGGATTCTGTCCCTCCTTCTCCCTGCCCCTCCACCTCTTGTGCGCTCTCTCTCTCTCTCTCTCTCCCTCTCTCTCTCAAAATAAATAAATAAACCTAAGAGAAATAAAAATCTACAATATGCTTGGCTATGTGATAAACATTACAGAGAAAACACAAAGATGCATGAGACCCGGATCCCTCCCTTACGGAAGCTTACTTGGTAGGATACAATAGAGGGTTATTGTATATCTGTTTTTAAATGTATTTCTCACACAGGACAAACGAGGATAAGCATCAGGTGAGAAGCAGATGAAAGGAAGAAGTTCCATTCAGCGAATAGGACCATGAAGGGCTTCGTGGAAAAGGTGTTCTTGGACCTGGGTCTTGAAAGATTTCATAGGTAGCAAAAATGGAGAAGAAACCAGCCATAACTGAGTAAACAGAGGCAGAGGGTCAGGGAGCCAGGAGGACTTCCTGGGATGCCGTGGCGATTTTTGTGTGTTAAAATTGTCATCAGAGTGAGAAATTGAGGGCAGGGAGAGTAGTCACGTTTTATCGGAAGCAGCGGTTTTTGCTTTGTGGATTCTGACTCAGAGGGTCCCTACAGAACATACTCAGTTTTTCTGGGCACTGCTGTGTCAGCCTTTTCTTTATTTGGATACATTTCACTCTATTATTTAAACCAAACTCTGCTTGGCATTCAGACACTCATTGTGATGAAAATAATTACAAACTTTTGAACGGATAGCCATTTTTTAACCTAGTCCTTCAACAACACAGCGTTACATTGATAAAATGAGAAAAGTACATGAAGACAATTCAAATTCAGGAAATGCTTTGTATCAACAAAGTATCATGGTCTACTTTCCATGACAAAAAGTGACGTCCTGTGTTAAGTCCCGTGGAGTGTCAATTAGTCCCGGGCATGGTGAAAAATACCATTTCCTGTTGTTTCTATTTTAAAATTTGTTAGCCCTCTTGGGTTCTTTAATACTTGGTGGCACCGATTTTCTGAAACAGTTTGCAGCTCAGGAGCCCTAGCCCTCGTGTCCCCCAATATTAGAGGAAAGCGATCATCTGACTGCAGTTTAAATGATATCCTAGGCGCGCCTGGGTGGCTCAGTCGGTTGAGCGTCCGACTTCGGCTCAGGTCATGATCTCAATGCTCCCGAGTTCGAGCCCCACATCGGGCTCTGGGCTGACAGCTCAGAGCCTGGATCCCGCTTCGGATTCTGTGTCCCCGTCTCTCTCGGCCCCTTCCCTGCTCATGCTCTCTCTCTCTCTCTCTCTCTCTCTCAAAAATAAATTAACATTAAAAAAAATAAAAACAAATAAATAAATAAATGATATCCTGCACATGATTAATTGTGGTTTGTCATCTTCCATTTTTTCTATTCCTTTTGGAAAACTGTCATCCTACAAATATATTCAATAGACAGGAGTCTATGCTAAGGCATATACACTTTTGTCTCACTCCCTCAAAAGGTGAATTAACATGGCTTGCTTTATTCTGGTTGTTAGGTTAAAGAACTTTGTGGGAGAATGTGACAAATGCTAAAAGCCTTCCCTGTGTGTGTGTGTGTGTGTGTGTGTGTGTGTATAAGTATGTATGTCTGTAGATGAGACACATGACTCTATTTGATCACGTCCTTTCTTCCATTTAATTCCAGAAACTGAAGTCTGGTTTTCAAACAGTACAACTCCAAAATTCTCAACAGGTTTATTTGGAGGGGACTTCAGTACATTCAGCAAAAAAAGGGAAGAAGAGGGGTAAAGGGAGACTAATACAGAATGGATATTAGTCTTGTGGCCCAAACATAACCTCTAAGTCATTGATGCTACAAACCACAGAGATTTGGAGAGCGGCGTCTTCTAGAAGAAGCTACTTTACAGGTGCTTTCACTGTGGACTTGTGTGAAAACCCAGGGCTTGAGGAATGAATGTTCTAAACGTTAAATGCCTCCAAGCATTTGATAGCTCACAAGCTGTAGCCAGAATGGTCTGAATGTTGGTCAGCACCTCTCTTTGAGAGAGGATACGTTTTCCCCCCTCTCCTTTGTACTGTTTTGCCAGAGCTTAAAGCTCTTAAAATACTTAGAACTTAAACTGACAGACGTTACAGAAGCAGCTTCTGAGAAGCTCGTGTATTTTCTTTAAAGTCACTGTCTCTTCTAACTTAGATTGTGTTCATCGTTCCACCGAGACGAACGCTTACAGTCCTATGGATTTATTGGAAGAGGTCCAGAGTGCCACATCAGTGGCAAATTAAAAATTATTGAATTCCAGTTCAGCATCCTTCTCAGTCTCTGTGGCAGTTTTGAAAGGTCTGAGCCACAGAGATGAGCATCTACCGAATGCCTGCTAAGTGGAAAACACTGATCTAAACACTGAGGCGGGGGGGCGCCTGGGTGGCGCAGTCGGTTAAGCGTCCGACTTCAGCCAGGTCACGATCTCGCGGTCCGTGAGTTCGAGCCCCGCGTCGGGCTCTGGGCCGATGGCTCGGAGCCTGGAGCCTGTTTCCGATTCTGTGTCTCCCTCTCTCTCTGCCCCTCCCCCGTTCATGCTCTGTCTCTCTCTGTCCCAAAAATAAATAAAAAATGTTGAAAAAAAAAAAATTTAAACACTGAGGCGGAGTAGAACAAAATGAATCTCAGATGTAGGGTGCCCTCCAGGAACTTACATTCTGGGAGAGATAATGGTGCAAACCTACCTAAAGGGATAGCTATCATCTTGGATAATACATGCTAAGTACCTAGATGAGTACTAACCGTTAAGTTCTGCTGGAGTGCTGAGGAAGCAAAAATGGTACTCAAAAAGCTGAGAAGGTAAAAATACATGCAAGAGAATTAACATAAAGCAGAAATAAACCTCTTTGTCCCAAAGATTTCCTAGAAGAAAATGGACTGGCAATCCAAGAAGTTGAAAGGTTATATATTTAAAGGCGTAGATTCTTTTGTGAGTACCCAGATAAGTTAATGGTGTCAAATTTCCAAACACTGGAGCCCAGAATGAACGATGATTACGAGGCATAAAAAAGCTTTACTGGGGCGCCTGGGTGGCTCAGTCGGTTGGGCGGCCGACTTCGGCTCAGGTCATGATCTCGCAGTCCGTGAGTTCGAGCCCCGCGTCGGGCTCTGTGCTGACCGCTCAGAGCCTGGAGCCCGTTTCAGATTCTGTGTCTCCCTCTCTCTGACCCTCCCCCGTTCATGCTCTGTCTCTCCCTGTCTCAAAAATAAATAAACATTAAAAAAAAAAGCTTTACTATTTTTAAGCAGCTTGGTTTCTTTTTGTTTATTA